>NC_134137.1:318326500-318646000 GCF_033958435.1 Carettochelys insculpta
ACCGCCACCTGCCACCGAGGGCCCTTCCGCTGAGGGGGACCTGGGGCCAGCTGACACCCGCCGGCCTTATCTCCCAGTCCGCCCGGCCTCCAGCGCTGGACATTAGGGGGTGTGGGGCCCAGGACGTGCCCCCCCGCTTTGTATATATTCCCCTCAGTTTTATATTAGTTTGTAAATAGTTTCTATTAGACCCCCGTTGTTATGTTGTTGTTATGATGCTGATATCTGCCCCCCATGTACATAGTTCTCCCCTTCCTTGTCTTCCCCTTTTTTCCTTTCATCTTATCGGACTTATAATATATATATATATATATATATATATATATATATATATATATATATATACGTAATATTTATTCGGCCTGTAAATAGTTAGTTAAGATATTAATAAGGAGAGTTCAACATAGATCTGGTTTTACAAACAAATGTCTGTTTTTATTTTCAAGAAAAGTGGGGGAGGTGTGCTCTTGGGTGCTCTGTGGTGTGTGCGTAGGGGCAGGGAGTGTTGTGGAGGATGGGGAGGTCAGTGGGGGGCCTGCCAGCATTCACCCCATGGCCTCATCGAAATGGGCCCGCAGGGCATCCCGGACCCGGGCCCCTTCGGGGTCCACCTGGCGACTGGGGGCAGCAGGTGGCTGCACATCAGCCCTGCCAGCCTCCACAGCCCAGCCCTGAAAGAAGGCCTCCCCCTTGCTCTCAACGAGGTTGTGGAGGGCGCTGCACGCGCCCACAGTCTGGGGGATGTTGGTGGGGCCCACATCAAGGCGGGTGAGGAGACACCTCCAGCACCCTTTGAGGTGCCCAAATGTGCGCTCCACCACCTGATGTGCGTGGTTCAGGTGCAGGCTGAAGTGTTCCTGGCTGGCTGACAGGTGGCCCGTGTAAGGGTTCATGAGCCAGGGCCAGAGGGGGTATGCTGCATCTGCAGTGACGCAGAGGGTCATGGTGGTGTCCCCCACAGGGATCTCCCGCTGGGGGATGTAGGTCCCCACCTCCAGCTGGTGGCACAGGCCCAGGTTCCGGAATACCTGGGCGTTGTGGGTGCTGCCAGGCCAGCCCACATAAATGTCCAGGAAACGGCCCCGGCTGTCCACCAAGGCCTGGAGGACCACTGAGTGGTAGCCCTTCCTGTTTAAGTCATGTCCTCCACTGTGCTCTGGGGCACGGATGCGGATGTGGGTCCCATCCAGAGCCCCGAAGCAACTGGGGAAGCCCAGGGTGGCAAAGCCTGCGATGGCGGCATCCGGGTCCCCAAGCCTCACGAGCCTGGGGAGGAGCAGGGCGTTGATGGCACGGACAACCTGCAGGGGAAGCACATGGGAGAGCACCAACGAGGGGTGTGCAGGGTGTGTGTGGCCCTCCCCTGCCAGGGCCCCCCCTCCCCTCCCCTCCCCTCCCCTGCCAGGGCTGCCTCCCCCTCCCCCCGTGGGTCCTCTTACCTCCATGAGGACAGCCCCGATGGTGGCCTTGCTGACGCCAAACTGCTGCCCCACGGATTGGTAGCTGTTTGGAGTGGCCAGCTTCCAGACAGCGATGCCGACCTGTTTCTCCACACTGAGGGCACGCCGCATGAAGGTGTCCTGGTGCCTCAGTGCGGGGGTGAGCCACTGGCATAGCTCCAGAAATGTCTGCCGGCTCATACGATAGTTCTGGAGCCAGTGGTCATCATCCCACTCTCTGAGCACCAGCCGCTCCCACCAGTCGGTGCTGGTGGGGTAGCTCCACAGCCGGTGGCATATGAGGCCGGGGGGGGGAGTGCTGCAGGGTTGGGGGTTGCGTCCTCCTTCCCTGCGGGCAGCTCCTCCTCTTTGACTAGGATGTGATCAGCTGCCTCCTGCATGGCATGGAGCAGGGCAAGCACTGCTCCTACAGGGGCGGCTGGGTGGACCTCTGGCTGCTGCTGCTGCTGCTGCTGCTGCTGCTGCTGGGGGTCCGTGACTGCGTCGCTTGAGGTGTGCGTGCCTATGGCTCTGCCGACCACATGCTGTACAGGCTGTGTGTGTCTGGGAGGGGCCCTTTAAGGGAGCAGCTAGCTGTTGCCCCGGAAGCGCTAGTCCGCCCTCTGACCCTGTCTGCAGCTGTTCCTGGCACCCTTATTTCGATGTGTGCTACTTTGGCATGTAGACGTTCCCTCGCAGCGCCTCTTTCGATGTGGTGCTGCCCAACGTCAACGTTGAAAGTCAACGGCACCAGCCCTGGAGGACGTGTAGATGTTATTCATCGAAATAGCCTATTTTGATGATGATACATCGAAATAAGCTATTTTGATGTAGTGTTCACATGGGCTGTGTCTACACGTGCCCCAAACTTCGAAATGGCCATGCAAATGGCCATTTCGAAGTTTACTAATGAAGCGCTGAAATGCATATTCAGCGCTTCATTAGCATGCGGGCGGCAGCGGCGCTTCGAAATTGACGAGCCTTGCCGCCGCGGGGCGCGTCCAGACGGGGCTCCTTTTCGAAAGGACGCCACCTTCTTCGAAGTCCCCTTATTCCCATGAGCTCATGGGAATAAGGGGACTTCGAAGTAGTCGGGTTCCTTTCGAAAAGGAGCCCCGTCTGGACGCGCCGCGCGGCGGCAAGGCTCGTCAATTTCGAAGCGCCGCTGCCGCCCGCGTGCTAATGAAGCGCTGAATATGCATTTCAGCACTTCATTAGTAAACTTCGAAATGGCCATTTGCATGGCCATTTCGAAGTTTGGGGCACGTGTAGACACAGCCATGTAGACGTAGCCTGAAAGAGAGACTGATTGTCGCGAAATTGAAGATTTGGTCATACAGATGTATGCACCCACTATGGACAGCAAGGGCAAACAGATCGAGCTATTCTATAAAGATTTGACAAAGATGCTGGAGGAGATACCAAAGAGAGAGGAAGAAATAGGGAATACATACAGAGCAGCGCTTGAAGAGAAGAACAGAAATGCAAGCACAGAGAAAGACCTAGATAACAGAGTCAAAGGGCTCGCCCCAGAGACAGAAGAGGCAATTGAGCAGACAGTTCCAGAAAAAGAGAAGATCAGTAAGAAGTAGATTACACAGGAGACACTGAGTTGGTTTAAGGGAAAAGAGCACTGAAGGTGAGAAGGAATGTTACCGAGAGGGTGGAACAGTAATACAGAGTGAAATGCAGTGAGGTAAAGAAAGCAGCCAGAATGGATAAGGTGAAATGGATAGAGGAGCAGTGTGAAGATACAGAGAATTATTATAATGAGGGTTAAGACCAGGGAGGTGGATAAGATGATCAGGAATATTAATAGGAAATGGCAGCTGAATCAGATGGTGATAAAAGATAAGAATGATGAGCTGCTCATGAACTAGGAGAAAGTTGTACAGCAATGGCTGAGATAATGCACTGATATGTACAAAGCACAGTTGGACCTGAGTGTCTCAGAGAGACTGGTAGAAGAACTGAAAAAGATATCACAGCCAAGCATCAAGAGTGAGACTGATATTTTAAAGAAGGAAGTAGAAAGAACAGTGAAATGATTAAGAAAAACAAGAGCTCTGGAAATGATAAAATCACAGGAGAGATGATGAAATACACCAGAGAAAGTATGATTCAGGAAATACACTGACTATGCAATATAGTGTGTAAAGAAGGGAAGGCACCTAAGGAGTTGAGAAGATGCATGATAGTGACAATACACAAGAAAGGAAGTGCACTGGAGTGCAAGAACTACAGAACGATTGCCCTAACAAGCCATCTAGGCAAGGTGCCGAGGATGATGCTGAGGGAGACTGATAGCGGAGGAAATTTGACAAAAGAACAAGAACACCTCCAATTGTTTTGTTGATTTTCAGAAGGCATTTGACATAATAGATCAGAAAGTGACTTGGGCGGTATTGGAACAGTACAGAGAGGATAGCAGATGCATACGGTTGTGGGAGGATATCAGTGACACTATGGAGGCAGTGGTGAGAATGTGTGGAGTTGGGAAGTTGATTTAGAATGAGTAGAGGTATGAGACAAGGATATCCAATGTCACCAAGTATCTTCATCATGCACCTAGAGAAAGAGAAAGACAAGATCGAGGAAGAGGTAGAAGAGATATTGGTGCATAGGATGAGAATTAACAACTTGAGGTTCATGGATGATATAGTTATCATCAAGGAAGATGAAGAGAAGCTAGTGAGAATGGTTCAGGTGCTAAATGAGGAAGGGAAATTGTATGAACTGATTATGAACATTGATAAAATGAAAACAATGGTATTTGGAGATTAGGAAATAGGAAGGAAGATCAGTGTAGATGGGACTGATCTAGAGAACTTAGAGAAGCTCACGTGTCTGGAGAGCAACATGATGTATGATCTAGACAAGCCCGAGTTTTAATTTGATGGATATGATCTGGAAAAGGAAAACAATTAGCTTAGGAATGAAGCTGAGCATCTTGTAAATCTGTGTATTCAGCAAGATGTGAGATGTGGGTGATAAAGAAAGATTCAAAGAGAAGGATATTGGCATTCAAGAGGAGAAAGATCCTGAGAATAAGATGGACGTAGAAGGTCACCAACAAGGAATTACATAGGAAGATACAGATGACAGAGAACCTACTGCAGAAGGTTATATAAGGCAAGCTACAGCTATTTGGTCATATGGGCAGAATGAATGACGAGTGAAAAATCAGGACCCTGGTATTTGACATAATAGATGGTTTGAATAGGACAGGCAGACCCCACAGAGAATGGATAGATGACATAGTAGATTGGTGTGCAACTAGTCTACAGAAACTAAGCCACTCTGCATTGGACATGGAAAGATGGAAGGAAACAGTGAGGGAGGCACCAGACACCATCGTGTGTTGAACCCATGATGATGATGATGATTGCTATCCTCTAATGCTAGTCTGGCTTTTCGTTGCAGAAAACCAATTACTTTGGCACTGGGGGGCTGTGGAGTTTTTACAGCATGTTGTGTGTTGGGAGGGGAGCGGTAGTTAAAAAGAAAAAGTTGGCAACCCCTGATCTAAATAATATTTCCTCCAGGGAGTGCAGGGCATTGGACAAGATGATTTCTTGAGGTCCCTTCTGGAAGACTATGATAATACAGTGTACCAAGCACAGAAAGGATTGAAGTAATTCTGGCTCCTCCATTGCATCAGTGTACGGTGTTGTTAATCACTTAAGCTATCTTTATTTTAGTTTATCTGTTTATTCAATGGAAAACCTTGTTCACAGATGTTTTGCAAAGTTTATTTAGTGCTTATAGAGTACTCAAGATATAGATTCACTGCTCTACCAAGCTGTAGCTTAGGGCAATGGAGGAACAGAAGGGTATCAGGAATCTGGCTACACCTCTCTGATTTTCTGGTTTGCTCTGGAGACAGTGTGGATAGATGAGAACGTTTTCTCAAGTGACCCTCAAGCGACATCACTTTTGGTCTCAGCTTTGCCATTAGCCTTTTGTGTGACCTGGGTCCTCAGTTTCCTACTATGTAAAATAAGGATCGACTGATCATCTTCAGTAACCGTGGAGGACAGCTTATCTTGTGGAGCAGTTTGAACAGACCATCCCTGCTGACCAAGTCAAAAACCTTGGTCAAGTCGATGAAGGCTATGTAGAGTGGCTTTCTCTGCTCCCTGCACTTCTCCTGCAGCTGCCTTAGAGAGAAGACCATGTCAACGGTAGACCTCTCTGCATGGAATCCGCACTGCAATTCGGGGTACACCCTCTCAGCAATCTTCTAGAGTCTGCCAAGGATGACGCGAGTGAACAGTTTACCAATGACGCTTAGGAGGGAGATTCCACGGTAGTTGTTGCAGTTGCTTCTGTCTCCTTTGTTCTTACACAATGTTACAATGTTAGCGTCATGCATATCCTGTGGAACCTCACCCTCTTTCCAGCACAGGCACAGTAGCTCATGCAGGGGTTCCAGGAGTGTGTCCACGGCACATTTGATTACCTCTGGTGGTATACCATCCTGACCAGGGGCCTTTCCAGCTGCAATGCTGTCGATGGTTGTCTTCAGTTCATCCACAGTCGGCTCTTGGTCCAGTTCGTCCATTGCTGGTAGGAGCTCGATGGCATCGAGGGCTGCATCAACCACAACATTCCATCCAATATGACGGCGCATTATCGGATGCTTTCAGAATCAGGAGTGGCGTCAAACAAGGATGCGTGCTTGCTCCGGCATTGTTTGGGATCTTCTTCGCACTCCTCCTGAAGCATGCCTTTGGATCTTCAACAGAGGGCATCTTGCTGCACACAAGATCTGATGGGAAACTGTTTAACCTTGCAAGACTGAAAGCTAAGTCTAAGGTGCAAGAAGTCCTCATCAGAGACATGCTGTTCGCATATGATGCTGCTGTAGTGTCTCACACAGAAGACCAGCTTCAAAAACTGCTGGATCGGTTCTCCAAAGCATGCAAGGACTTTGGGCTTACCATCAGCCTAAAGAAGAGGAACGTACTCGGTCAGGATGTTGCTGAATCCCCATCAATCAGCATTGACAACTATACGTTAGAGGTTGTCCACGAGTTCGTTTACCTCGGGTCCACCATCACTGACACCCTGTCATTGGACACTGAGCTAAATAGGAGGATCGGAAAAGCGGCCACAAATCTGTCCAGACTCAGCAAGAGAGTGTGGAATAACAATAAGCTGTACACTCACACCAAAATGCAAGTCTACAGAGCCTGCATCCTCAGCACCCTCCTTTATGGCAGCGAGACTTGGACCCTGTATGCCCACCAGGAAAAGAGGCTGAACGTCTTCCACTTGCGCTGCCTCAGGCGCATCCTTGGAATATCATGGAAGGACAGAGTGACCAACACCGCCGTCCTCGAGCAAGCTGGAATCCCAACCATGCACACCCTCCTCAGGCAGCGTCGACTCCGCTGGCTTGGCCACGTCCACAGGATGAACGATGGAAGGATTCCAAAAGATATCCTGTATGGTGAGCTAGCCTCTGGCAAAAGACCTCCCGGATGCCCCCAGTTGCGTTACAAAGATGTCTGCAAGAGAGACCTCAGAGAGGTAGACATTGAGCTGGACAACTGGGAAGATCTAGCAGACGACCGCAGCAGATGGAGGCAGGGGTTACACAAGGGCCTTCAGAAGGGCGAGTTGAAGATCAGACAGCTAGCAGAGAAGCGAGTGCACAGAAAGCACAATAAGGACTTGCCAGACACCCACTACATCTGCAAGAGATGCAGCAAGGACTGTCACTCTCGTGTGGGTCTTCATAGTCACAATAGATGCTGTAAATGAAGTCCTCAATTGAAACTTTAAAGGGCGTGATCCATAGTCTATGCAGACTGAAGGATGCCTACTACTACTAAAATAAGGATCACAATAATGATCATTTTTATAAAGCGGTTTGAGATCTAGGGGTGAAAAGCACTGTATGAGATCTAGCACTGTATAAGTATCAGCTGCATCACCCTAAACCCAAAATCAGAGCACCCTGAAGAGACCATATACCAGCAGAGCATTATGAGAGCACAGCCCTGGCACTGGAATGGTGCTGACTGATTACTAGTTCAGCAACCCCAAAGCCAGAGACTTTTCATTTGACTGCTTTTGGCCATCTTCTCACCTCTTTGTGCTCCTTGGGTGGTGCAAATGCCTGTGGCACAAGAATCTGTCCCAAAGTGAGCTTGTAAGTATGAGGGCAGTACTTCTTCAGGGATGCTGAGAGAACTCAGAAATACTGTTGTCAGACCCCACATTCAGACTCTTACACAAACACTTTCCTTTAGCAGGTTTCTAACTGGAAAGCTTTTAATGCTCATTGTTCACAACTTATGGCATTTAACAATTTTAATAATTTTTTAATAAATCTGTGAAATTTAGCTAAACTAATTAGGCAACTGCCTCTCATTACAGTGCTGCTTTAGCTTCCTGCCAGCTTGGATTTTTATAAGCAAAAAGAGTGTGATGATTCCAGCCTACTTTCTAGCAGCCTGTCACTTATAACCCTCCTATTTAGCACACCTTAGTAATTAGCATACCTTCCAGAAGTAATGACTTTGCCGTCATTGTCCTTGAGCTCCATCTCTGGTCACTTTTCTAAGTCAAACTAAACAAACAGATTACAAAGGTTTATTGAAAGTGACACAACTTTAAAGGCTACATTTCACTTTGCTTCACTCCTGCACTTAGCCCCTTTTATATCAATGAGACAATTTGCAGGAGTAAGGCTATGTCTATACTACCCAGGGTTTGATTTTGAGTGTCTGGTAGGTATGTGCGAAATTGACCTATGAGGAGTCAATCCCTAAACTACTCATGAGACAAAATTCCTCAGTGAGGACAGCCAGATAAGTTGATTTTAGATAAGTCGATTCTAGCTAGGCAGTTGCAGTAGTAGAATTGTATGTCTGAAATCAACATAGGGTATGTCTATACTTATGGTGGGGGGGCGGGGGTTGGTGTGCCGCAGTTGATTTTCTGGAGATCAATTTTGCCACATTTTCACACGTGTGACATTGGCATGAGCCCAAAGATCCCTGATCTACACCGTGGAAGAAAGTCCTGATACGTAGATTCTAGCTACACTAGTAGCATGGCTAGAATTGTGTGTCTGGAATTGATTTCGATTCCTGGTGTAGACCAGGACTTAGTTTCCTAACATATACCTGGCCTAAGGGAAAACAAAATCAGCAATAGTTTGAGCAGGGCCATGGCCTGTGTATCTAACATACACAGTGCATAATAAGAACAAAGAAGCTTCTATTGATATCACTTTGCTGATGAACTGGGAATAATGAAGGAATTATGGGTGATTATGGCATGATTCTGGGAATGAAGAAAGTGGTGTCTAGTTTACTGCTCCATCACGGTGCTCCTGTGTGACCTTGGGAAAATCACACACTCTTGCTGTGCCTTAGTTTCCCAATGGCTAAGTGGGGCTGATAGTACGCTGTTGTGAGGATAAATACCTTGTTGTTTGTGAGGCATTCTGATACAATGGTAATGGTGAACACATACATAATTTGGCTAGAAAAGTGCTGACTTGAGTGCAAAACATCTGGTCCTTCTGCATGCTCTTCATATACTCTGTTCCAATAGCAAACAACTCAGCCCAGGGATGTGACAGAAGTGGAAGAACCAGACATGAGAAAGATGATATTTCAGAAAAATAGCTCAGATCTCTAAAAAGCACTGAACTGAGCTCCTTTTGCTTCACTCCATACATGGAGTGTTCAATTTCTGAGCAAGGCTTTTCCACCTTTTCATGGGGGAAAAAAACCCTGTCATTTTCTCACAGATGAAAGGAAGTGCATTAATAGAAAGAGCATGGATGAGAGAGAGTTTATCATACAGACTGAATTTTTATTATCATATAGAAAGCAAACACTCCAACATCTGACAAGGCCAAAATATTATAGACACACTTTGCAGACTTAAGGCAAAATAGAAATTCGTCTACAAAGAGATTGTGGATATATTGTTCAAGACAATACCAACCATAAAACCAAGTTCCATTTTACAGTAATGCCTTTTCCTCTGTGGATGATGCTGTTCGAACCGTTCTGATCTCCTTTCCTAGCTATGAAAAAAGAACCGCGCACATTAATACATGCTACTGTCAAAGGATGGGTTCACTGCCTGGGAGATTCCATGCTTAGGTTCAAAAGACTTTGGACAAGTTACCAATATCAAATGAAGTAAAAGCCATAGGAGTTAAGGTATTTGCATTTTGAACATCACAGGCACAAATTAGCAGCACCTTTACAAAACAAAATTAAAAAAACAAAGTTTTAAAAAGTTACTCACTTCATTGTTTGTATATTATCAGAGGGGTAGCCATGTTAGTCTGCATTTGCAAAAACAACAAGACGTTCTGTGGCACCTTATAGACTAACAGGTATTTTGGACCATAAACTTTCATGGGCAAAGACCCTAGAATTGCCAGGTTTGGCTGGACATAGTACTGGAGGTTTCATCACATGATATAATCTTGAACTGAAAATTAATCTTGAATTCCTGGAGACTTGCTTATGACATTCTGCAGCCCTAAGCTCTGTCTACTGTAAAGCTGTGTCTACACTACAGAGTTCAGTTGACAGAAGTCACTGTTGACAGGTATTTTCCGACAGAACATCTGTGTACAGAACACGCCCACACCTAATACAGGCTCCCCCTGTCAACGCCCTCTGTCGACAGAGAGCAGCCAGCCTGATCAGCCCTCTGTCGACAGGACAGCCAATTGGAAGCTCTGCAAACAGGGCTACCTGGTGAACCAGAATCCTTTCTGTCGACAGGGGGCCCCCTGGGGTGTCTGCACTATTATTTTGCCAACAGAATCTCGTACAGTCAAGACAGAACTCTGCTGGGAGAACTGCTGTGTTCTGTCAACAGATTCTTGTCAGAATGCATTTGTAATGTGGATGGTTCCTAGTTTCGTCAACGGAAGGCCTCTTCTGTTTACAGAACTCTGCAGTGTAGACCCAGCTTAAGAGGTCCCATACCTTAAAACTGAATTCACTATTTTCACAAAAAAAGTCACTGAATATAGAAACAGGAAAGCTTTACATTTTCCCAGGAAAACAAGAAAGAATATATAATCTTTCTAGACCATGAAAAGCATAATAAGGAAAATTATTCTTCTTTTCATATGAATAAATGATAGAAATGTTTGATTAATTTTGCTAGGCAAATACAAAGAGTATCCAAACTGTAAATATTTAAATATTTATTGCAATTTCATTTTTGTCATGAAATAATGAATTGTTAGACAATTTCTTTTGCCAGCTACAGAAATACAGTGAAGATTCCCACAACAGATGGAGGGAAGCCAAAACATATTTATCCTCCTTAAGATCCACTAGGCCCAATTCTGTTAGACAGTCACCTGCAAACTCAGTCACATGAAATCTGGAAAGCACATGAAGCAGAAAGTAATGTGTACACTCAAATACACAGTTTTAAGTATGTGCAGATCAGAAGAACACACTAACACTTGAGAAAAAGAAGACAAGCAGGAGCAAAGGCACGACATGAGTGAGCATGCTGGAGCATAAATAAAAGATGATGACCTTTGGGCTATTACCAGCCAGGGGAATGCTGTACATACCTCACTCCTAGGATGAGTCCCTTATGAATATGAGCTTGGCAGGAACACTCCATGACACTGCCAGCTCCAACCTCAAATTTTCCTGATTTTATCAGCAGTTGAGATTATTTACTTAAACAAATTTTGAAGGCACAATCAGGATTTCACCAGTAGCAGCCAGCTCACAAAAGGCTGCCCTTGGAGACTGATAGCAGACTTACTCAGAGAAATATTCATTTTACAAGTGCAATTATTGTTTGTTTCTTTTTTTTCTCGGTTCTGGCCTCCTGCTGGTCAATAATGAACCATTAGAGAAGGGTAAGTGTAGGATAAGGGTATTTGTGTAGTCAGATGTATTCTTCTCACAGTTGAACAAAATGTCTCTTTTTAGAGAGAAGCTTTTTCCCCCATCTCCATTATAACATTTTATAACATTTTTTGATTTTTATAACATTTGAAATGGCATCATTTTTTTCTTGTTTAGAAGTCCATCCTATCGTGAGGCCCTAAGCTGCAGCTTAATTAATTTATGCTTTAAGCTGGCACTGTTCCAGGACAATTCTGGAGAGTTGGCAGCTGTCATGTACCTGCAGGTGCATTCATTCACCTGGTTGAGAGCCACTGGTCTAGTCTTCCTGACACGAGAATGCGGAAATTCCAGGGATAGCTCAAAAGATGTCAAGAGCTTGTGTAGGTGTTTGTAGCTGGCATTCTTCCTGGAGTCAGCACTGAATGAGTGTGTGGGTATTGATAGGTTGCTCTCTCTTGTTTGATAACTCATGCAATTAAGTATCCCAAAAGTAGAGCTGGGAAAGCTAGGGTATCCCAAGAGTAGAGGTGGGTCACCTATTCCCCCTTACTTTCCTGTGTGGGCCCATTAAGCTGCTCACAACAGAGCCTCAATGAAGGTTCTTTTCAAAGAGTATGAGATTTGTTCTGCCCCTCAATGAGTTAATTTAAAATGTATATTTTTACTGAAGATATATTGCACCTGAAAGAAATATTGAAAGCTTGCTGCCCTTACTCCAGTAACACTCCAGTAAAATTCAACAATAATTTTGCAGAACACTACTCTCATTCATTTTAATGGGAGATGTACCCGAGGAAAGGTTGCAAGGTTTGCAGCTATGAAGGGGGAAAAAAACATGATAAAAGTACATACATTTCTTGTATTTTTAAATTTCAGCGGTGTTTTCAGTTCACTCATGATGCTGCCAGAATTAATGTTCCACTTAGTTTCCTGCTATATTGCATGAAATGAAAATGAAATGAATACTATTGGGGAACTAGACCAACACCGTAGATCTTGCGTTACCATAAGTGAAATGATTTTTTCAATAAAAATATAGCTGCCATCACAAAAACACTGCAGTTTAGAACAGTTTGCAGTCTCTAATCAGAGAAGGTCCAGGACTGGAATATGAAAGATACATCCCTAGACTGAAAGTGCATTGGCAGAGCTGGAGAAGAATTTCCTATAGGACATTTGTTCTTTGTTTTGTGAGCATTGCAAGCGGGTCTGATGACAGACCTCATTGGCGCTGGGCAAGGTGGGTAGGTGGGGCTGACTCTGCCCCCCCAGAAAGGCCTTGGGTGGAAGGGTTGGGAACAAGAGCAGTCTCCTTCATCCAGACTTTTGCACTGCCTAGACTTCACCATGCCAGTTTCCAGTGGTGATTTTAAAGGTTTGGGGCTCCAGCTCAGCAGCTGGAAGACCCAAGGTCTTTTAAAACATTGAGCTCTGGTGCAGCTGCTTCCTTTGTCCTACTCCTTGATGGTGACCCTGACTGGAAGTGTTTTGTAAACTAAAGAATTACAGTACATTTACAGTAACATTTACAAATGTGACTCAGAGGTTTAGGAGCCTAAGGATTTATCCACACAGAAACTTAGGCCTGGTCTACACTAGGTGATTAGGTCAAACTTAGCTGACTGAGGCTGATTTTGTAAGTAGTCAGTCCATGCTACAGAGTCCATTCTACCAACTTGAAGAGCTCCTAAGGTCAGCTTTGGTACTCCTGCTTTTCACAAGGAATAAGGCCAAATTCAACTTTGCATGGTTGACTTTAAGTTAGTGCAGATGGATCATTATACAATTTGACGTTCTTGGCCTCCTTGAGGTGTACCATAGTGCCCCAGTGTGACCACTCTGGCCACAAGTTTTAGCTCCACTGCTCTCCAGGTCTTCAGGAAATTGCCTGGAAATGTTTAATTTTCATTTCCAGTTTGGCCAGAGAAGCAGGCAGAACTCCTCAGCAGTATATCTGACCATGAATTCCCAGGATGGCCGATGAGCTCCAGCATGGAGCACATGGGAGATCCAGGACCTTATCTCTGGTGAGGAAGTTGAAGCTGTGCTGGCAGAACTATGAAGGAGCAAAAGAAATGCATACTTCTATGACAAGATCTCACAGGGTATAGCTAGAAGAAAGATACACCAAGGATGCAAAGCAGTGCCACATGAAAATAACAGAGCTCAGATAGGTATACCAAAAGACAAAAGAAGAAAATGGACATTCTGGGTCTTTGCTGCAAACATGCCACTTGTAAGAGCAGCTGCATGTGATTTGGAGGCGGGGACCAAACCACTGTCCTAAGCAATCCATGGATACCTCAAAAGAGAGTCCTCACACAGCCTCTGGCAAAAATGGGGAAGACATGGTGGATGAGGAAGAGGAGGAGGATAACAGTGGTCAGCTGGTGAATAGAACAGCTGATCTCACCAACAGCCAGGAACTTTTTTTAACTTTAGAGCTCATCCCCTCCTTCAAGAACATTTCACAGCCACACCCTAATGGCGGGGAGAGTACCTCTAGTGAGTTCTCATTTTTAATCATGCTACCAATTGGTTAAGGCAATTGGGTATGATCTGGGGCAGGTGCTGTATCTACGCAGTCGGGACCGAACCCCCGCCCCCCAGAACAACTTGTTAATGTATCAGGAATCTGCACATCTCCATAAAGGTCTCAGACAGGTACTCTTTAATCCTCATTGTCATGGCTCCTTCCCCACTCTAGCAAGACAAATGCAGAAGTGGGAGCCAGAAAAGGTACCCCCCCAAAACCTTATCTACCAGGTTTTGGTATAAACTTCCCCTCCAAAATCCTAAAAAAACCTTAGATTTTGGAGATAAAATTTGCTGCCACCACGCAAGCAATAATAAGGAAATCAGGGAGAGACTACTTGGGAAATCTCAGTCCCAAAAGTAAAAACCAGGGCACAAGCATTAACCAATACCCGGTTAATAAAAAGAAAAAGAGAGAACTTTTACTATTACAACAATATTCGTGTTGCAAGCCTCATGACTAGATGGAAGAGTCACAAAGTAAAACACATGGGGAGTCTCCACCATGGGCCTAGAACTTAGTTACAAGAGGAGTAAAAGAACATTTCTAAAAAATGCACAGATATCAGATCTCACTTCCCAAACCATAAAACAATAAAGCCTAATGGATCTGTCTAAACTTTACCCTACTTACAGAAGATTGGAGAGCCTGTTCTTGGAGGGAGATATTCTGTGTCTGTCTCCCTCCTGGCTGGAAAGAAGAAGAAGAGACCAGAGGACAGAAAAGGGAGGAACCAAAAAATTCCTTTGTCCCAGTTTGAAATTCTTACCTACATTCCTATAGGCCAACCCCACCCAGCTAAGGAGGTTAATCCTTTTACTCCCAGGCTGCTGGCTAACCGTCATGATCATGACACTCATGAGGTTTCTGGGGAGGCCTTCTTTATTCTGACCTCTGTGATAGGACACCTTTACACACCAAGTCAGCCATAAGTAATCTAGTGTCATTGCAACACAGAACAGTGCAACCTACCAACCAACTTTTTGTCCACATTCAGGCAGCATCTGCTCCTTATCAATGCGTGTTATTCTAAGGAGGCTAATATCTCACTTGCAACCTAGAGGAAGCTGGGGAAAGTATATGTAACTTAAGGGCATTAAGCTATGATAGCACAAACCTCACTGCTATATCTGGTCCACCCCCTTCTCTTCCCTTCCTTGGGTTTCTTGGGGGGAAGGGAAACTTTCGCTATACCAGCAAAGTGGTGAGGAGAGGCAAGTGGTGACCACAAGAGCCACAGAGTCTCAATAGCAAAAGCCACACTATTATGCCTTCCCCCCGTTCCCTTCCCTGGGCTCATGGGAGAAGGAAATCTGTGTGCTTCAGACCAGGGAGGGTAAGGGAAAAAACACATGGCAGATGCAAGACCCACACCCTGATAGCACAAGCCTCAATGCCATGCTTCCTCTGCCCCTTCCCTGGGCTCCTGGGAAAAGGAAAACTGTCACTTTCCCAGCAAAGCAGAGAGGGGAAGCAGAGGGCTACTGTGATTGCAACACCTTGAAAGCTAGCATGACTCCTCCACCCCTTGCAGCATGTACAGCTGCAGAGACTGCTTTTGGAATCACAGACTTAGAAGCATGCCCCAAACTGTGATTCACCATGACTAGAAGCAAACTGAGTCAAGCAGGTCCCTTAGACTTTTCTTGTAGTACCTGCTGCAGAGATGACACCTAAAGAATTTGTCCTTGTACATAATTCATTCCTATTGTTTGACACAAAGGCTCTTTCATTGAATTAGTTTTTGTATCGTGAAACTTATCACATCTAGGCTACGTCTACACTAGCACACTACGGTTACGTCTACACGTGCACGCTACATCGAAATAGGCTATTTCGATGAATAACGTCTACACGTCCTCCAGGGCTGGCAACATCGACGTTCAACATCGACGTTGGGCAGCACCACATCGAAATCTTTGGATGGGAATAGTGATTTCGACGTCTCACCGCCTAACATCGATTTCAATGTCAAAATAGCACATGGCACGTCTAGACGCGACGGGTGCTATTTCAATGTGCCGGCTACTTCGTAGTAGCTGGCTAGTGTGGACGCACCCCTACAGTAAATGTGTCTCCTTAATGTCTAGCCTTCACTTATGTTTTGTTGCAGTGTGTGGGGTGGATGGGGAGGAGAGGAGATCTGATTATGAGGAGAGGAGAGTGTTCAGAAAGCATAAAATCAAGACCCAGGAGGAAAGGCTGAAGCTGATGGTGCAGCAAACAGATGTCCTGAGGTGCCTGGTACAGAGCCCCCTACAGCACATGATAAACCACATGAAGATACACGCATCTCATAGAGCTGGAAGGGACCTTGGGAGGTCTCAGAGCATTTCAGAACATCTGTATTGCTTTTATGGTACAAGTGTGGGGAGGCAGTTTTACCGAATTTACCTCATACAGTGGGCAGTTCTTTAAGAGCAACAGACATGACTCTCATATCACTGTCTGGATATTCATAAAGCTGTTTTTCAAAGTGACACTGATTTGCAGTGCCCCTCTCTGTGCTTTCTTTATTGCTCTAGTCTTGTGTCTGACTGCTCATAATTAGTCTACAGGTGATCTGCCCTGGCCATCCAGCCTGAGGTGAAATGTTTCCCTGTTACTCTCACATAAGTTATGGAGAACACAACAGTCTGCCACTGTGAGGACAATGTTGCTTTGCTGAGCTCTAACAGTCAGGAGACTCTTGAACCTGGCCTTTAAATGGCCAAATGCATATTCTGCTACCATTCTGCACTTTTCATCCTCTAGTTGAATGGCTTTTTACTGCAGTCCAGGCTGCTTGTGTTTGGCTTCATGAGCCAAGGAAGCATCTCCACACCTCCCATGATGATCTTCTGGTATGGGAAAGAAATGCTATTCTGGAGGTTTGAGGACAGACCAGAATTCCTAAAGATATGTGCATCATGCACCTTTTCTGACCATGCTATGCTGATGTTGGTGAAACAGTCCTTGTGATCTATCAGTTTGTGAAACACCATCGGAAAGGACCCCTGGTTGTTAATGTACTCTGTGGCAAGGTGATCTGGTGCCAAGATAGGAAAGTGCATTCCTTCTGTCATCTTGCAACAGTTAGGGAGGCCCATAGTGGTAAAACCATCTAATATGTCCTGCACATTTACCAGAGTCACTGTCCTTTGTAGCAGAAGGGTATTGATTGCCTTCGCTACCTGGATGACACCAGTGCCCAATCAGAATTTATTGTCCACTGACCAGTAGCTGTCTGGGGTTGCAAGCTTCTACAGAGCTATTGCCACACACTTCTGAACTGTTAAAGCAGGTCTCCTTCTGGTATTCCTGCACCTTAGGGCAGGAGAAAGCAATTTTCAAAGTTCTATAAAAGTGACCTTATGCACGTGGAAGTTTTGTAGCCACTGCTGATCATTCCACACCCCAGGAACAATGTTGTCCCACTAGTCTGAGCTTGTTTCATGATACCAGAACCAGTGCTTCACTGTGTACAAAGCGTAAGTGCAGCCAGCAGCTCCGTGTGGTTCGCATTCATGTCCTCCTCAGAGTCTTCATCACTCTGAAAGCTACTTAGGGTCTGCAGGTACTGCGGTATAATGTGTGAGGTGCTCACAATAGTTAGCACAAGTGTTTGAAGTCAGGCAGTATCCATGCTAGCCTTGCAATGGTGTCTGCACAAGTCCCAGTGAAGAAAGGGCACAAAAATTCTTTTTGCTAGTGCTTTTCTAAGTGAAGGTGAGGTGTTAAGTGCACTGTGGGAGGTGAATGACATGTACCCAGAACCACTCACAGCAGTTTTTTCTCCAATCAGACACTGGGAGTTTAACCCACAATGAAAAGGAGCAGCAGATACTGTGGGAGAGGTACCCACAGTGCATTGTTGACAAAGTCAAAGCTGCCCATCCTAATGGGAACATACTCCATTGACTTCACGTGCCAGTGTAGACATGTACCCTCAACTTTACAAAACCGGGTGCTAAAATATCTACCTTAACAAATTTGACCTAATCTCCGAGAGTAAACATACTCATAGTGAGGGACAGACAACTACTCCACAGATTTACACCCCAGTCTTCTATGCTCTAAGACAAGGTTTAGCAACCTTTCTGAGGTGGAGTGCTGAAACTGGACCTTTTGAACTCTACGTCCAAGTGCTGATGATACTTTTTAAAGTCACTAATAGTCCTACTTACAACAGTGTCATTAATAAATACATTAAGATGCAGAGTTTTACTGTTTAGGTAGTGGTTGGTAGCATTTGCTCGTCCTTTGTTAATCCACAGGCAGCATGGCTTTCAGCAAGCTGCTGGCTGCATGGGGGTGGTGGGGTAGGGCTGAGCTCCTGCCTGACTTGCTGATGAAAATTGGTTCCCGTGCCACTGACTGCTGCACTAAGACCTTGCCTACACTAGAAAATTAGGTCTGCAAAACTACATGGCTCAGGTGTGTGAAAAATGTGCATAACAAACCGGTATACTTAAACCTATCTGAGTACCCGTGTAGACAGTACTGAGTTCACTGAAGAATTCTTTCATCATCTTAGCTAATGCCTCCAAGGGAGGTGGATTACCTGTGGGCATGGAAGAGTCCCTACCATCAGTGTTGGTAGTTTCTACAGCGAACCACTACAGATGTGCAGCATTTTACATTTAGAAAAGCCTTAAGTCTCCATGGCCGTGTCTACACGTGCCCCAAACTTCGAAATGGCCGTGCAAATGGCCATTTCGAAGTTTACTAATGAAGCGCTGAAATGCATATTCAGCGCTTCATTAGCATGCGTGCGGCAGCTGCGCTTCTAAATTGACGCGCCTTGCTGCCGCGTGGCGCGTCCAGACGGGGCTCCTTTTCGAAAGGACACCACCTACTTCGAAGTCCCCTTATTCCCATGAGCTCATGGGAATAAGGGGACTTCGAAGTAGGCGGGGCCCTTTCGAAAAGGAGCCCCGTCTGGACGTGCCGCACGGCGGCAAGGTGCGTCAATTTCGAAGCGCAGCTGCCGCCCGCATGCTAATGAAGCGCTGAATATGCATTTCAGTGCTTCATTAGTAAACTTCGAAATGGCCATTTGCATGGCCATTTCGAAGTTTGGGGCACGTGTAGACATAGCCCATGTGAACAAACTCTAACTTGCACTGCTTCCAGTGAAAAAAAAGGCTTCTGACTGCTTAAATCAAATTACAAAATGGAACTTGCATTTCTAAATATCTTAGGTGCCTTTGAAAAGTGTACTTCTAATTTCTTTCATAAAGAATAGAGGGAAGGAAACAATAATCTCTTTAAGATTTTTTAATTTTCTTTCAACTGTTTATCAAGCAAGATTTTTTTTTCTTGAAGAAAACTATGTTCTCAATCTTTTTGCTTTCACTTCTGATTAACAGACATGACTGAGCCAGTTTGCCCAATTATCTGAGAGAGGGCTAATTTTACTAACGAAGAAAAGAATGAAATGGTGACAAAATAGCGTAGATGACTGCAAAATGCATTAATTTATTTTTACCGTTCTTAATATGATAGGGTCATCTGCCTTACCCATCAGTTCATTTGTTATGTTTAAAAGTACAGTGTTCCTGGTAGGATCTCGCCTTGATAATAGAAATTTAGGCCTATTTTCCCAGGCTTCCAGAAGCGGCACAGTAATGAGCTATATGGAAGATGCTAATGAGGCCTGGATGCATACTTTTTATGCCTCATTAGCATATTGGCACATGGTTCAGAGTCCAGAAGAAGCTTTTCCAGACTCCAAAGTACACATGCAGATGTGCAGCCTGCGGGGATCTTCCAGAAGGAAATCCTCCTTCTGGAAGCCCCTTCTTCCCCAAAATTTTGAGCAAGAAGGGGCTTCTGGAAGGAGGGTTTCCTTCCAGAAGATCCCCACAGGCCTCATGCTTCTTCTGGACTCCAAACAACATGCCGATATGCTATTGAGATGTGGAAAATTTGCATCTATGCCTCATTAGCATCTTTCAGATAACTCATTACCCTGCTGCTTCTGGAAGAAGCGGCGCATGTAGACACACCCCCAATGTTTACATCAAAGGAGGATATACATTATCTGTTTTTAACAAGAGTGGAGAGGTGAAAGATTTATTCCGTAACTCAGTATGGTGCATCTTGAATAAGTCTCAGAAGTCTGAATAGGTCCAGCCTGAGTGGGAAACAGCAGATGAAGATCTTCATATAGCAGGACATGTTTCACAGGCACTAATGCAGAGACAGAAAGTGTGTCTTCCAAACCCGGCAGAAGAGTTATAAGGTAGCCCCAAAAGAGAGATTTTTTAAAGATAGTTTGGTTTTAGTTCTGAGATGCATCTTTATTTAAGAGTCTAAGCAAAATCAAACATACAAGCAAAGCCCATAAAAGAACCTGTGTTTTTCACTTTACCATGTTAGCACAGTTAGTCCCTCTTTAACATAATGCTACATTTTACCTTTAAGTATTGCAGAGTAAATGAAGAATAACTCAGTGGACTTTCTTTGAATTTACCTTTTAATCTACAGCAGACTGTCACTCAGAGCCTGCATATTAAGGAGCCTTAGCAATTTATACTTATATTTCTCTAAGGCTGGGTCTACACTAGCACCCCACTTTCAAAAGGGGAATGCTAATGAGACACTTTGGGATATGCTAATAAGGTGCTCATTAGCGTAATAGCAGCCACAGCACTTCAAAAGTGCTGCTTTTCATTGTGTGTGGCTTGTCTACAAGGGGTCCTTTTCAAAAGGACCCTGCATACTTCCAAATCCCCTTATTTGGTTACAGGAATAAGGGGATTTTGAAGTGTGTGGGGTCTTTCCAAAAAGGATCCAGTGTAGACAAACCAGATGCAATCAAAAGCAGCACTTTTGAAGTGCCATGGCTGCCATTATGCTAATGAGGCACTGCATATTAATTTCAGCACCACATTAGCATATCTCGAAATGTCTCATTAGCATCTCCCTTTTGAAAGTGGGGTGCTAGTGTAGACCCAGCCTAAGTATTAGTGATCTCTGTTCATCAATTTGACATCACTCAAAGTTATTTTACAAAACAAAAGTGGTTTCTCTTGGTGTGCTGTGACTTTTCCTGAAGGTCATTTTTACTTCACAGTGCATACAGTCATAGGCTTTGCCCACACTGTTAAATTTAAAGTGCAGCCATGACACAGCTTTAGCATGGCAGTGTTGTCAAGTAACTGGCACTGTGAGGAGAGAGCTCTCACAGCACTGTTGATAAACCACCTTCATGAGGGGAGTAGATAACAACCAAGGCTTTATCTCTAGACTTAGTAGCAACCCCATGACTGTGATTCTTTGTGGGGCTGGCAGCGCTGCCTACTGATAAGTTTGCTGAACAGTTTCGTATTATAAAACTGTCTTTTCATTTCCATGTAACTTTACCAAAGCATTCACTGTTTGGGCTGACATTTTTCTTACTGGGGTCTGCCTTAGGCTGATATGTATTGATTTAAAATTGGCAAAAAAGTTTGAAGCCATTTCTGAGAATGTGTTCAGGCAAGATATGTTGTTTTAATGTAAAAAATTATGGTGGTCTTTCCTTTCGCAAGCTGTAACATGCCAAGGCTTCAGAGCAGTGCTTTGAAATTTAACAGGGGATGCCCTTTGCATCCCAAATGCACCTCTGGCTGTTCCTGTGAAAATGTGATAATTTTTTCTACAGGCCTCATTGTCAAATTATTTAACATAGCTAATTATTAGGTTTGATTAAAAATTAGATGGAAAAGTCCACAAACATGTATTGAATTTTGTTCTTTTTGTCAAGAATTTTAAAAATGAGAGCTACTGTTTGCATTAACTCTTTCTCCAGGGTAGTATAGAAAAGTAGGAACCTGCCTCTAGCTGGTATATATTTCAGAAGTACAGACCTGGGCACTTTTACCTTAGGACACAATCTCTTTCTGGAACCAGGAAAAGCCATCAAGAGGACGTCATTTGGGAATCATGTTCTTGCAAATGAGTCTGTGAGTGCTGCTCATGTAGGCTGTGTCTACACTTGCATTCCTCTTTTGAAAGAGGCATGCAAATGAGGGAAATCAAAAATGCAAATGAGGTGCAGATCTACATATCTGGAACCTCATTTGCATATTTGTCTTTAAAGAAGAAAAGCAGTGTACACATGGCTCTTTCGAAAGAAAACCCATTTTCGAAAGCACCCTTCTTCCTAAAAAAATGGGAAGAAGGGTTCGTTCAAAGATGGGGTTTAGTGTCGAAAGAGCCGCATCTATGCTGCTTTTCCTCTCTGGAAAGAGGATCCTCCTTGCAGAAGGAGTAAAGGATGCTTCAAACAGCACATTATTTTGATGTTTGGCAGAGTTCAGACAGAACCAAATGCCAAAATAGCCTATTTTGAAATAAACGGAAGTTTAGGGTGCCGTATAGATGAAGCTCAAGTGAGCTCACAACCCCAGCAGAGTGGTGTTAATTATGAGGTCCAAAGGATCTGGAAGGTACATGCCATGCCTTTGTGGACATTGTCATGGGCTGACCATCATGGTGAGGAGTTGACCGCCTGTGGCAGAACTCATACCTTAGCTTCCTTTTATTTCGGGGAGCAGTCTCAAACATTTAGTATGAAATCTCAAAGATTTATGATGTGTGACTGTGCCCATCAGGATCTAGATGCACACCAGGAGTTCTAGCATTTTGGGATGGGTTGGGTTAGGCTTTCTGTGCTCTGGAGCAAGTATATAAGTTCCTTAATTTTTGGAGCAGCTTCTAGTGTTGTGTAGACCTTCACTACTAGAGTGTCTAGTTCCACCACAGGTGTGTTATTCTGGAGGATATAATCATAGAAGTTTTCCTGGCATTGATAAAGAAGTCATGAGCTTGCAGGAAATTGAGTGTCGATGTCTTTGCCCTGTGATCCTGACTAGAACTCTTATCAGGGTACCGGTATGTTCCCAGTAACCTAAGTCTGGCTATTATCAACAACAACATCTTTGTGGAAACCCAGGAGGCTGATGGTAAGCTGAACAGTAGCCTAAATAATGATAGTGTTTCCCCCAAAGGCATGGAGACCTGTGCAGGCTAGGTCTATGGAAGTCAAGATAACAGAGGTAACACTGTAAAGCCCATCTGAAACTTTATTCTCTTCATCCAAGGTCAAGTCCTTTGAGGATGAGAATAGCTCTCTACTCCTTGGCTGCATCTAGATTCAGCCCTGATTTTTTGGGAGGGATAAGGGACTGGTGACAGAGGGGGCTTTTGCCACATACACGCATGCACTGTACATACTTACAGAGGCAACACAGTAAAGACTATCTGAAACTTTATTTCCTTCGTCAAAGGTCAAGTCCTTTAATCCTTGGAAGCATCTAGATTCAACCCTGATTTTTTTCAGGGGTAAGGGGCTGGAAACAGAGGGGACTTTTACATGCATATACTGCTTTTTTTTCCCCTGCCATGGATATTCAAATGAGCTGTATGAATATGCAGATGAATGCTCATTTGCAATTTTGAGAACCCTTACGTGCATCATGCTGTCAACAGGCAGACGGAATCTAGACACAACCCTTGTGTACTTATATACAATGAAGAAGAAGGAATAGAATACAGAAAGGCTTTATTCTGAGAGAACTGAAAACTCTCTTTCTCCTATATCAAGAAAATAAGATATTTCACTCTGGACCAGATGGTGTTGACAGAGTTGCTGGAGCTGGGCAACTCGATGAAGAACAGGTGGGCTGGAGCCCCCAGTTTAAGGGAGGATCCCTAGTTTATCATTTCCTTGACCCACTTGTGTGTGGTTGATAGAAACCACTCTTCTAGGAAATGGGAAATCCTACTCTCCAACATCAGCTCATGATAGAGGCCCTCACTCTTCACCCCCTCACTGTGGCAGCATGTATAGGTCACACTGGCCTACCCATATCTGAAAAGCTAAGGCTTTTATGATGTGTCTATGATGATGCAGATGAAAAAGCTAGCTTCATTTTTACTTGTGAACTGCAGCTAACAAAGCCCAGCAGACATGAAAGACTCTATTGACTGACTCTGCCATCTAGCCCTTAGCATTATGCATAGTTTGGGTAGGCAAAAATACCACTCCTTAAGAAAGTGCTGGTTTTAGCATTGTTAATAGTTAATAGTTAATAAACTGGTTGAATCAGGAGGTCATTGCGTCACTGAATCATTGGCAGATCGAGTTAGTAAGATTTGAACTGCGTATGAGAAATTGAAGGTAGAATGTTCCCTCCAGCATCTCATCTGTCAAAAGTATGTGCCAATACTGTCTGAATACTCTATTGATCTGATAGCAAAGTAGTGTGTAAATATAAATTAATGGCCCATAGACTTCCTTGGTCTCAGTGCTGCAGTACCTGATTATAACAGTTCTCCCTGGTCCCTAGTACTAGATATGTCTTTTAGTAAACTATTCCATTAAATTTGTTTACCAGTACCTGAGATTTTACCATCCAATGTAGATTATAGCTATATATTTTTTCTCACTTTTAAAATTGACTGGAAAATTGGCCTTTTCTAAGGACTCCAGAATAATAATTTTTAATGTGAGGAAATGAACTGTTCCTATCATTTGCTTTTCCAAGTACTCACATACAGAATGTATTATTAGACTTTTGATTAAATTTGTAAATGATTTCCCGACAAATGTAAGAAGCAGAAAACATCAACTACACCTTTTTTTGTTGTTTAAAATGAACGTACTGTGTGCAGTATTTTGAAGGCATAGGAAGAAATTCATGTTCAGAGTGGCACCAGTCACTACCAGAACAAGGTACTAGTTTCTACTGGTGGCACTATACCACAGAGCACTCAGTGTATTCCCAGCAGAGTTGATGGGACAGCTCGTGTGTTTTTAAGTGTGGGATTAAGTGCATTGCTGACTCAGGGCCTAAATGTTTGAGGTGGTCAAGGGTCATCTTCCTCACTGGGCTATGCAGGTGTATCCCTGCTGAGATGATGGGCTCTAGACATAGATAGTATATGTGGATAATAAAAGCCCCGTCTTGCAACTTTGTTAGTCATACACTACTAGAGTGTTACTTCATTAGTACAGAATCATAGAATACTAGAACTGAAAGGGACCTCAAGAGGTCATCAAGTCCAGTCCCTTACCTTCACAGCAGGACCAAGACCATCTATATCATCCCTGTTAGGGTAGGTCTACACAGAAAGTTATTTCAAAATAACTAGCCTAGCATCCACACAATGCAACCACTACTTCAACATTATTTCAAAATACTGGTTGGCTTTTTTCAAAACAGGTAAACCTCATTCTAGTTATGCCTACACTAGAATGCTCCTTAGAAAGAATGCCTTCAGAAAGAGAGTAGTCAAAAGATGTTCTTTCGAAGTGGAGCATCTACACATGGGCCAGGGCTGGCACTGTCAATAAGCGCCATTGAAAGGGCCATGTGGTACATCAAAAGGGACTGCCCAGGGATGTCGAAAAAGAGCATCTACACTTACCAGTGGCCTCTTTCAAAAGAAAGTGCCAGGAAATGCTGTGGACGGGGTCACAGGGCAGCCAAGCCCTCCCGGGGCCACAGCAAGCTGCTCCTTTAAAGGCCCCTCCCAAACACACTAGGCCTGCACAGCATGAGGCCTGCAGAGCTGTCACAAACCCCACATACACAGTGCCCACTGGAAAGACCATGGACCAGTGGCAGCTGGAAACCCTTACTGGCTGCCACCAGCGGAGCAGTGCCCTGCTAGCCGCAGCACCAGTGGCTGTCCAGCAGCTGCTCGCAGGGGAGAACCCCCCCAGGGGCAGAAGGGGATACCTGAGACCATGGGGTCCTCCTGCCCCCCATGTGTTCCACTGACTCTGGAGCCACCCCACCAGCTCCGAGTGTTGGGAGCAACTAGTCATGGGGGAGTGGGACAACAACCGGTGGCTCTGGAATTTCCAGATGTGGCAGCAGACATTCCTAGAGCTCTGCCAATGGTTGACCCCCGCCCTGAGACACCAGGACACCTGGATGTGGTACCCCCTCCCCATGGAGAAGAGGGTTACGAGAGCTGTCTGGAAGCTGGCCACTCCCAACAGCTACTGCTCCATGGGACACCAATTTGGTGTGGGCAAGGCCATAGTTGGGGCCATCTTGATAGAGGTAAGGAGGCCTGGCTATGCAGCAGGGTGGAGGCCTAGGGGGCTCAGGAAAGGGCCAGAGAGTCTGGGGTGGGGCCGGGGGGGGTGGTCAGACACACCCCACACACCCCCGCAGATGCCTATGTCCCGCCCCACCGCAGGTGGCCCACACTCTAAATGCAATGCTCCTCCAGATGGCCATCCACATTGGGGACCTAGATGCGGCCATAATGGGCTTCGCTGCTCTGGGGTTCCTGAATTGCTTCAGGGCCCTCAATGGGATCCACATACCTAGCTGTGCCCCAGAGCACAGCAGAGGACAATACATAAACAAGAAGGGCTGCCAGTTGGTGGTCCTACAGGCCATGGTGGACATCCAGGCCTGGTTCCAGGACATATATGTGGCCTGGTCCAGCTGCACCCACAATGCACAGGTCTTCCGTAACTCAGGCCTGTGCTGCTGGCTGGAGGTGGGGACCTACGTCCTCCAGAGGATGATCCCACTGTGGGACACTACTGTGTCCCTCTGCCTGGTGGCCGACACCGCATATCCACTCCAGCCCTGGTTCATGCATCCCTATCTGGCCCACCCCACCTTCAGCCAGGAGCACCTCAACAGCCATCTCAACCACGCCTGCCAGGTGGTTGAGAGCACCTTCAGCCGCTTAAAGGGGTGGTGGTGCTGCCTCCTCACCCACCTGGACATGGGTGTCCTCAATGTCCCCCAGGTCATGGACACCTGCTGCATACTCCACAATGTCATGGAGAATAAAGGGGAGGCCCTAGTGCAGAAGTGGGCGGTTGAGGCCAGCATGGGCTACCCCTAGCCAGCTGCTGTCCCTAACTGCCAGGTCCGCCTGGACAGAATCCAAGTCCGGGAGGCCCTGAGCCAGTACTTCGATCAGGGGCCCCAGTGAGCACTGCTCCGCCACTCCTGGTGGGCATCCTGCACATCACACACAACCTCCAGCACACTCCCCCCCAACTCCCGCACACTGCCCCCTTCCTTCCACCAAGCATGCAGTACACAGGGGTTTTGGAAAAATAAAACATTATATTGAAAACCACAAAAACTGTGAGTAATACTTATTGTTAAACAGAACAGTAGGGCTAACTACATACAGGGGAGGGGGACCTAGGTGACCCGGGCATTGGGCCATCATTCCTGGGCAGGGGTGGAGGGGCATGGCCCATGCTGGCTATGGGTCCCACAACCCCCTTCATCCAGGGTCCCTAGAGAGGCTGGGTGGGGCTGCGGATTACAGGGATGTAGGACTGGGAATCAGCCTTGGGCGGCAGTCTGGGCCAGTGGGGTCCTCTCCCAGGGGGCTGGCAGGTGGAGCCATGGCAGGAGGAGCAGCAGGAGGGGTGGCAGAAGGGGATAGCCAAGCCAGGAGCTCCAGATAGGAGGCCACCATGTCCCTGAAAGTATCCACGAAGTCCACCCAGGCTGCTTGGTGCCAGGAGGCTTCCCCCTTCTCAAAGCAGAGACAGCACTCAGCCAACTCCACCTAGCACCAGATGGAGGCGAAGAGGTGAGGGTCCTCCACCAGCCACCTGTTGCTCCATTGCAACCAGGCCCATCCGGGTCCTGAGGATGGCTCCACGCAGTTGCTGTCCCTTGCCTCCCGGGGTCTGTCTGGGAAGATGGACAGGGCAAGGGTCTCCTGGCCCTCGGATGATGTGACTGCAGAAAAAGTAGGGAAGAGAGAAAAAGGCTGTGAGTACCAACTCAAGCCCCATGGCCCATGCCCCCTGTCTCCCTCTGGGCAGCTGGTCCCCATCCCCTTTCCCCCTTCAGTGGGTGCGGTGGCCTTGTGGTCAGCCCCTTTGTGTGGTCCACCCTACGGCCCATCCCTCTGGGGCCAAGGCACAGTGCTGTCTGTGGGAATGGGTTCTGATGGGCACTAGCAGCTGTGCTGCCATCCCAGGGCCATGGTCCAGCTGGGCTCTGGTAGGCCAGGGTCTACTGGGGGTATGGGGGGCCCCCGGTCATGTATGGTGCCCTGCTCCATGATCTGGGGTGTGCACGTACCTAGGGGTTCACTGCCAAGGTCAGGGGATGGCCGTCTGGCTAATGCCCAGCTGGAGGTGTAGGAAATCTATTGCTAGTTCCCACTCCTTGCTGGACCAGTCTGCTGCTGCTGCGCCCGGCTCCATCTCTGGCCATTATATGCTATCTGAGAAGGCAAGGGAGAAGTTTGCTTTTTTCCTCACTGTATTTCCAGAAGTAATCCATCTGTGGGAATGTACCGTAAGGTGATAGGGTATATGCTGAGTATGATACTTACCCACTGCCCCCCCACCCCCCCACAATCCCGCCATGGCCAACTATCAACACGAAAAAGTTCAGAACAGCTTCAGTCCCTCAATGGCATATCTGATTCCTGCCAAGCAGGCTCCCAAACATAAATATATCAGAAAAAAAAAAAAAACATTTGTAAAAGGATTCAAAACGCTCCTAAGAGATCTTTCTTTTACTCTAAGGGAAAAGGGCTCTTCAGTGAGTGTCTTTCCTTCCCTCTTATCCCTTTTATATTATAAGTTTCAGCAAGATGAAATAAATATTACAGCTGGATGCAAAATAGGGAAAATACTGTCATGATTTTTTTTTTCAGATAGCTTAGGTCTTTTTCACTGAAACTTTCAGAATGTTGACCAACCCCCATTCAAGCTACCAGAGGGAGGGTAGTCATATAAGAACCTGGGTGGGTAGACGTGTCTTACTTGTATATGCACAGCAAAATTCATTCACAGGTATTTTATTATTATCTATTTGCTCTATTAATGTCTAAAAATTCTCCCTGGCAAGAGTTAAATTATACCTAGTAGCTATTTCTTCTTATCGTGTCCCCAGAAGAAGAGCACTTGAATTTGTTCATCCCATGGTAAAACAATATTTGAAAGGCTTTGCAGATTTATATCCTCCTATTCCTAATCCTCGTGATCTGAGGGTTTTAAAGGTGAATGGGCTTACATGGAAGCTCTTTGAATCTTTAAGATACTGTTGTACATACCAGCTTTTTACTGAAGGTCTTTCTTAGTGACTGCCCTAGGATCTAGGGGTTCCATTGGTAACTGAAAAGGCCAAAAACCCTATTATGAATTTCTTATAAGAACAAGGTGTCTCTTAAGCCTCACCCAATATTTCTCATGAAAATGGCGTTGATCTTTCAAATCAATCCAGCTCACTTTTTATTTTTTTGTAGTTTGCAAGATGTTTTCCACAGAGAAAGTGTCTATCTCAAACAGAAATGAATTTAGAGAGGTCTTATTGGTCTTTGCTGGTGGTCATTCTAGAATTTACCCCTAGGCACTAGATGATCACAGTGGTCATTTCTAGCCTTAAAATCTATAAATCTACAGCTTGGATGCAAAGACAGCTGTCAGAGGCTATTTAGGCAGAAATGAATCTTTCAAGGCAGCTATCAGAACATTTGCAGTCATCTAAGCTCAGTTGTAATTGATGCTTTTACGTGAGTGCAGCTAATGATGCTCCAGAGCCCAGTAGTCACCGGTGGCTAGTCTCCTACAGAGGGCATTTTGGGAAGCAATGACAATGATAAAGATCTGGGGGGTCAGGGTGTATAATTAGCTGAACATAATCTCTCAGTGTAATTCTGTGTTCAGAATAACTAATGCAATCCTGGGATATAAAAGCAGGGCAATCATGAGGTTGTTTTACATCTATATTTAGAACTGGTGCAACCACTTATGGAATATTCTGTGCAGTTCCGAGGCCCACAAGTCAAGAATTATTTAGCAAAGGAAGATAAAAAGCAATCCAGTGGCTGAAAGTTGAAGCTAAACAAATTTAAACTGGAAATAAACCATCCATTTTTAATGTTGAGAGTAATTAAACACTGGAAACATTTCCCAAGAGGCAATGGTGAATTTTCCATCACTTAATTTTTTTAAAATCAAAATTTGATGTGATTCTAAAAGAAATGATCTAGGAATTATTTTGCAGCTCTTCTGTGGCCTTTGAATCCAGATGAGGATGTAAGTTATTTAAAGGTCACAGGGCTTGAGAGATGCACAGCCATCCTGTAACTGCCAAGTATCACTTAAATAATTTTTATGGCCACATGACTCCAACATCATGGGGCTTCACAGCTCTGTGGAAGTATTGACTTTGGAGAACGAGTAACCCATTATTATGTATTTTTTGGTATTGCTGAGTTCATACTTTTCAGATGCTCTGGGTGTCTACTTACCTCTTAGGTGATAGAGCAAAATGTGCTCCATCTGCCCCACATGGTAATGCTTTCTATGACATAGTCTGGAAAACCACCACTAAGATTCACCTTTCACATGGATAATCAACAGAAGCACTTGCTGGAGCTGATCATATCTGGCATTAAAAAGGTATGTCTATATTGGTATGCAAACCCAGGGTTATTAGAAATGAGTCAGCTGACCTGTGCTAGGGATTCCTGGGCTTGAACCTACATAAGAACATAAGAATGGCCATACTGGGTCAGACCAAAGGTCCTTCCAGCGCAGTATCCCGTCTGCCAACAGTGGCCAATGCCAGGTGCCCCAGAGAAGGAGAACAGAATACAATGATCAAGTGATTTATCTCCTGCCATCCATCTCCTGCCCTTGTACTGAAGGCTAGGGCACCATACTTTACCCCTGGCTAATAGCCATTTATGGACCTAACCTGCAAAAATGTATCGAGCTCTTTTTTAAACCCTAATAGAGTCCTGGCCTTCACAGCCTTCTCCGGCAAGGAGTTCCACAGGTTGACTCTGCGCTGTGTGAAGAAAAATTTCCTTTTATTAGTTTCGATCCTACTACCCATCAATTTCATTTGGTGTCCCCTAGTTCTTGTATTATGGGAAAAGGTAAATAATTTTTCTATGTTCACTTTCTCCACACCATTCATGATTTTATATACCTCTATCATATCGCCCCTCAATTGCCTCTTTTCCAGACTGAAAAGTCCCAGTCTCTCTAGCCTCTCCCCATATGGGACCCGTTCCAAGCCCCTAATCATCTTAGTCGCCCTTTTCTGAACCTTTTCTAATGCCAATATATCTTTTTTGAGGTGAGGAGACCACATCTTCACGCAGTACTCAAGATGTGGGCGTACCATAGTTTTATATAGGGGAAGTATGATATCTTTTTTCTTATTATCTATCCCTTAGTATGATATCTTTTGTCTTATTATCTATCCCTTATTATCTCTCCCTTACAAACCTCTGCTTTGTATGTGAATCCTAGTTTAAGAACTTTCTGACCAGTGCTCAGTCCTAAAGATCTGATATCCACACTGCAGTGTGCAATCAAGTCAGAAATACCATCAGATTCCCTAGCATCCCTATCCCCAAAAGGAATGTGCTGCACTGTCAGAAAACATTACTGCCTGCCGTTCATGTTACCAGGAGGCGGCTCACTTTGTGAAAGATCTGATCAATTTATTCTCCATTGCCAACTCAGGAGGCTCTCTGATGGTGCTTGCAGATCAGTGATCAGAATGGAAATGGTTAATGTTGACCTGACAACCATTTGCTAATAGGGAAACTTGCATTTTCAATAAAGTGTATGGCAGATTTTTTAAAGAGAGAGGACTAGGGAAGTCTTTCCCTGGAATAGTTGGGTATTTCTGGATGATTCCTGGTACCTGAACCAAGTGGGACTTTAGCTACACCGAAAAGTAATACAGCTGAGCCCCTAGGTTCTTGCGTAAATCAGTCTCATACCCTCTAACTCTTCAGGGTTCTGGAACCTGGGTCTATGAAATAGGTTACTACAATTGCAGTGTAAAAATAAGGGGGAGCTAATCTTGAGTCCCAGTTTAATGTAGACATACCCAAGAGAGCCCGATGTTCTGATCTCAAAGGTCATGGTAGACTTGGCATAATGGTTTAGCAAGGATAATAAGCAGAAAACAGTGAGATCACCTTTTTTATGAATATGCCTCTTTCCTGGAAACAAAGCAATTCACTTGAGATTTGCTTTTACTATGTCTCTATTGGACTTCCTTTAATAATATTACTCATTTAAATTGCAATTATTGAAATATGTATAATTATAACATTTTGAATTCTATCCTCACTTACAAAGGTATAAGTCCAGGGGAATGCTGATATCATGTGTTTTTTTTAATAAGATAGCTACACTGTGTTTTGACTTTGATGGTGTAATGAAGCCATGCAGATCATCTGATATGAGAAAGTGTTAATAATATGATTCAGTTTTGTAGAGAAACCTAAAAAATCTTCAGTACACAGTGGGTAGGTGTATACAGCGAAGTTTTTTCAAAATAACAGCTATTATTTTGAAATAACTATTCTAGCATCTCCACAAAGCAACCACTATTTCAAAATGATTTTGAAATAGCAGTTGACTTATTTCAAAACTGGTAAACCTAATTCTATGAGGAATAGTGCTTATTTCGAAAAAGCTATTTTCGAAAATGGTGCTGTTAAGACATGGAATAGATCCTATTTTAAAATAAGCCAGAGTGTGCCCAATGGCTCTATTTCATAGAATCATAGAATCATAAAAGAGTAGGACTTGAAGGGACCTCGAGAGGCCATCGAGTCCAGCCCCCTGCCCTCATGACAGGACCAAGCACTTTCTAGACCATCCCTGAAAGCCATCTAACCTCTTCTTAAATATCTCCAGTGATGGAGATTCTACCACCTCCCTTGGCAATTCGTTCCAGTGTTTGATCACCCTGACAGTTAGGAACTTTTTCCTAATGTCCAGCCTGAACCTCCACTGCTGCAATTTAAGTCCATTGTCCCTTGTTCTATCCTCAGAGGCAAGGAAGAACAAGTTCCCTCCCTCTGCCTTATGACACCCTTTTAGATATCTGAAAACTGCTATCATGTCCCCCCTCAATCTTCTCTTTTCCAAACTAAACAAGCCCAATTCTTTCAGCCTTTCTTCATAGGTCATGTTCTCTAGACCTTTGATCATTCTCGTTGCTCTCCTCTGGACCCTCTCCAATTTCCTCACATCTTTCCTGAACTGCAGTGCCCAGAACTGGACACAATACTCCACCTGAGGCCTAACCAGCGCAGAGTACAGCAGGAGAATGACTTCTCGTGTCTTGTTCACAACACACCTGTTAATGCATCCTAGAATCATGTTTGCTTTTTTTGCAACAGCATCACACTGTTGACTCATATTTAGCTTGTGGTCCACTATAACCCCTAGATCCCTTTCTGCTGTACTCATTCCTAGGCAGTCCTTTCCCATTCTGTATGTGTGACACTGATTGTTCCTTCCTAAGTGGAGCACTTTGCATTTGTCCTTATTAAACTTCATCCTGTTTACCTCAGCCCATTTCTCCAGTTTATCCAAATCCTTTTGAATTATGACCCTATCCTCCAATAGGCTGTATGGCTATGTCTACACTAGAGGGTTTGGTCAACAAAACTGGCTTTTTGTTGACAAAACCCACAGAGCATGCCGACTAAAAATGCATTCTGTTGACATAGGGTCAACAGAACTCAGACTTTTATTGACAGCCTTCTGCCTTATCCCCATGAGGCATAATGCCTTTCTCGTCAGAATCTATCAACAGAAAAACTGTGTGGATGCTCTTGGGGGGCCCTCTGCTGACAGATTGGACTTTCATGTCATTGGGCAGCCCTGTCTGCTGTTCTGTCAATGGAGTGGCTGGGCAGTCCAACTGCCCTCTGTTGACAAAGCAGATTGACAGAGTGATCCATTTTCATGTGGCCACAGTCTGTCATCAGAAGTTTTGTTGGAAGATATCTTTCAACAATAACTTCTGTTGACAGATCACTGTAGTGTAGACATAGCCTATGGTTGTAGACACTGTATTTTGAAATGGATAAGTTGTTGTTTTGAAATGCATTTTTGTGTGAAGCAGCATTATTTTGAAATAAACTCTTCCAGAATAGTGCTTCCAGAATAGCTTAATTCTAAATAAGACTGTTGTGTAGATATACCAGCCACATCTACACTACCCCTCCCTTTTGGAAGGGATATGTAAATGCAGCAGATGAAAAGTGCTAATGAGGCATTTATATGAATATTCAGTGCCTCATTTGCATAAAGGTGACCACACAGAGTGTTGAAAGTGCTGCTTTTGAATTGCAAACTATCAGTATAGACAGGATTCCTTCGAAAAGAAGCCCCACTTCCAAAAGCACCCTTCTTCGCAAGTTTTTCTCTGGCATCTGAGAATTTCCAAGAACTTTACAAGATTAGTGAACTAGGCCCCACTCTTGTAATCATGTATATGATATGCTCCATTAAACATATTTGTACAGTTACTCAGGCACATGTTTGCAGGTTTGACCCCTTATCTTAGATTTTAAAAGCTATTAAAACATTGCAGTGCTCACCATTTCAATGCCTAACTCATTTAGGAGCCTACGTCTAAATTTTAAATGCATTTGGGCACTGAGGAGCAGGAATGCTGTTGGATTAAGGCCCCTAAATCAGTTAGGAACTGCAATGTAATGCAGCAGGATGCCTAAATCCCTTTAAAAATGGAAGCCTTCTTCCTTACAGTACCCCCTGTAAGGAATGCAAATAAATATAATCCAGCTTTACTCAATCTCATACGTACAACAGTGTACTAGTTCATAAGTGAATTTAGCTGTGTGTGATTTAACCAGTAACTCCAACATGATGTTCTAAATGAATTTAGAATATTTGCATTCTGCTGAAGAAGGTTTATACTAAATCCAAAGAGTGAATAATTGGTGTAAACAATTTGAGCTCCTCTTTCACTGTTTACTCAAATGTTTGCTTGAGGATTACTTTGAAAATCAAATTGAATTAAAATCTGCTAAAAAATTGATAAAATAACTTACTAATGAACTGGTTTTGGTTCTGGCTTTATTTGGTTGCTCTTGCTATTGAGTTGTACAACTTTTTCCTAAATTAAGATCTCCTCTCCTAATTTTCTGAAGAACAATAGCTTCTAACTTACTTTGGTTAAAACTGTTAAGTTCTAAGATCCAACACCCCTACCCCCACAATTTTTTTTTTTTTACTCAGAAATACAGATAGATATGCTTTGGCCTAATAACTTTGAAGCTGAAGCTTCAACAACCTCTTGAATACAAAAGTCACAGATTTAATTGTTCATTAATTTTAATATATCAACATTTTACAATTGCTCATGCTAGGTTGAGATGAAAAAAAAGCTATTTTGGGGGGAGGGGAGTTAGCACTTATTACACAGAACTAGAAATCACTTATGATATGCAAACAATTGTACTTTGCCTGATGTTTCTTTACCAAATATTTCTTAAACCTATGAACAAATACCAGGGTGAAAAATCCAGGTCTTTTAAAAATTTGAATAAACGCATTATATGTTACAAATGGGTGAATTATAACTAGAGATGGGAGAAATGTTCTGAACAAACAGTTTATTCATCAAAACATGCACTTTTAGTCAACCTGAAACAATTTGTGCATTTGATCCGAATCTACCAATGAGTTTTTTCCACAAATTTTCTCTGGCCTGATTCATCAGGCAGGTAGAGGAGAGTGTGCCCCAGCTTCTAACTGAGCGGGTAAGGTGCCGACTGAGGGATCTGTTTTGGACTTTCCTGAGCAAGAATGTGAAATCACCACTCCCTCAGCCTAGCAGAAAATGCTAACTGCCAGGACAGAGGTTACTGTAGCAGCAGGGCTGACAGCTGCCACAGGCCCTGGGGTATGTTGCGCATGGGGGCCCTGGCCCCATACCCTGCAAGGGGCAGGGCCCAGGGCAATCAGCTTCAGAGCTGCCTGGACCACAGCACCAGGTCCTGGCTCCCTCACAGCTACATGCAGCCAGAGCAGCACTGCAGCAGCACTTCACAGGAGTTTGGAGCTTCAGTCGCCAGAGTACCAGCTCTGGGCCCCTTTGAAATGCCAGGCACAGGGGCCACTATCCCTTTTGCAGCCTCTCTCCCTCTGCCTGCAGGTCTGTATGTGAGGCAGAACATTCTATAGCTCTTACATTTTGCATATGTAATGCCGACAGACCAAGGTCATCAACAGAAGGGACTGACCCCGCAACCTTAGGGGTTAAAGCCCTGTGCTCTGCCCCATGAGCAAAAGGCCAGCTGGCTCCCAGCCAAGGCTGTAAAGCAGAGACTTCACTCTCCCTAGTCAGTGGTCTCACTGCTCCTGGGGTTACGTATAAATAACTAAATATTCATTGAAGCGAGGATTTAAACTTTGTCTCCTCCATCCCACTAAGTGCCTTGATTACCAAGTCAGCCATTCTAGTCTCTCTGGCCCAGTGAATATTCAAATATTTCATGCAAAGTGGAACATCTTCAAAAGCAGAGCTGTAGAGAGACTCAACCCAGAATACTCTAACCTGAAAGGCCAATCCCAGTTGATTAGCAAATTAAAATGAATTATGCTGTGAATATAATTGCAACTACAGTAGTTGGAAATATTTTAATGTAAAAACATACTTTGTCTCTAAAGCTGTGCGAATAGTGGATTTTTCAGTTCCCTGGTCATTCAAAAAGGAAAATTTGGAAAACATTATTTCAGGTTGAACTGAATACAGTTTTGTCAATGAGTTAAAAAATCACAAAAAAATAAAAACCCCAAAATTTTGGTTGGCAAAAACTGAAATATTTCCCTGTCATTTTTGGCTATGTCAAAATATTTTGATTACTTTTAGAACAAATATGAAAGGAATTTTGAAACAAGAAGTCATTTTGAAACAAATCAAAGTATTTTGTTTACAAAATGTGTATTGTTGAAACAAACATTTTGTTTTTTCAGATGATATTTTACCAAAGTAATGTGTCAAGACTGAAGTGAATTTGTGAAATATTTTGATGTCATTTAATCACTGAATCTGAATATTGCCACAACCTATTTGCAACCTGTTTGTTTATTGCCCCTGAGATGTACATGATTATCTAAGGTAAAAGAGAATGACTGGAATTCTCATATCACACTTTTTCAAACATATAGGCTTCGTCTACACTTGTATTCTTTCAAAAGAGGAATGCAAGTGAAGGAAATCGGAAATTCAGTTGAGGCACTGATTTACATACCTTGTGCTTCGTTTGCATAATCTCTTTTCAAACGAGATTCATTCGAAAGGAAAAAAAGCAGTGCAGACATGTATCTTTTGAAAATAATCCCCATTTTTGAAAGAACCCTTATTCCTAATTTTTTTTTTTTTTAGGAATAAGGGTTCTTTCGAAAATGGGGCTTATTTTTGCAAGAGCCACGTCTACACTGTTTTTTTCTTTCAAAAGAGATCATGCAAATGAAGCTCGAGATAAGTAAATCAGTGGCTCATTTGCATTTTCCATTTCCTTCACTCGCATTCCTCTTTTGAAGGAGGAAAGCTAGTGTAGATGTAGCCATAGTGTTTGAAGCACTTTACAAGCGACACTGAATATATAAGAACTTCTCTTCCTTGCCCTGCCTGTAAAATACAACTGAGGTGGAAAACAGCAATGCTCAAAACAGGACAGAAAGTGAATAATAAATTAACATAGAAAAGGAAGGGAAAACTTACATGAGTATAATGTAACTGATTGCAATTAAGTAGTAGGTCATTTGGGTTAATACAGCTAACATGGCAAAAAAAAGGGAAAATTATATTGTTTTTTAAATTTAATCTAAGACACAGCACTTGCAACAGCAGCACAATGCTCTCTAGAATCATAGTAAGACATTTGTTCAGCTTCTTACACAGAGGGAAAAGTGCCACTTAATGAATCATCTCTACTAATTCCTGCAACATGTAGATTTCCCTCAGGGGTCTCCAATCCAGACTGAACCTCATTTAGTTTGTCAAATCTGGCAGGATCATGACCCATGGTGATATGGCTGCAGGACAAACAAGTACATCTCTAATAATTACTGAAGAAAAATAGATTTCTGTGGGCAACAGCACTAAAATAAGTTTATAAATATATGACATAGAACCTAAAAATATTTCACATCATTAAATGAATTTTTCATGTTACCTGGTTTATGAGTATTCTCTCAGAAATGTTAAAGAAACACGTTGCATCCCTAGAGTTGGCTGAACAATTTGATCTCCCCATGATATCAGGACTTACTGCTGCTGTCATGTTGGTCTGTACCTGTAAGAATTATCACTGTGACTATGGTCAATCTTCAGTTTACTCCCTTCCCTCCAAACAAAAAGTCTGTGCAGAGACAGAATTCATAATATTCATATTCTTCACTAGGATACACATAGGCCTCGCCTACACTACGCAGTTTTGAAGACAAATGTCAGGTTTTGTCGACAAACAGGAGGTGGACACACTGAAATGCCCCTCTCACCGATTTTACTCCCCTGCTATAGCAACATAATAAATATGCCTCAGCAAGTGGGACAGCTCTTTTTGCAGCGTAGTTAGAACAATGCACTACCAGGGTAGACAGTGCACTTGGTTATTGCGGCCTCCAGGAGGTATCTCTCCATGCCCTTTCTGACTGCTCTCTTCAGCAGTCTGAACTCCGCTGCACTGAAGGTACATGCATACGCATCCCTCCCCTATTTAAAGACCTGGGCATTTTTGAGATTCCTCTTCCTGTTTTCTCAGTGTGCAGAGTTCATACAACGTCTTCCCAGCTCACCATCCCGGCTTCCTGCAGCAGAAAGTCTCCCTCACGGAGTACACCGGAGCTATTGGATCTGTTCAGTCTGTGAGGAGAGGCGGCTGTGCGGCTGCAGCTTCCCTCCAGCCATAGGAACTTTGATACCGACGGCTGATTGCTAGTGGCATTGAGAAGAGTCGCAAGAGGGACATGCAGCAATGTCATGCTAAACTCAAGGAGAAGAGGCAGGCGTCCCAGCAAACAAGGGGGGTCAAATAATCACTCTGGTGGGGTGCTGAAGACCTGCTGCTTCTACGAGGAGCTAGGCACCATTCTCACCTCCAATGCCAAGAACCCCACGCATCCATTGGGGGAACAGGAAGCATGTTCAGGGAACTCAGTCCCAGTGAGGAAGTGGCAGAGGAGGAAGCAGAGCTGCAGGAGAAGGAGAACATGACAGAGCAGTGGTGTGGTGAGTCAGGGCCTCTTTTCCATTCCGGAGAGGCCTAGCCAGGCCCAGCATGCTGACTCTGGCAGGCATGATGTAGAAGTGTCAGTGGGGCTGACAGCCACCATGGGCCCTGGGCCACGGGCCCTTGGGCAGCCAGCCATTAGCACTGCCCAGAGCATAACATGCCCCACACCCGAAGCCCTCAGAGCCATGCACAGTGGTGCGCCGGTGACAATTCAGGGCCTGGGCTTGGGCTGTAGATGCCAATAACATCTCAAGGCCCCAGTGCAACTGCCCCCTTTGCCCCCAGTAGCTGTTGACAGGCCTGAGGAGAGAGGAGCTCCAGTAGGTGCTCCTTTTGCTTTGATACTGCACAGGAAGAGACCACTGAGCTCTTGTACTTTGTGATACGATAGAAGAGGGACAAGGGAGAGAAATTAGGGATTGTGCAGCAGGCCTGGTGGAAAATCTTATTGATATAAAACAGAATATCCCAGGAAAGCTCCATAGTGAGCTCTATGTATTCTGCAACCCTCTGCCAAAGTTCAGTGGGAACGCTGCCTTCTCTCTCCCTGCACCGTAGGAAACCTGGCAGCTCCACCTGGCAATTATTTCTGCAGGGAGCAGAGCGGTGCACAGGCAAACAGCACATGGCTTCTGAAACTTCACACAGGCTGCAGCTGCACCCTTGCATCTGGGGTGACCCTTAGGAGTCAGATACCAGGGTCCATTACTCTAGCTTGTGGAATAAGGTTACAGAGGCCAGGGCTACAGTTCCACCTTCAGCCCTGGGCAGTGGAGGGCAAAGGACAGTCCGGGGAGATCTGTCCATGCCAGGGCACTGAGAAGAGGGGTTCTGTGTAGGGAACTGTAACTGAGATGGGTGTAGGGATGGGAGTGGGCAGTGGGGGAGGGGAGATCTGTGTGTATTGGGGCCCTAGGAGGTGGGTGTTTCTATGTGGTGTATTGGACACTTGTGGTGGGGCTGTGGGAGGGGACACAGGGCATGGATGATGTGCTGTGCAGAGGCAGTGGGGTTGTGGAAGGTGCTGGGCATAAAGCGTCCAAGGGGCATTGGGTGGGGAGCTGTGTGGTGCAGTGTGCATCTCCCCCCAGTGGGGCGGGAGTAAGCTGGGAATACAGGGTGAGGCAGATGGATGTGCATCTGTCCATGTATGCTCCATTGTCCCCTGGCCATCCCCCAGCCTGCTGCCCACTTCCTCACCTGAATCTTCCAGTCTGGAAAGAAGGTGCCTGCTTGCAGCTGTCTGTACTGCTTAGTGTTCCAAAAGACATGGGCAGCCAGCGTCTTCCCTTACTACCCCACACTGATGTCAGTGAAGCCCCCCTGGTTCACTACAACTCCTATAGCCTTTCCATCAGCAAACTGATTCACATCTGACTGATAGCATTCTGAAGCTACCACCTTCCACAAAGTGATTGCCACACAGTTTTTGCCAATGGTGGCAGCTCTCATTCTGGGTCCTTGTGTTCACAGTTCCTCAAAGGTGGATTTATTCAGCCAAAAGATCTGCAGCCACTGCTCATCATCCCGTACATGCATACATAGGCTGTGACCCTGCCACTCATGGCTTGTTTCTGGAGCTTTGTATGGACAGACACAGGCAGCTGGTCCTTGAGTGCCAGCAGCAATCCTGAGTTAATTATTTCCATGGCAGAGAGCAAGGCAGGCATAGTCAATTCACTCTCTGTTTCGCAGCTCATGAACTACTGCAGGAGCAGCTGTGCTCACCAGACTGGTTGGCAGTTCAGGATCCCTGCTGTCAGTCAGAGATGGCAAGCACAGTTTCAGAGGGCTGTTGGAGAAATGCACAAAACAAAGTCCGAAGCCCATGAAAGGAGTGGACAGAAAGAAACGCACCACAGATGGCAAGCATGATCGCATGACGCACCACATCCATTCCCAAGCACCCACCAGCAGAAGGTAACGTGGTAGCGAGTTGCACACTGGGACAATGACCCACAGAACAACACTCACTCTTTCTTTATGCAAGAGTAATGACTGTGGACATGCTTCACTGAAACAATGAGCATTGTCTGAATGGGCACAACTGGTGCAATTAAAAAGGTTTATGATTGTTGACATCGCGTAAGTTGACAATTCAAAAATGTAGACATGGTCATAATGTATCAGAGGGGTAGCCGTGTTAGTCTGGATCTGTAGAGCAACGAAGGGTCCTGTGGCACCTTATAGACTAACAGAAAAGTTTAGAGCATGAGCTTTCGTGAGTTAACTCACTTCTTCAGATGCATCTGAAGAAGTGAGTTAACTCACGAAAGCTCATGCTCTAAACTTTTCTGTTAGTCTATAAGGTGCCACAGGACCCTTCGTTGCTCTATGGTCATAATGTAGTGTTTCTCCAGGGTGCACACCTTATGAGTTTTGGGATTGGGGAGAATTTGTCATTTATCTTTAAATCATTCAGTGTTCCTTGACCAATCTGTTCTAGTAGAAGGCTGCTGTGTGACAAGGGGGAATTGATGTCTCCATTGAACACAGTCATTAGGAGTGTCTCCTCCACAACCCTGAGTAATGACTATTGACTACAGAACTTCAGGATGACCAAGTGGACATTCCTGGAGCTGTGCCACTGGCTCGCCCCAGTCCTCCAGCACCGTGACACCCACCTGAGGCCCGTGCTCCTGCTCCAGAAAAGGGTGGCCATCGCCCTCTAGAAGTTGGACACCCCAGACAGTCATCGATATGTCAGCCACCAGTCCGGGGTGGGCAGGGCCACCATAGGGGCCATCCTCAATGAGGTAAGCTGTGCCTGGGTCAAACCTAGACCGCACATGGGGGCACCCTGGCAAGGGGCATCGCCAGTAACTGGGAGCGGGGGACAGCCCCTGCCGGGGACAGGGACAGGGACAGGGACAGGGACAGGGATGGGTGGACACACAGGCTACGTCTACACGTGAAGCCTACATCGAAGTAGCCTATTTCGATGAATAACGTCTACACGTCCTCCAGGGCTGGCAACGTCGATGTTCAACATCGACATTGCGCAGCACCACATCGAAATAGGCGCAGTGAGGGAACGTCTACACGCCACAGTAGCACACATCGAAATAAGGGTGCCAGGCACAGCTGCAGACAGGGTCACATGGCGGACTCAACAGCCAGCTGCTCCCTTAAAGGGCCCCTCCCAGACACACTTGCACTAAACACCACAAGATCCACAGAGCCGACAACGAGTTGCAGACCCTGTGCATGCAGCATGAATCCCCCGCTGCAACAGCAGCAGCCAGAAGCCCTGAGCTAAGGGCTGCTGCACATGGTGACCATAGAGCCCCGCACGGGCTGGAGAGACAGCGTCTCTCAACCCCCCAGCTGATGGCTGCCATGGAGGACCCCACAATTTCGACGTTGCGGCACGCGGATCGTCTACACGTTCCCTACTTTGACGTTGAACGTCGAAGTAGGGCGCTATTCCGATCCCCTCATGAGGTTAGCGACTTCGATGTCTCGCCGCCTAACGTCGAAGTTAACTTCGAAATAGCGCCCGACGTGTGTAGCCACGACGGGCGCTATTTTGAAGTTAGTGCCGCTACTTCGAAGTAGCGTGCACGTGTAGACACAGCTACAGTGAGCAAGGGGCAGTGGTGGGGACGGGATGGCATGTCGCACCCCACCTCACACTCACAAGTGCATCCCCCCACGCCCTGCAGGTCATCCAGGCCATCAATAAAGTGCTCCTGAGGCAGCTGGTCCAGGTTGGGGACCTGGACGACACCATCTGGGGCTTCGAGGAGTTGGGCTTCCCAACCTGCTTTGGGGCTGTGGATGGCACACACATCCATCCGGGCCCCAGAACACAGCCACGGGGCCTATGTAAACCGCAAGGGCTACCACTCAATCATCCTGCAGGCTTTTGTTGATGCCAACAATCACTTCCAGGACATTTGTATGGGCTCGTCCAGCCACACCCATGATGCCAGAGTGTTCCAGAACTTGGGGCTGGGATGCCACATGGCCGAGGGGACCTTCATTCCCCAGTGGGAGCTCCCCTTCAGGGACACCACAGTGCCATCCTGCATCATGGCGTATGCAGCCTACTCACTGCAGGCCTGGCTGATGAGGCCATACACAGAGAGCACACAGCCTATCCAGGATGTTTTTAATGAGCAGTTGAACTGGGCCCACAATACAGTTGAGTGGGCATTCAGCCACTTGAAGGGGTGCTTTAGATGCCTCCACATCAGGCTGGAGGTGGGCATCCCCAATGTTCTGGCAGTGGTTGCGATCTGCTGCACTCTGAACAACCTGGTGGAGGCAAAGCATGAGCCCTTCATGCAGGGGTGGGCCACCAAGGTAGAGCACAGGTACAAACAGCCCTCTGCTGCCCCATGCTGCCATGCCCAGCAGGATGGGCTGCGGGTACAGTTGGCCCTGAACCAGGCCTTTGAGCGGGAGGCCACAGTGACCCCACCACCCTGCACACACACCCCACCACCACCCATGCACAGGGGACACAGGGTAAACCTGAACAATAAACTTTTTACTGAATTCAACTGTCTGCCTCTCCATGAATGAGGGAACTATTTACAGGCGAGAGGGGGAATAGCTAACAGGGGACTGCGGGGGTACTATTTACAGGTGAGAGGGCGATCAGCTAACGGGAGGCTCAGGGGAATTATTTACAGGGGTTTAGTGGCCCTGGATGGGCACCCTGCAAGCCCCAGGGGGACAGTGTCAAAGCAGAAGGCTTTACCCCTTGACTGGGGCTCAACGGCTGGGATCCCCGTTGCCCTTGCCCACCCCTTGCCCCTGTGTCTGGGGGGCCCTGTGGCACAGGGAGGTAGCAGCATGATCCCCACAGCCATGCCAGGGTCGGCACAGGGGCAGAGGGTGGTGGCAGGTGAGGCCTCCATCTGGCCAGCCCTGGCCAGTAATGTGTGGACCAGGCTCATGAGGCTGGCCGGGGAAGGGTGGGACCAGGGAGTCAAGACTGGGCTCATGGGGGTGAGGCCTGCTGCAGGGGGAGAGTGGGATGGGGGATCAGGGTGGGGGGAGGTCAGAGAGAGGGAGGAAGGGGGATGGGTGGGTGTCGGGCATGGGGAATAGTGGGGTAGGGGCAGGAGGGGCAGGTGCTGAAGTGGCTTGTGATGGGGCAGCAGTTGGAGCCAGGTGACTAACCATGGCCTGAGTCAGGGCATCCAGGTTGGCCGCCACCCAGTCCCAGGTCTTCTGCTCCATGGAGACCACTCCTGCAGCACACCCACCAAGTCCCGCAGGTCTGCCATGTGGGCTGTGCCCTCCGCCGCCTCCTCCCCACCCTGCTGACACCAGCAGATGGCCTGGCAGCAGCCCCGCACAGTTCCTGGTCAGAGTCCAGGCTGCTTACTCACACCCTCAGTGGTCGGACTCCCCAGGACTGTCGCAGGCTGGTCCAGCCGCTGGCTGCTGGAGCTCTGGAGACATAAGAGGGGGTTGCAGGTGGGGTGACCCCAGCCGGCGAGGTCCTTGGCAAGGCACTTGAACACTGCTGCACTCTGGCACCAGATGGGACTTTGGTGTCTGGCTCCCCTCCTGGGAGGACTCCTCAGCATCCTTGGGAGGCCCCTGGGTGGGGATCCAGGGTGCTGGCCATGGTGCCAGAGAGCAGAGTGGTCTGGGAGAGGTGTTGTGGCAGGAAGTGGGCTGTGCAGCAGTGTGGATTCCCTGCTACCCGCACACTCTCAGCTTCCTGCCTGGGGTTTTGTGGGAGCCTGCTTCCTTAAACGCAGCTGGACGCTGGATCCATAGAGCTCTGCTTGTGCTGTGAGTGGCGCCATCGCCTGCCAGCTGCTTGTTGCCATGGAGGACTCCTTCTTTCAAACAGTGGGCCGCAGAGCTTCTGCACTTGCTCTCTTTTGAAATAATCTTTCAAAAGGGGATGCTCTTCCCACCACAGGAACAGAGAACCACCTTCGACAGAACGACCCCTTTGTTTTAAAGTTACTTTCAAAAGTTCACGGAGTGTGTGTATACGCTGCACGGGTTATTTCAAAAGACGGATTTATACTTAGATACGACCGTCAACCAGACATGCTATTACATGGTCATTCTGATGTTTATGAGTGCAGGCACCTATGGCAATGGAAGTTTTACTTGCTTAAAAGCTACGACTATGTCTACACTGTTCCCCCTAACTCAAAATAAGATACACGAGTTGCTATTTTATTTCAAATTAATTTTTAAATAGAGGATTTCAAGATTTGGCACTGTGTATACAGCACCAAATTTCAAAATCAGCAACATTATTTCAAAGCGTCTCTTACCCCTCTTGCAAAGAGGGGTAGACGGATGCCTAAAACACAAGCAAGCATTTCAAAAAATGTTCTGAAATTCTTGACACATTTCCTAGATGTGGAGTCACTATTTCAAGATATCTCAGTATCCCAAAATAGTTCCTTTGTGTAAACATAGTCTGTAAGATTTGACCCTCAAACTGCCTTTCAAAAGAAAGAACTGCCCAGAACTCCTGTGTCTGTTTATTTCCTCTCCTGCCTGCAGGGGCCCTGCGGTACCTCAGAAGTCTCAATAATTTCTCCAACTTTGAAAGGTGGAATTTTCTTGGTCGTTGATTTGAAGTATTCTCTTGTGAAAAATCACAGCTCAATCACTGTAGTATTGTGATTGAGACCCTTGTGGAAAGTAACTTGCCTATAAACAGAAACGAAAGCAGTTCTAGCAGCTCTTTTGATTTTGTCATGTATCACATGCTAATTGTTGTTTTCCTTGAGCCCTGAGCTCCTGGATTCAGGTGAAATGTGGTAATTTCGGGCTTCTTTCTTACTGAAAAATGATGCTTCTAGCTCTCACGGCTGTGGAGAAAACTTACAAATATAACCCCAGTGCTCCTTAAAGATTCAAAAAGCAGAATGTATATTATTACAAAATGGCAGGCGTCCATCCCTCCATTTGTCCCACCTCATCCTGGTCCCTGGGGCTGGAGCTGCCAGCAGGCTCTGCACCCCAGCCAGCTCCTGGCCCTAAGGCTGCTGAGGTTCCCCTGGGTCCCCAGGGCTGGAATGGCTAGTGGGGCTCCATGCCCTGACCTGCTCCCGGGTCTGGGGTTGCTGGGCTTCCCCTGGCCTTGGCCAGATCCTCAGGGGTGGAGCTGCCTGTGAGCTGCCATCTACCACAAAGGGGCCGGCCCTGCTCGTGTCAATAAAAAACCCAATAAATCTATTATTTTTACATAAACTCATTATTTTAAAGCCAAAGTCATGGTTTTGGTGAGCCTGATTCTTGATTTTTGAACTTAGGGAATGGCAGTACCACAAGTGTGATGTGAAACTGTCAGTTTACACACTGTTTTACATCATTTTCTAATGTGGGGTCAGCAAGCTTTCTGAGGCAGAGTGCTAAAATTTGACCTTTTGCCCTCTATGTATGGTTCAAGTGCCAGTGATACTTTTAATGTCACTAAGGCTACGTCTACACGTGCACCCAACTTCGAAATAGCTTATTTCGATGTTGCGACATCGAAATAGGCTATTTCGATGAATAACGTCTACACGTCCTCCAGGGCTGGCAACGTCGATGTTCAACTTCGACGTTGCTCAGCCCAACATCGAAATAGGCACAACGAGGGAACGTCTACACGGCAAAGTAGCACACATCGAAATAAGGGAGCCAGGCACAGCTGCAGACAGGGTCACGGGGCGGACTCAACAGCAAGCCGCTCCCTTAAAGGGCCCCTCCCAGACACACTTTCATTAAACAGTGCAAGATACACAGAGCCAACAACTAGTTGCAGACCCTGTATATGCAGCACGGACCCCCAGCTGCAGCAGCAGCAGCCAGAAGCCCTGGGCTAAGGGCTGCTGCCCACGGTGACCACAGAGCCCCGCAAGGGCTGGAGAGAGAGTATCTCTCAACCCCCCAGCTGATGGCCGCCATGGAGGACCCCGCTATTTCGATGTTGCGGGACGCGGATCGTCTACACATCCCTACTTCGATGTTGAACGTCGAAGTAGGGCGCTATTCCCATCCGCTCATGGGGTTAGCGACTTCGACGTCTCGCCGCCTAACATCGATTTCAACTTCGAAATAGCGCCCAACACGTGTAGACGTGACGGGCGCTATTTCGAAGTTACTGCCGCTACTTCGAAGTAGCGTGCACGTGTAGACGCAGCCTAATAGTCCTACTTACAACAGCTTCATTAATAAATACATGAAGATGCAGAGCTTTACAGTTTAGGTGGTGGTTGGTTGCATCAGCTGGTGTTTTGTTAATCCATAGGCAGCACGGCTTTGAGCAAGCTCCTGGCTGCATGTGGGAGATGGTGTGGGGCGGAGCTCCCACTTCATGTGCCAATGAAAATCTGCTTGTGTGCTATTCTGGGCACTCGTGCTGGGGGTTGCTGACCTCTGAATCTGGTCTGTTATGGATAAGGTCCCTAGAGCCTCACATAGATGCAGTATAAACTCATGGGGCCTTGCCCTGCTTAAATGTTTCCAAAAGTTAAATGATCTATTCCAAGCTTCATGAACTACAAAAAGATGATATAAAGTAATCTAGATATTCTCTACAATTGTTTCAATTGTTTTATTCAAGAGTTAGTAAGAAAGTAGGAATATGCATTAAAATTTTATACCTAATCAGCATCCTTTAAGTGACTTGACACAAGACGTTACAACTTGTTATTTTTAGAGCCAAGTGGGTCTAATATTTCTTTAATGTTCCTTTCTTTTCATAGGAATTAGATATCATTATCTGACAGGAGCACTGTGTCTAAGTTATTATCTGCAAAAAATAAAAACAAAACAAAACAAAACAAAACAAGAGTTTTTGGGTACCTAAGTAGCCTCTGGACTCATGATTCAAGTTGCCCCCCTTCCAAAATCTGAGATGACACCCTTGTTTCTGTTCATCTCAGCAGGACCAATATGCTTATCAGAAATCCTGCCTGCCTTTGTGAGACACTCATGTGTCCCATTTTACCCCAGCTCTCTTTCCCCCTCACATAGGCCAAGGTGCGTATCTCCACACCCTCCAGAGCTAAACCTGCCAGTGCACCCTAATGCAGAACACTGTCAGCCCTCAAAACACTGGGAACAAGCTCTCTTGCAGCCCCTTTTTTCCTCAAGAGGAATATTGAGCCTCTTATAGTCAAAGTACCAAGAGTATCTCCAAGTATGAAGGAAAACAGTTCTTTGGGAGAAAGGATCCTGGAAGAGACCAACATTGTAGAAGATCATGGACTACACAATGCCACTACATTTGAATGTCTGTGATTATAGAATTAAAAGACCTCAGGTCTAGTTTTTGATACCAAATACATTTTTGGTTTATGTGTTGTATTTACAAAAAAAATACAAATATATAAATACAAAAGTATAATTTGTGGATTGATTTCAACATTTGGTTTTTAGGCCTTACCAGCATGGCTGACAGCCACTGTGGGCCCCAAACAAAAGTGGGAGGGGGCCCTGCTTCGCACTCCTGGAAGGGACAGGGCCAAGGGCAGAAGGGGTGAGGAAAAGCACAGTCACCCTTAGTGCCACCAGGACTGCAGCAGTGGGCCCCACACAGCCGTGCAGAGTGGCAGAGAAGCACTACTGGCACTTCAAAGGGACCTGGAGCTCCGGCCACTGAAGTAGCAGGGGTAGTGGCTGGAGAGCTGGGCCCCCTTAAAAGGCCAGGCCCTGGGACTACAGCAACCTTTGCTCTCCACCTTACCCCGCCACCCTGTTAGCCGGCCTGGGCCTTACCAGTCATTAAGTTCTGCTCTATCCTAGGCATCTCTTTGATTTCATGTTATTGATGGTCAAGGAAAACAATAATTAGTATTGTTTTCTCTATTACCTCTGAGATGAAAGTAGGACAAGTAGAACCATGACTTGAGAGGCAGGGAAAATAGTGGAGAAAGAGAAGAAAGGAAGCCTGTCCACAGCTCTCTTCGTAAAGCATGAGGCAGGGAAGAAGAAATGCTTACTGCTTTGGAAGAATTTAAATAAAATCAGCGGATCTCATAAAATTGTCTTTATTGACAAAGAGAGGAAATACGCAGGGCAACTGTTCTTTTTCCTGCTCTGGCTCACTAAACCCGACCAGTGTCTTACGCTGAATAATTAATTATGTCTTCCATTACAAACACACGCACACAAAACCTCTCTGAAGCAAGATTCCCTCAGCCATTTAGACGGATTACTTTCAGAACACGTATGATGCAGCCTCTCTCAATTGTTGATCTTTGTCCAGTTCTACTGATGGGCTTGTCTCTGGACTATCAGCGTGTTAGCTCAGTTACAGCAACTGTAGATAAAAAAAATGCTAGGAACTTCATTCAGATTTATAGCTGAGGAAGAATGTGTGGGCTGACATTCCAGCTCCTTCTTATGTCACTAGGCACAAATACTATAGTCAAAGAAGATGAAGCAGCATGAGGGAAAGTGGCACAATCAGCCCAGTGTTCCAGTTCTAAATAGTCTTTTTGGTTGCTATGTAAATGTGCTTGTAGCTTTGACCCTCATTGTCCCTTTTAATGGTGCATGGAATGTTTAGTTTTGATGCAGCAACAAGCACAGACATAAAATGTAGTTGTAACAGGAGGTCTTCAAGGGCTGGGGTGATGAGGAGGCACCGCTCCCTGTGATGCAGAGAAGCCCAGAAAGTATTTGCTGATAATTAGCTGACTAGCCTCTCATCCCACGAGAGGATATAAATGGGGAGCCCCACTGTCTGAGAGGGTGAGGGAGTAGGAAAGAGCTGAAAATACATTCTCCTGTGGCTGCAGCAGGATGGGGAAGTCCAGACCTTCTGATTTCCAGAGGCTCAGGGGCCCACATTTTGAGCCAAGAACAGGGCTTTTGCTTTTGGTATTGTACATTTCTGTTTGTTCTGTTTTGGAGAATAACCAGAGCTCTGAGGAAAGGAAATACAAACAGACGTAGGGATGGCTGATTGTCCTAGGTTACTGGCGGCAGACAGTATAGGCATAGTGTAGCATGACCTAGAGGAAACTGTGGACCCTGAAGATCTAACAAAATGGATGGTACTGCAACAGAACCAACAGCAGCAACAGGCCATGATGCAACAGCGTAAGTAGCAGCAAAAACGCATCAGGAGCAAAAGAACTAGCAGCAGTTCATTCTTTGTCTGCAGATGCAGGATGGCTAGGACTAACAGGTTGATGTCAAGGGGGAAGACCCCTCCCACTAACCATATTACCTAGAAGAGACACTATAACTTGTGGGGAACTTTCCTGATGGAGAAATAGACAGAGAGTGAATGGAAAAAAAACTGGGAGGCAGAATTCTCTCATGTCTGGGTCTATGAAAGGGCAGGTGCAAGCTACAAGGCCCCTTCCAGGAACAGTCTGACTGAGCCAGGATGTATGTTTACAATCCCCTCAAGAGATTAGAACCCAGAATAAAAAAGGGAGTGGACTGGATATGATGGATGAAGGGTCACCAGCAGATTGGGACTTGGTGGAAAGGAAGAGGGGAGCAATAATTTGCTCTGCCTCTGAACAGGAAGGCGATGGGTATAAAATTGCCCCATATGCTGTGTGACTATGGAAATGCCTGAGCTTGAGAAGTTCAAGATGCGTGCTCTGCTCTAGTCCTGTGCTCTAAAGAGGTATGTTGTTCCACTTCTGACTAGTGGAACTGATGTACTGAGCCGATTAGATTTATGTTTGGGGTCAACATGCATACAAGAACAGTTGATTTGCACCTGGTGGAAGTGCAGGAGATGAGTGGGTATTTGTGGGCTGCTTTCATGCAGATTTACAGCCCTTCAGCCAGAATCTCTTTTTCTTTTCATTTTTGTAGAAAAAAATATTTCCTAACCAGATTTCTTTAAAAGTATGGAGGCTCACAGAGTTTGATTTAAAAGGCTTGCTCACTCTGAGATTTGCCCTGATAATTTGAATGAATAAATCTCTTCCTTGGATCAGCTGTACTTTGTATAACCATTTACCCTATGGGTATAGGAGTGCAAATTGGGTATAAAATGCTCTAAAGTTGGAACAGAAATATTTTACTTGCCCTATTGGATTAAACTTTATGATTACACAAGATGGAGAACAGTGAGGAAGTGGAGCCATTTTGAGTAAGGGCACTGAACCAGCCCATAACATAATCAGAGGTTTTTTGGTAGCGGGTAACTTAGAAGTGGAGTTTGAAACTAATCAATCAGCTTATACCTACACTAGGCAGCTTTGTAACAATGTGGCAAAACTTGTATTGTTTTTTGGGGGGGAACAAGGTTAATCAGACACGAATGACAAAAGTTGTGTAGATCAATTACAAATGTAAACAAAGCCTCATTTGCTAAGGCCACTCTTCATTCCCAGCACTGTGTCTGAAAACAAACCCTCCACCAATCTCCCCTGATCATGTCAATAAACAGTAGTGTCAATCAGTGTAGCTCAACTGAAATCCTCACTGCCTGAATATTTTGTAGTCATTTGCACCAATGTAAAACCAATGGACCTACGCTCATTTGCACCAGGTGAGGCTCTGGCCCACAAGCACAGAAAAAGCATCATTTCCTAAAGTGATATGGGCTGTTTTCCTTATGTCCACTTAGTTGGTTTTAACACCAGGCAAGCGTGCTTGCACTTTTCCTGTCTTAATTCAACCCATTTCATGATTCAGATACATGCAATAGCAAGTCTTTCATTTCTCCCCCAAATTATTCATGCCAAATTTACAGCTCTTACCACCAGGCTTGAGAAGGTGCTAGGTAACACATGATTTGTGCGTAGTGTTCATAAAATGGTCAGTCGTCAGGTGATGTAACTGACATACATTGTCTTTTTGTCAGTCAGGGCTTGCTCAGGGGTGAGTAGAAATTTACGTTTTTCAAAGATTTCCCTCTCACCGTGTTCCATCCTGTCTCCCTGCCCATCTGCCCCAAGTAGCAATGAATCCTAACTTCTAGTAAAAGTAACTCTGAAAACTTACTAGACTCTCTGAAAGAATTTACTTATCACAGAGAGGTTCTGAGGAGCTATTGAAAAAGGAGGCCTTTAGTGAACACATTGTAAAAATGAAACCTTGATTAAAGATGTAATGAATAAAATCGGAGGTTGTGACTTCACTTTGTGGCTTAATTGCCTTTAGTACAGTAGACTATCTGTACTCTTTGACCAATGCCTTGCAACGGGTATAAGTGTGTGCAAAGTGCGTGTAAGGCAGTGAGTGCATAATTCTGACTTGATAGCATATTGGAATCCCTTTACCTGGTTGTAAATGATGACAGAACGTAAAAAGCTTGGATATTCAGATCAAGTGGTTCTTACACTCGGTGTGGAGAATGGCCCATCTCCATGCCTTGGAAAGAGCTGGGCCGGGGCAGTCAGCTCTCAGCACTGCTGGGACCACAGTGCTCTCCCCACACCCTTCCTCTCCAGCTTCCTCAGAGCCATGCTGCAGCCAGAGCAGCACTGCCACGGCACTTCAAAGGGGCCCAGAGCTCTGGGTCCAGAGGCACCTGCCCTCTTTGTTCTCCCTCCCCGCTATTAGCGGGCTTGCTTACACCCAAACAGTAGGAAACCCAAGGGCTGGTTTCAGCCTGGCGTTCTGGTGTGGCAGTGTAACTGACTGCTCCCGCACACCAGGCGGCCCTGCGACGGGCTTTCAGTGTCACGTCTGCATAGCAGGCAGGCCTTATCGCTCAATCATTTTAAAAACTAAAGAAGGTTTCTCACCCTTCAACTCCTCAGTTTCTGAGAGTGAGACAGAAATCACTTCCTCTGAAGGCGCTGGCCCCAGTTTTTATTCTCTGAAGTTCACTACTCTGCTGTGGAGTCTTGATAAAGGTGAGGGTCACCGGTACCTTTCAGTTCTTTCTTAAACTGTAGATTTCATGAACAGAGTAGCAAATACATTTCTGGCTTTGATGAAAAAGATGTTTCGGGGCCATTCCTTTTATACGCTGGTGAAATGGCCTGATTCCTTGCTACAGAAGCTGAGTTGCCATTTACTGATCAGCGCAACCAGATCACTTTTCTAATCCTTTCATTTATACCCCATTTGTAAATAATCTTCCTAACAAGCAGTGCTTAAGGAGATGAAATGGACAATAGACAGTTATTAAGAATATGAGGAAATGTCTTGGCATTAAATGAGGATTGTTTCCCCTCAAAAAAGTTGAACTATAAAAGGGTTTTAATAATTAATATTTTAAACAGATATGAATTAGTTGGAAATTCAGTGGGAAGTTACCGGACAAGCACCACAGGAAGTTGCTGCTGAATACAGCTGATTCCTATGAAACCTTTACATTTCCATGCTGTGCAAAATGAAAGTGCAGGTCAAGTGTACAAGTGAAATACAATCATAGACTGTTTAAATTAGTTGATGTGAGAAGCAATCCTCATTTAATGCAAGCATCTTTGAGGCCATACAGAACTGGCTTGACCTTTTTACATCCCGGCTTTCATTAAATGTAAGATGTTCTGAGTAAATAACCATGAGAAATAATCACTTTCTACTATAAATTACATTTTCCTGAGGACTCTTAGCAGATATAGAAGGTTAAATAAAATGTATAGACAAATGAGATTAGACAATCTATCCAAATACACTGCAGCCAGAGGGCTTTCTTCATGTATACCTAAATACGTCAGCTGGGACTGGTGCTCAACGGAATCTCACTCCAGTCTCATGGTTTTCCAGGATTCACTTGCACGTTCAATGGACACAGTCTAATAGCTGCACAGATCGATGATGGGATTTGCCTGTGTAAAACATACAGCTGGAATTGTCAAAACTGCCCTACAGCTATGGGCTGCCAACTTACACAGCTGTGTCCATTACAAATAAAGCTCCAGTCCTTCACGCATTTGCAAGCTGCATCTGAAAGGCTCCTCCCTTTCGGAAGGGGCATGAAAATGAGTGAGCTCAGAAATGCAGATAAGGCGCATATTTAAATATTTTGTGCCTCATTTGCATATTCCTGCATGATCTGGCTTCCGGAAAAGCCATTTCTGAATATCAAAGCAGTTGCGTGGACTCGGTTCCTTCGAAAGGAAACCCCCATTTCGAAAGCACCCTTCTTCCTGAAACAAAATAGGTAGGAAGAAGGGTGCTTTTGAAAAGGGGGTTTAGTTTCAAAGGAACTCCATATACATGGCTGCTTTGGCTTCCAGAAATGGCTCTTCCAGAAGCTAGATCATGTGGGAATATGCACATGAGACACAAGATATTTAAATCCATGTCTCATTTGCATTTCTGATCTCGCTCATTTGCATTCCCTTTCCTAAAGGGAGAGGTCATGTAGACACAGCTGTAAAGTCCGTGGGACTCTGTGCAGGTGTCAAAGGTCCACCTGCATGGATTTGACTACAGGACGATGCCAAAGCAGTAAAGACATTAGAGCAGCTGTTTCCTCTCTCTGTGCATCAGTTGGACTGCAGCGCTGGCCAATTTAATAATACTCTTATTAATATACTCCCTGTGGCTTTCTCAGAAGCACAGCATCTACCTTTAAATAGTGATGTTTTGATATCAGTAATCTGTTTAAAATTACACTCCCTGTTGTAGAGGTAATGCAGACAATTTCTGGGCCAGGTACTACATTGCTGCACACCTCTGAAATGAAGGGAGTGACATCAGTTTACTTCAGCTGAGCGTCTGGCCCCCCCTCCATTCTATCGTAATGATGGGACTTCCCTGCCTTTCCTCCAGACAGGACTTGTGGCTGCTGAGCTCTGCTCCTCATAAACGAGGGAGGAAACAGGCCAAATCATTGACCCAACCAGGTGTGTTTCTGCCTTTCTTTACATATCCTGCTCTTCCAACCCCACATCTTCCCCCTCATGCTTGCTGATTGTCCATGCAGGGCATCTCCCTGTCTGCTTTAACCTTGCTCAGCGCAATAGGTCCCAATGCTGAGCCAGGCCCTGGGGGTGCTAACACAATAAGGCAGGTACTACGCAGCTCAAATCAGCCGCTAAACGTTCATTAAATAGAGCTGAGCTGCAAAATAGCAACGGCTGGTTGGGTATCCACCTTGCATACTACTCTAGCCCCCCATTCTCGCTGTTTTCCAGCTGGTGAGCTTTCTGTATAAATGTGCAGCTATAGATTTAGAGCACACAGACGGGTGCTCTCTCAACACATTGGCCCGGATTCTGCATAGTTCTGATCCTGGTCTAGCCGGTGCAAAACAGGCACCATTCTTGTCTGATAGCTGCACACTCACTTTTCTTTACTCCTCCGCATAGGTATAAAAGGCTATGTGAGAAGCACAGCAACAGAAAATCAGGACACTCTAGTCCACTACGCAGATTGATCAGATGTCCTGATTTTATAGGAAGAGCTCCAATATTAAGGGTTTTTTTCTAAAGTAGGGCACATATTCAGAGGCAACGGGTTTGGGGATTGCAAGGAGGTCACAGGCCATGTGCTCCTGCCTGCCCTTTCCCCTGCTCTGTCCCTGCCCACCTCTTCCTGCTGAAGTTTTGTGCTGCTTCCGGTGAGTGCGAGGCAGCTCCACCCCGACCTGCTGGAGCATTGTGATTTGAGAGGAGAGTGAGCTAAGAAGCTCATGCGAATCTCAGGCCACGTTGTACTGTGACCAGGGACTGCCCCACACTCACCAGAAGCAGCGCAGCATTAAGGGTGAGTGTGGGGGGGCAGTGTTGAGAGGGTGCATGTGACCCCCTGGGCACCTCCCACACCTCACCCCTTCACATATTACCCTCCACTACCACCTCCCACCCCTTTTCCGGATTTTTCACAATTCCGTTGGGTCAGCCTGAGCCACAGACCAACTTATGGCCCTAGGGACAGAGCCAATAGGGAAAAAGGGTCTGCAGCAGTACATGCAGCTATAAAGCCTAAGGTTTATTTGATGGGCTCTCACAGGAGCAGTTTACCTTTGCCATTTAAGCTATGGTTGGGGAGATAAGTGAGAGCAGTGGAAGACACCCGAATCAAAATGATGCCTGTGTAAGAGTAAACACCCAAAGCTGATACCCTGAAAACATCACTTATTTAATGGTTGCACTTTTAGCATCATAGCTGCAGGAGGACTCAGACCAATAACATAAATTAGGACTGGTTAGCTGAAGTCATGTATCAGTAGATCATCTCTATATCCTATAAAGCACAAATGGCTAACTCAAAAGAGACAAACTCCCCACAATCATACTCGGGTTACAATCTCTTTTCTCCTACAACTATACAGTTTTATTTACATAACTAAAAACAATGATCTTAAATAGTGTTTCTCAACCTTTTTTTTATAAAGTACCCCTTTAAAAATATATAAGTACCCTTAGATTTCTCTCATGTACCCTTAAGGGTACGCATACCATCAGATGGAAAACATGGTCCTAAGGTAATCTGAGGTCTTGAAACGAGTGCCCTTCAACCTTTCCAGATTACTGTACCCTTTTCACGAGTCACATTTGTTTTGCATCCCACCAAATTACACCTCACTTAAAACCAACTTACTTACAAAAACATGCCAAAATATCACAGAAGACTACTGCTGAAAACTTGCTGACTTTCTACCATCTTATTATCAAATGAATGAATTGGAATGGAAATATTGTACTTATATTTCAGCATAAGGCATATGAAGCAGTAGAAACAAGTCACTGTCCGAATGAACTTTTAGATTGTACTGACTTTACTAGAGATTTTTATGTAGCCTGATGTAAAACTGGGCAAATATCTAGATGAGCTTGTGTACCCCCTGGAAGACCTCAGTGTACCGCAAGGTACACATACTCCAGGTGAGAACACTGATTTAAAGTACAGGGCCTCCAATAACAAACCCCATTTTAAGATGCCGAAGTAGGCTAATATATCACTCACCAATTATGATTCACGTACTGTTTCTGCAGTGTAAAATTCCTATTTGATAGTCTTTAAGGTGCTACAGGACTGCTTGATACTTGTGAAGATACAGACTAACACTGCTACCCCTATGAGCCCATAGCACATGATTTGCCAGCACTGGTACAAGTGTGCATATCTACGGCCACTGACAGCTTAGAATCCCTCATTAGAAATCAGCAACTATATTGAACAAATATTTTCTTTGAGCTCGCTTTGAACTTTGGCTGAGAGTTTCTGTTACCACTGCTGAACCCTCTAGCCCTGGGTCTTACAGGGGGTGAGTAGCTGCTCTGCCACATTCTATTTCACAAAGCCAGCGCTTCATATGAAAACTTTATTGCATGTACCTCTGTGACACTGCTCTGGTGTTACAAGGACAATCAGGAAAATAGCAGCAATTTGCCTTTATTACAAAGGCCTTTGGCCATCAACATTTATGCTAGGAAGAGAGAAATCAACTCAGGAAAGCTGGATGAAATTCATTCAACAAATTCAAGGGGAGAACATTGAATTGAATTCCAATCTCCCTGTGTAGTGAGGTGCAGGGACCTCCCCCTGACTCCGAGGTTGAGGAGGCCTCTCAGACACCTTGGTGGGCAGGCCCAGAACACCTGTGTCCTGCCCCCCCAGAAAGCAGCACCTGGGGCTGGAAGTACCAAAGACAGGGATCGAGGCTCATTAAAAGTCTGCCTATTGAGCAGGGCAGAGGCCTCTGACCAGGCTCCTGGGAGCCAGAGCCGGGGAAGCCGGGCCAAACCACCAGGCCAGTGAGAGCTACTGGCCAGCTGCCCTGACCAACCCAGAGGGCTGCAAGCAAGCCTGCCATTAGCCAGGTACCCAGACTTTCCTGATCTACTGCAGCTCTTGGGCCTGCAGTGAACCCCACATCCTGAGGCCCTCCTGGAGCTGGAGTGCCTGCCCATGGCTAGCTACCCTGGGGACCCAGCCGGGCACGGCCTGGAATCCTGCCTGCTACCCACAACGCCAAGACCTCAGACCTGCTGGAGCCCACAGTCCTGCCCCCTGCATACTACCCAAACGATGTGGAGATGCACGACTGGCCGGACACACGGACTGCTACTTACCCAGAGGAGAGCCGCCTTCCTGAGCCGGCCAAACACTCTGAGTGGAACCAAGCACCAGTGGAGGTGGAGGTAGAAAGTGGCCCAGGGAATGCTCCACCTGAGCCCATAGTGGTGTGTTGAGGCCTGGATCCCCACTACCCAGCTCACGGTGAGAACTGTCACTAGGGACCTGGGCTGGGACGCAGTGGAGTGGGAAGGCCTGTGTTCCCCTACCCTGCTCCTGGAGAGGCAGCCTCTTGCCTCTCCCAAGCCACACTGCTTTGGTGGCTGACAGTTTGCCTGCTGCCCCACCTGGAACCAAGGGCCAGGCTCACTGACTGTTTGCCACGGCCTCGCCCTGAATCAGGGCCTGGGAGCAAACCCTGCTGGCCGGCAGCCCCGTAAAAAGGAAGAAGGCTCTGGGGAGAGGGCCGTTGGCCATATGTAAACTGGGGCAAGGTGTGGAGGCCCAGGCCACCCAAAGGGGGTGCCCACCACTGGCCAAGACTGTTGCGTCCTGCTGCAATAGTTCTGTACTCTGTCTGTCTGGAGTACAAGCTTTCTACAAGAATGCTGGTCCAGCAACAGAGATCTGATCTTCCAGATCAGGTAAAGGTCTGCAGGATGTGTGAACCTTTGTGCTTATTGCATTGCTTTTGTTTGTACAATGTTGCTTGCACTGCTATGCTTGTGTGTTAAAGATTTCTACAGGGTAAACCTGCCCATCCTAACTTGATGTTTTTTTAACCCACATACTTTTACAAACTCATCACAGATTCACCTCTCTCTAGAAGAGTTTTTAGCACAAGTAGGCTACGTCTACACGTGAAGCCAACATCGAAATAGGCTATTTCAATGAATAACATCTACATGTCCTCCAGGGCTGGCAACGTCGATGTTCAACTTCGACGTTGCGCGGCATCACATCGAAATAGGCGCTGCGACGGTACGTCTACACGCCAAAGTAGCATGCATCGAAATAAGGGTGCCAGGCACAGCTGCAGACAAGGTCACAGGGCGGACTCAACAGCAAGCCGCTCCCTTAAAGGGCCCCTCCCAGACACAGTTGCACTAAACAACACAAGATACACAGAGCCGACAACTGGTTGCAGACCCTGTGCCTGCAGCATAGATCCCCAGCTGCCGCAGAAGCAGCCAGAAGCCCTGGGCTAAGGGCTGCTGCCCACGGTGACCATAGAGCCCCGCAGGGGCTGGAGAGAGAGCATCTCTCAACCCCCCCCAGCTGATGGCCGCCATGGAAGACCCAGCAATTTCGACGTTGCGGGACGCGGATCGTCTACACGGTCCCTACTTTGACGTTGAACGTTGAAGTAGGGTGCTATTCCGATCCCCTCATGAGATTAGCGACTTCGACATCTCGCCACCTAACGTCGAAGTTAACTTCGAAATAGCGCCCGACGCGTGTAGCCGCGACGGGCGCTATTTCGAAGTTGGTGCCGCTACTTCGAAGTAGCGTGCACTTGTAGACACAGCTGTAGATGCACTCAGTTCTGTTTGAACTGCTTGCGGGTATGCTCCTAGCGTTCAGGCTCCTCAGCAGTACACAGGGACTAATATGATCCTGCCTCAGAAACACTTATACTGAAGATCAGCATCACTGTAAACTGTATTAGCTTGAGTTTACTCCAGCCTGTAAAGTGTAGGACAGTTCAGAGCTAAGACAAGAGCATCTGCAAGTTACATAATTTGCTCCACCCTCTGGTTATCTTAGGGAGGAAGATGTCGCACAGAACTCTGGATAACAGCATTCCTTAGAGATTCCACTGAACTGCTACGGGGAGAATGAGTTTGATGGGAGCAGACACAGGACCTGGCCGTGGCTGACTGTAAATATGTAAATACATCCACAAGAGGAAAATAAAATGTGGAAGGAAGAAGATTTTTCTGTTACTGATACTGACAGCCAGGCATAACAGTTTACTCATGCATGTGTGCTTCAGAGATACACTAAAGTGAAAGCAGAGGTTGCCATAAAGTGGCCTCACTGTGGCCATGAAAATTACAATAGAAGCGTAGGACTGGTAGGGACCTCCAGAGGTCATCTAATCCAGTCCCCTGCATTCATGGCAAGACTCAATAATATCTATACCACTCCTGACAGGTATCTGTCTAACCTGCTCTTAAAAAGCTCCAATGATGGAGATTTCACAACCTCCCTACACAATTTATTCTAGTGCTTAACCACCCTGACAGTTAGGTAGACATTCTTATAGTCCAACCTATTCTGCCCATGCCGCAATTTAAGACCATTGCTGTTTGTCATATCCTTAGAGATTAACAAGAGCAATTTTTCTCCTTTAATATACTTGAAAACTATTATCATGTTGCCTCTCAGTCTACTCTTCTCCAAACTAAACAAATCCAATTTTTTCAATCTTTCCTCTAAGGCATATTTTCTAGACCTTAAATTGTTTTAGTTGCTTTCTCTGGACTTTCTACCAACTTGTCCACATCATTCCTGAAATGTGGTGCCCAGAACTGGACTCAATATTCTAGCTAAAGCCTTATGAGTGTGGAGTAGCTTTTGCTCTCAACACTCCTGCAACTACATTGCAGAATGATGTTTGCCCTTTTTTTTTTTTGTTTTTTTGGTTTTTTTGTTTTACAGCATTACACTGTTGGCTCCTGTTTTGCTTGCTACTACTGCCCACCTACACGCACAGGGCCCGCCAGTGTCAGAAAAGCTACCATGTTACTTTGATAAGGTTTGTTCTTGACAAATTCATGTTGAATATTACTTATAGCTTTACTGTCTTTTAGGTGTTTGCAAACTGATTACTTTGTTATTGGCTCCATTATATTTAGTTATTAGTGGGCTTTCAAAGGGAGGTGACACAGCTGGTTGAGGGCACAGCAGGGACATGGCAGGCACGGCTGCTGTCCTGCTGTTGGAACAGTCCCTGAGGGATTGTTCTAGCCAGTGTCATTTAGAGCAATTCTGTGGCTGCTCTAACTTGCACCAGCGTAAAAGTACATCTCTACTTGGAGATTCTCAGCTCTGACAAAGATATTCACACTAGCTCTCACTGAGCGAGAGCACTAAAAATAGCAGTGTAGCCAAAGGCAACAATGAGTGTCAGCATGGGCCGTGGGATCCAGGTGGGTACGTGAGCATCATGATTTTGCATGTGCTACTGTGGCCACATCACTAGGTTTAGCATTTCAGTTTGATGAGATCTAGCATAAGTATGTCTATGCCAGCTAGAACTCCCACCCTGATCTTTAAGTGTAAACACTGCCTGTCTTGCTGAGAGGGCCCTTTGCCTCCCCTATTCTGTCAGCCCCACCTACTGTGATTTTAACACTACTGAGGACTGTTCCCCATGTTCAAATAAGAACATCAGGATGGCCATATTGGACCAAACCAAAGACCTATCTAGTGAAGCTTCCTGTCTTACAACAGTAGCCAATGCCAGGTACTTCAGAGGGAGTGAACAGACCATTCATCCAGACACCCATTCCCAGCCTTGACAAACAGAGGCAAGGGACACTGTTTTTAATTCATCCTGGCTACTAGCCATTGATGGACTTATACTCCATGGCTGTGGCCACACTAGCCCCTCCTTTCAGAGGGGCTACAGTAATGTGGCATTTTGGGATATGCTAATGAGGGGCTTCCATGAATATGCAGTGCCTCATTAGCATAATGGTGGCTGCATGCACTTTGAAACTGCCAGTTTTGAAATGCAGCTACCCGTATAGCTGGGGTGGGGGGAGGACTTTCAAAGCAACCCCCTGATTTCGAAAGCCCCTTATTTCCATCTGGTTTTGGGAATGTGGGGCTTTTGAAATCAGAGGGTCGTTTTGAGAGGCCCCCCCAGCTATGCAGGCAGCTGAATTGTGCAACCAGAAGTTTCAAAGTGCACATGGTTGTCATTATGCTAATGAGGTACTGCATATTCATGGCAGTGCCTCATTAGCATATCCTGAAGTGCCACATTACCATAGTCCCTCTGAAAGGAGGGGCTAGTATGGCCACAGCCCATGAGTTTTGCTAGTTCTTTTTTGAACCCTCTTATGCTATGTCTACACAGTGTGCTAATGCTAGTGGGGGAGGTCATGCAAATGAGGTGCTAATTTACAATTCATACAGCTCATTTGCATACTCTCATGTGATCACTGTCCCAGCGGAGGTTTCTGTTGCTACACAACTAGACATGTAGCCAGGGTTCTGTTGACCAAACACCCTCTTGTTGACAGCCCCTTATCCCTGACAAAAATGAGGTTTACGGGGCTGTCAACAAGGGGAGGGGTTTGGTCGACAGAACCCTGTCTACACGGCTTGTTTTGTTCTGGCAGAAGCCTCTGCCAGGACAGCAATCACACAAGAGTATGCTAATGAGGCGTGAGATGTGTAAATTAGCACCTCATTTGCATTGTCGAGTGTCCTCATTTGCACGACCCTGCTGGCAGCAGCATGTTGTATCAACATAGCCATATAGTCTTACTCTTCACAACATCCTCTGGCAAAGATTTCCATGGCTGACTGTGCATTGTGCGAGGAAATATTTCCTTTTGTTTGTCTTAGGCTACGTCTACACTTCCCCCCCTGCTTTGAAGGGGGCATGGCAATCAGGGTGATGGGAGATTACTAATGAAGTGCTGTGAGGCATGTGCAGCACTTCATTAGGCTAATTCTCACCTGTGGCAACTTTGAAGTAGCCGTGGGCCCATGCTACTTCAAAGTGCCTTTACTCCCCAAAATTTTCATTAGTAATCTCCCATCACTCTGATTTCCATGCCCCCTTCGAAGAAGGGGGCAAGCGTAGCCATAGCCTTAAAGTTGCTGCCTATTAAATTAATTTGGGCTAGGCCTACACTGTATCCCTATCTCGAAATAATGTACGTAATTTGCAGTGTGGAAATTTCAGAAGTTATTCCGAGATACCTTATTTCAAACCCTATGTAAGCTACACTGTACTAGGATACGAAATAAGGGCCTGTTTCGAACTTCCAGGTAACCGTCGTACAATATTGGTTTGACCCAATCTGGCCATCCTGATATTTTGAGCAGTGTTTGGCCATCCGGTTTCTATTTCAGGATACAAATGTATCCCAAAATAAAGACCATAGTGCAGCCTTAGTTTTGGTGACCCCCCTAGTTTTTGACATCTCAGGCTGCGTCTACACGTGCACGCTACTTCGAAGTAGCGGCAGTAACTTCGAAATAGCGCCCATCACGTCTACATGTGTTGGGCGCTATTTCGAAGTTGAAATCGACGTTAGGCGGCGAGACGTCGAAGTCGCTAACCCCATGAGGGGATGGGAATAGCGCCCTACTTCGACGTTCAACATCGAAGTAGGGACGTGTAGACGATCCGCGTCCCGCAACATCGAAATAGCGGGGTCCTCCATGGCGGCCATCAGCTGGGGGGTTGAGAGATACTCTCTCTCCAGCCCTTGCGGGGCTCTGTGGTCACCGTGGGCAGCAGCCCTTAGCCCAGGGCTTCTGGCTGCTGCTGCTGCAGCTGGGGGTCCGTGCTGCATATACAGAGTCTGCAACTAGTTGTTGGCTCTGGCTGCGTCTACACGTGCACGCTACTTCGAAGTAGCGGCAGTAACTTCGAAATAGCGCCCGTCACGTCTACACGTGTTGGGCGCTATTTCGAAGTTGAAATCGACGTTAGGCGGCGAGACGTCGAAGTCGCTAACCCCATGAGCGGATGGGAATAGCGCCCTACTTCGACGTTCAACATCGAAGTAGGGACGTGTAGACGATCCGCGTCCCGCAACATCGAAATAGCGGGGTCCTCCATGGCGGCCATCAGCTGGGGGGTTGAGAGATACTCTCTCTCCAGCCCTTGCGGGGCTCTATGGTCACCGTGGGCAGCAGCCCTTAGCCCAGGGCTTCTGGCTGCTGCTGCTGCAGCTGGGGGTCCGTGCTGCATATACAGGGTCTGCAACTAGTTGTTGGCTCTGTGTATCTTGCACTGTTTAATGAAAGTGTGTCTGGGAGGGGCCCTTTAAGGGAGCGACTTGCTGTTGAGTCCGCCCCGTGACCCTGTCTGCAGCTGTGCCTGGCTCCCTTATTTTGATGTGTGCTACTTTGGCGTGTAGACTTTCCCTTGCTGTGCCTATTTCGATGTTGGGCTGAGCAACGTCGAAGTTGAACATCGACGTTGCCAGCCCTGGAGGACGTGTAGACGTTATTCATCGAAATAGCCTATTTCGATGTCGCAACATCGAAATAAGCTATTTCGAAGTTGGGTGCACGTGTAGACGTAGCCTCATAGAGCTGGAAGGGACCTCAGGAGGTTATCAAGTCCACTCCCCTGCCAAGATCAAGCACCATCCCCTTCTATTTTTTTTAATCTATTTACCCAGGATCCCTAAATGGTCTCCTCAAGGGCTGAACTCACAACTTGGGATTTCACAGGCCAATGCTGAGACTACTGAGCCAGCTTTTGCATTATGAGAAGGGGTAAATACTTCCTTATTTGCTCTCTTCACTCAAGACATGATTTTTTTTTGTTTTGTTTTTTTGCTGTCTACAGTGTCTGTCTTATTGCACTTTGAATCTGAGAGTTAGAATACAAATTTGATGCCCTATAGCAAAGTGGGGAACCCACAGTGAGACTTGGGGCTTCCCCCACAGCTGGGCAAGCCACCTCCCACATTCCAAACCCAGGGCATGTCTCCAAGGTTCAGTGCCCCCAAAGGGATAGATAGGAAACATGTGCCAGCTTGCCCTGCTGCTCACCTGGGAGTCTTGACAACCCCCTGTTGGGCTGAAGCACAAGCAGATCCCCGGCTCTCCATGTTATGTGAATGATTTTTTTTCTTCTCCCTTGGAGGCCAAATCAGTGAGGTTAGTTTGTTTTTTTTCTTGGGTGGGGAGGCTGTTTGCTTGCTTGCTTGCTTGCATGATTTTCACATGGGAGATAGGTCAGTGAGGTTTTTTTCCTTCATTTCTTTGTTTTGCTTCTCACTTGTGTGTGATCCCTCGACTGATTTTTTTTTTTCTGTGGGTCCCTGACCAAAAAAGGTTTCTCCGCCTGTGCTCTGTGGGAAATAATTCAAACCAGACCGAACCAGTTCCTCAAAGATAGTGAAGCCAAGGTACATGTTAATAAGAAACAACAGACTGTGGGGGTTAGGAATATCTGGTATGAAATCTTGGAGCTGTTTGCTTGCTATCAACAGGAGCTGTTTCAAAGTTAAAAAGGAAGAACAGATCATTCATGTCAATCTGCCTGTGTTTTTCTGTTTATTTTTTCTATCAAGATAAAATGGTTCTCTATCTTTTGCAATCAAAGAATTGCCAAGTGAAGACAGGAGGGATAGAAACAAACTAAAAACCAATGTAAAAATCATTGGCAGGCATTTCCTGGCAATATATTTTAAGTTGAATTAACTATGTGTGATTTAAAGGAAAAATTACTTAATCCTCTTTGGTAGCTTGTTTCTTTCATGTAATTTGTTTGTTTGTTTGTTGCCAGACACCCACTACATCTGCAAGAGATGCATCAAAGACTGTCACTCTCGTGTGGGTCTTCATAGTCACAGTAGACGCTGTAAATGAAGTCCTCAATTGAAACTTTAAAGGGCGCGATCCATAGTCTATGCAGACTGAAGGATGCCTACTTCCAGTAATGGGGACTTTTCCCAACCCTTGGTCCACACTTAAGACTGTATCATTTTTAGGCTAGAGATTGTTTCTTATTCTGAATTTAGGCTGCACAGAATGTAACAGGACTCAGAACTTAGCCTACTATTAAGATACCAGTTATACCTTATTGCAGTTGTGAACATGAACCAAAAATGAGCTCAGCTGGTTAGCTTTTTTTGAAAAAAAATTGGCATTGCTCAGGTATTAGGCAATGGAATTTTTAACCTGCTTTTCAAAAGTGCTGAACATCTGTTTGTTTTGGTAGCTTAATTATGGAGTTAGGAGTCTAACTTAGGGGACCATATTTTTAAAACTTTGAATTAATTTTTTACCTGAAACATACAAGAGGATGTCTGACTCAGATAAAAGATCCTTTCTTCATAACCACAAAACTTTGTCCAAACTTGCACTAAACCTAAATGGAACCCTATACAGGTCTGACAAAATGTGGATAATTCACATTTTCCTCATTATTTTTAATGTTTCATGTCTCTTCTTTTCAGCGTTGCAGAAGGTGCTGAATGCACAGATTGGATCTGAAGCCCATTGAGCTCAGGGTGTCTCTTTCCATATGAGTCAGTGGGCTTTGGATGAGGACATGAGACTGAGATCATAGGACGTGATCAGTGCCATCTCTAACACACTAGGGCTACGTCTACACGTGAAGCCAACATCGAAATAGGCTATTTCGATGAATAACGTCTACACATCCTCCAGGGCTGGCAACGTCGATGTTCAGCTTCGACGTTGCTCAGCCCAACATCGAAATAGGCGCAGCGAGGGAACGTCTACACGTCAAAGTAGCACACATCGAAATAGGGATGCCAGGCACAGCTGCAGACAGGGTCAATGGGCGGACTAGCGCTTCCGGGGCAACAGCTAGCCGCTCCCTTAAAGGGCCCCTCCCACATACACTCAGCCTGCACAGCACGCGGTCTGAGGAGCCATAGGCACACAGACCCCGGGCGCCGCAGTCATGGACCCCCCAGCAGCAGCAGCAGCAGCTAGAGGTCCACCCAGCCCTCCCGGCAGGAGCAGGGCTTGCCCTGGCCCATGCCATGTGGGAGGCAGCTGACTACCTTCTTGCCCCAGGGGAGGAGATGCCCCCAGGGCAGCAGGGCTCAACCCCTACCCCTGCAGCACCCCGCTCCACCCCCCGCCTCACACGCCGGCGGCTGTGGAGCTACCCCACCAGCACCGACTGGTGGGAGCGGCTGGTGCTTGGGGAGTGGGACGACGACCACTGGCTCAGGAACTTCAGGATGACCCACCAGACATTCCTGGAGCTGTGCCAGTGGCTCACCCCCGCACTCAGGCACTGGGACACTGCCATGCGGCGTGGCCTCCCTGTGGAGAAACGGGTCAGCATCACTGTCTGGAAGCTGGCCACTCCAGACAGCTACCGATCCGTGGGGCAGCAGTTTGGTGTCGGAAAGGCCACCGTCGGGGCTGTCTTCATGGAGGTAAGAGAACCCACGGGGGGAAGCCAGGGCAGGGCAGGGGGGCCAGGGCAGAGCAGGGCAGGGTAGGGGAGCCAGGGCAGGGCAGGCCAGGGGGGCCAGGGCAGAGCAGGGCAGGGGGGCCAGGGCAGGGCAGGGCAGGGCCATGCACACCCTGCTCACCCCTCATTGGGGCTGTCCCATGTGCTTTCTCTGCAGGTCGTGCGTGCCATCAACGCCATGCTCCTGCACAGGCTCGTGAGGCTGGGGGACCCACATGCCACTGTCGCCGCCTTTGCCACCCTGGGCTTCCCCAACTGCTTCGGGGCTCTGGATGGGACTCACATCCCCATCCGCGCCCCGCATCACAGTGGAGGACGATACCTCAATCGGAAGGGCTACCATTCAGTCGTCCTGCAGGCCTTGGTGGACAGCCGGGGACGTTTCCAGGACATTTACGTGGGCTGGCCTGGCAGCACCCATGACGCCCGGGTTTTCCGGAACTCGGGCCTGTGCCGCTGGCTGGAGGCGGGGACCTACATCCCCCAGCGGGAGATCCCTCTGGGGGACACCACCATGCCCTTCTGCGTCATCGCAGATGCGGCCTACCCCCTCCGGCCGTGGCTCATGCACCCCTACACGGGCCATCTCTCTGCTAGCCAGGAGGGCTTCAACGAGCGCCTGAACCGTGCGCGCCAGGTGGTGGAGCGCTCATTTGGCCACCTGAAGGGACGCTGGAGATGTCTCCTGACCCGCCTGGATGCGGGCCCCAACAACATCCCCCAGATTGTGGGTGCCTGCTGTGCCCTGCACAACCTCGTGGAGAGCAAGGGGGAGACCTTTCTGCAGGGCTGGGCGGCGGAGGCAGGCAGGGCACACGTGCAGCCACCTGCTGCCCCCAGTCGGCAGGTGGACCCAGAGGGGACCCGGGTCCGGGAGGCCCTGCGGGCCCACTTCGACCAACAGGCCGCGGGGTGAACTCTGCCCAGGCCCCCTACTGCCCGCCCCTTCCTCCCCCACACTCCTGCCCCAACGCCCACACCATGGAGCACCCCACTGCCCCCCCCCACTTGTCCTGGACAAATGAGAGCACGAACTTGTGGGTGAACGTAAACTTTTTTTTTCCGTCTTTACGAAACTTTTTTTTTTTTTGTAAATAAATAAATATGTGAAACAAACCAAAAAGGAGGGACAAACGTTCAACCAAAGCAAGATGTGCACAAATAAAACAATACAACAACAAAGCAAAGAAGTGTGCGCCATCAACAAAAAAGAAAAGCAGGGAGGAGAACGGGGAGAACTATTTACATGGGGGGGATGGGGCAAACGGGGGCACCAAAAACAAACATTCAAACTATATACAACAAGGGGGGGGCCACGTCCCGGGCCCCTCGCCCCTAGAGCCCAGCACTGGGCGTGCCCGGCCGGGAGCCCCGCCGTGCCTGCAGTCTGGTCCGCGGCTGGGTGGGAGCGGGCTGCACAGGAAGGTATCGGCGCCAGCGAGTCTCAGGTGGCTCCAGGGGTCCCTCGGCGCTGTGGCCCTCGCGGGTGGGTGGTGGGGCAATGGCGGACGGCCCGGCGACGGCTGGAGCAGCTGGTGGTGGGGCTGCAGGAGCGGGCAGGGCAGGCGATGGCTCGGCCGGCGCGGCATGGGGGGCCAGGTAATCAGCCAGCCGGTTGAATGTCTGCATATAGGCCCCCCATGCCTCCTGGCGCCAGGCCAGCGCCCGCTCCTGCAGCTGGAGGTGCTGCTCCGACACCTCCAGCTGCCGGCGGAGGATGGCCAGCAGCTGGGGGTCCGTCGCCGCCGCCGGTAGTAAGCGCGGGGTCCGCCGTCTTGCCCTCCGCGGGGCCGGTCGTTCCTCGGCCGAGGGGCTGCCCTGGAGCGAGGGTCCCGGAGGGCTCTCCGGGACAACTGAGGCCTCGCCGGCACTCTCTTCCGGTCCTTCTGATGGTGCAGGTGCAGGTGCAGGACACAGGAGAGGAGGGGGGAAAGAAGAATGGAGACAGGCGTTAGTGTGGGCCTCGAGCCGTGGCCTTTGTCCCCCCCGCCCTGTGCTGCAGGTTCCCCATCCCCGTCCCCGGGAGATGCTGCTGTGATGGATGGGGTTCAGGGGTCCCCCTGCCCTGCACCCCGTCCCCTGGTGGGAGCGACTCTTAATTCACCCCGCAGGGTCTGAGAGCAGGAGAGGTTTCTTAGGCCACAGATGGCCAGTTTCTGGCAGGAGTGACAGCACCAGCTGTCGGAAGAGACAGTCCTTCCAACCCGTCGTGGGGAGAAGACCCTAAGGGGGGCCCCTCTGGGATGCAGCTTTCCCCCTCCTCTGGCTGGCTGCCTTCCAGCTCTTCCTTCCCCTAGCCTCTACCTGTGGCCCCCGCCCTCGCCCCCCAATTCCAAGCCAGCTTGGCTTCTCCCTCCTGTTTGCTCAGGGCAGAGGTGTCACCTGCCAGCTGTAGCGCCAGGATCCTCCTTTGGCCCTGGGAGCTCCTCGGCTCTTGTGGCTCATATGTAGCCTGAGTCTCCCTTTGGCACTCCCCCCACTCCATCACATGCTGCTGCTGCGAGGTGTCCCACCCCCTTCGCCCGGGGGCCCCTCGAGGTTCCGCTCCCCCCTGGCCCAGGGATGGGGCATGGCACTGTCATGCAGGGTGGGGGGGGCAGGGGCTGATGGCTGCAGTGCTGTGAGGGCCATGGCCCTGGTGTCCTTGGGGCCATGGCCATGTGAGCATGTGGGGGGCCCTGGACACATCTCTCTTACCCCCGCCCCTCAAGCCCAGGGGTGTCCACCAGAGAGGGGTACCTACCTGTGGGTCCGCTCCCACGGTCCAGAGATCCCCGGGGGTCGGAGGCCCTGCTGCTGCTCCGGGATGGCAGGAGGAGGATCTGCAGGCTGGAATCGGTGGAGGAGGAGCCCCCCTCCTCCTCCTCCTCCTCCTCCTCCTCCTCCTGCCGCGATGTCCCGGGGATGGCCTCCGGGGGGGGCCCCCGGGGTGCGGGGCTTGCCTCCGGGTCGGACTCCGGCTGCAGGGCCTGCTGGGGCTCGTCAGCCGAGGTATCAAGGGTGGCCGGAGGGGAGGAGGTGTGCCGGGAGCCCAGGATGTCCCTGAGCTCCCTGTAAAAGGGGCAAGTGACGGGGGCGGCCGGGCATAACCCTGCCGCAGCTCCTTCACCTTACTCCGGACATGGTCCGGAGTGCGGGCAGGGTGACCCCGGGCAGCCAGGCCGTCGGCCAGCCGAGCGAACGCATCCACGTTCCGCCTCTTGCTCCCCATTACCTGGAGCACCTCCTCCTCGCTCCAGAGCCCCAGCAGGTCCCGCAGCTCGGCCTCCGTCCAGGAGGGGCCCCGCTGCCGCTTCCCAGACTGGGTGGCCCTCTGGCTGGGCTGGCTGCCCTGGCTCCCCTTGGGGGGGTCCCCTGGGGGCGCTGGGGGGGCTCCTGGGTCGCCATCGCCGCTGTGTGGTGGGCTGAGGGCTCTGCAGGCTGCCCGCGTGTGCAGGCTGCAGCCTGCACGTTGCCTCAACTTCCTGCAGAGTCAGGGCGGGGCAGGGGACCTTTAAGGGGCCGCTCCACACGGCCACCAGTGAGCTGAGGGGCTGGATAGAGCGTCTCTCAACCCCTCAGCTGATGGCCGCCATGGAGGACCCGGCAATTTCGACGTTGCGGGACGCGGATCGTCTACACTGTCCCTACTTCGACGTTGAACGTCGAAGTAGGGCGCTATTCCTATCTCCTCATGGGGTTAGCGACTTCGACATCTCGCCGCCTAACGTCGAAGTTAACTTCGAAATAGCGCCCGACGCGTGTAGCCGCGACGGGCGCTATTTCGAAGTTAGTGCTGCTACTTCGAAGTAGCGTGCACGTGTAGACACAGCTTACAGCGGCTTCTGGCTGGAAGCTCAGCCCTTCTACTGGCATGTTCTGCAGCTTCATGGGCAGGGGATGTCACCTTGTGCTGCCCTGTCCTGAGCATCTCTATGGCCAATAGAAAGCTGCCAGGTTGAAGCCTGTGAGTAGCAGAAATGATAACCCTCAGCCCCTCACCAGCCCACAAAATCCCTTCCAAAGCTTGCACCTCATCCCTTGCCACAGTCCACAGCCTGCACCCAGCAGCCAGACTGCATCTCAGAGTCTGTACCTCAGAAACCCTCCCACATCCACATTCTATTCCAGAGCCCAATCCTTTACCTCTTCTTCACCCAGATTCCCTCCCAGAACTGGCACTCTGAACCCCCACTTTCTGATACCCTGCACCAGTGCAGAGCCTGCACTCAGCACCCACACTCTTTCCCAGAGTTTGCACCCCAGCTCTGCCCAAATTCCTCCCCAGAGCTGCAGGTAGAGGGAGCTTGTGTTTAGGATGGGTGCAGGCCCTGGGTGCCACCAAAATTTCTGTCCACAAGCTGTCCCTGACTGAGTGAAACATCATGGGTATTTAAGTGCTTAACTCGTGTGAGATAAATATTTTGCATAGCCTGCCTTTGGAGATCTTCTAGCTTGATCAAAAGTAAAAAGTAAAGAAAATCTCATGAGAAAATCTCCCATCCCAGTTTCACAGATACCAGAGGTCTGAATCATTTGCATTAGTTTCTAACTCATGTACAGAAATAAACCTCCAAACCTCTCTTAGTTTACCTGGCACTACAGTATAAGAACTTTATGACACTGATAAATCTTACCTGCTTGAATCTACCAGTTTCGATTTACAAATGTTATAATTCTAGCATCTAATTATGTGACTATTCCAGATAATTTGCAACACTGTGGTTAGTGTGGTGGCTGGGAAGTTGAGTAGCATGTTTTTCTGTAGCGCACGTTATGAGGCACACCATGGTGCTAAGAATGGACTTTACATGACAGGAGGATGACATATTGTGTGGCCGGAAGTGTCACAATGTAACATGCTATTCTTCACTTTTCCATGTTTAAAGCAAAGGGCTGCTTTGTTCTTGTATCATTGTGACATGTTGCATGGAGTGTCACTTATCTCAGTAGCCAGTAGAAATATTACACATTTTACATGCTTGGTTAGTTTTCCAACATGTCCACTGTCAAAACAATGAGGGCGAAGAAGATATGCACAAGAAAAATGGCAAGTTGGTTTCAAGGGCTTTTCTTGCCTCTTTTAGATGTTGTAATTATATACGCGGGACTTAAGCTACCAAACTAGTGGATAGAGTCAGTAGTATATTTACACAGGACATCAGAGTTTTTGATGAGTTACTTGAAATCTGGGCACTGAGAACCCCCAAACAAGATAGCTTTGAAACAAGAGTTTGATGAACCAATGTTCCAAGTGTTCTCAGTAGCATTGCTTTTCTCCCAGCACTAAATTATCAATGTCGGATATAGGAGGCTACTTTGAAAAGGCTTTCCCCTCTGCCCCACCCCCATATTGATATTTTTACATATTTCTAGGAATATTTCCATGTGAAATAGCCCTGCACTTCATTGATCTAGCAGCCCACTCAGAAAATCATGTGTATTATGTACTCTTTTGGGTGTTTTTTTAAAAAATGTTATTGTGAGAGTAGGAGGGTTAGAGGGAGGCCAGGCAAGGCAGGGGTTAAACAAGGCCTGTTAGCCCAATCAGCCCCACCCCGGTTCACCTGTGGCCAGTGTCAGGCCTGTACGGGTATAAAGGGAGGGAAGCCAGCTCAGTTTGGAGCTGACCAGCTAAGAGGCAGGAGCTGACTGTGAGGCAGGAGGCCCCAGGCCAGAGCTGCCACCTGGTTAGCTGCCAGAGGGCACAGCCCAGGACGCTACGCCAGGTCCTGAGGGGAGCGGGGAACCCCCACCATAGAACACCTCTCCCACCAAAAGAGGGGACTAGATCCTCGGGGCCATGCTCCAAAATCAAGCCATAGTCTCTTGGGTGGGGCTGTGGACCCACCCAACAGGCTCTGGCCAGGGGACATAGCCACTGGGCCGCCTGGACCCAGGTGCAAACCGCTCACACGTGGTGGAGAATGTGGGTATAACCTGGCTCTGCAGAAGGGCCATCCTACTGTGCCAGTCATAGACCCAGTAGCTGCGAACCGCTGGAGCAATGGAGGCCCTGCTGAAGTGGAAGGTGGAGCAACAGGCCAGCCAGCAGCAGCAACAGCTGCTGCTCCAACAGATGGCGCAGCAGCAACTAATTGGGGAATTACCAACCCACCAGCAACAGCTGATGCAGCAGGTAACTTGCCTGATACAACCCCGAACCCCGGGTGGGCCGCCGGCGTTGGCACCAGCACCAATCAAACTCACAAAGATGGGCCCAGAAGATGACCCAGAGGCATTCTTGCAGACTTTTGAGTGGGTGGCCACTGTAGCCCAGTGGGCCTGAGGGCATTGGATGGTCATCATGGCACCTTACCTGACAGGGGTTGTTCAGACTGCCTATTGGGCACTGGATGTGGTAGCTGCTCAGGACTATGCCCGGGTTCAAGGCAGCAACCCTGGATGCTCTAGGTATCTCAGAAGAGACTTTCCATCAGCACTTCCGTGGGGAAGCATGGGTGCCTTGAACCCAACCCTGCCGCATTGCTCAGAAGCTGCGGGATGCCTGCTGGAGGTGGTTGAAGCCCAAAACAAAGTCCGGGGTGCAGGTAGTTGAGCAGATACTGCACAAACAGTTCACACAGATGCTGCCCCCTGGGGGAAGGGAGTGGGTGATGAAGAACCATCTGGAAGATATGACAGCAGCCATCCAGTTGATGGAGAATTATCTAGCAGCCAAGTCCCAGGGGATGACTCCCTCAGTAGCCCCCAGGCAGCCGGAGGAACGCCGGCACAAGGGACGGAGGGGGACCGGGAGTCACAAGGACAGGGTGGGCCGTGGCACCTGCTGCTCCTTCCTGGGCCCTGAAAAATTCAGAGTTACCAGGCTAACCCTGGGCTTCAACCCTTGGGCCCCAGACCAACCCACCAGCTCCCCCATGGGGTACCCAGCTGCCTGTCAGACAAGGTAACAGCAACCCCACTCATGCCCCAGCCTGGATGCCTAGTTCCACATCCATCCCTGCCATGGGTCCCTCGAGGAGACCCCCTGAAGGCCACCCCAGAACTGGACTCCTGCTTTACATGCGGGGGCAGTGGGCACTGGTCCTGAGACTGCCCATACATGGAGTGCAATTTTGGGAAGCTCTGGACCCTGCAAACACAGGCACACCCCCCCCCCAAGGCCCTGCCAAGCTGATCGTCCCTGTGTTTGTCAATGGGACAGAGGCAATTGGGTGATTGACTCAGGGTGTGCCCAGACCCTGGTTTGGCAAGTGCTTGTGCCTGATGTAGGGCCTCCCCAAGGCACCATCAGGCTGCAGTGTGTCCATGGGTAGGTGAAGGCCTATCCTTGCACCTGGGTGACCCTACAGGTGGGAAGGCAAGAACCACCAACAATGGCTGGCCTGGACCCAGCTGTTGCCTATCCAGTAATACTGGGTAGAGACTGGAAACATTTTCATGAACTACTATCAGGACTTGGGAAGCCTTCAGCTAGGAAGCGGCAGCCCCAGCCATTGAGCAAGAGAAAGGCAGGGACTGCAAATGTGGCTGGAGTAGGGGAGGTGGCAGACCCAGGGGAAGGGACTTCTCAGGGACCAGCCCCAGCCCAGGTGGACCCAAGCCCCCATCAAGTGGAGAGGGAGCCCTCTCACTGCATCAATCAGCAGTCCTCGCATGGCTCTTGGACTTTGGGGGGGGGGCAGCGGGCAGATGAGACACTGATCCGAGCATACAATCAGGTGGTTGTAGTGAATGGGGAGACCACCAGACCCCATCCAGTGGGATAGTGCCCCCATTTTGAAATCCAGGGAGACTCCCTCTACTGCGTGGAGAAGGACTCAGACTGGAGAGGTGCACCACCAGCTCCTGGTCTCCCAGCCATATCGGAAGAAGGTCATGCAGCTTGCCCACGCCATCCCCATGGCAGGACACCTGGGGAGAGACAAGACCCTGGCCCAGATCCTGGCCTGCTTCTTTTGGCCCAGCATCCACGGAGAGGTTGCAGACTTCTGTGCCTCCTGCCAGAGTGACAACTCACAGCACCTTGGTCCGTGGAGAAGGCCCCATTAGTTCCCCTCCCACTCGTGAGTATACCCTTTGAGTATAGTTGGCCCCCTGGAGAAGAGTGCTGCTGGATACCAGTTCATCCTCGTTTGTTATTATGCAACTCAGTACCCGGAAGCCGTGCTGCTACGCTCCATGAGTGCCAAGAGGACAGCAACTGAGCTCATGAACATCTTCGCTCAGGTCGGTGTCCCACGGGAGATCCTAACAGATCAAGGGACAAACTTTATGTCCCAAACAGTGCAACAGCTTTGCCGGCTGCTAAAGATTAAGACCCTCTGCACATCTGTCTACCACCCCCAGACAGACAGACTAGTAGAATGCTTCAATTGGACTTTGAAGGCCATGCTCCACAAGTTTGTGCTGATGGATACACATCACTGGGACCAGCTCCTTCCCGCCCTCATGGTTGCAGTTCGGGAGGTGCCCCAGGCCTCCACAGGGTTTTCACCCTTTGAACTCCTGTATGGGAGGCAGCCGTGGGGGATTCTGGACCTAGTACAAGAGATGTGGGAAGAACAGCCCTCCCAAAGCAAGAATGCGTGCAATATGTGTTCAACCTACATGAGAGACATGAAGCTCTAGGTACATTTACCCAAGAGAAACTCCTCCAAGCGCAGCAGGCCCAGGAGGCAACTTACAACAAACAGACGAGACTCCATGAATTTCAGCCAGGGGATCGAGTGCTACTGCTACTACCAAGTACTGACTCTAAGCTCCTCGCCTGCTGGCAGGGCCCTTTAAGAGATTATCCGGCGAGTGCACCCAGTGAACTATGAGGCAGACTAGCCAGATAAGAGTAAGGGGCAGCAGATCTACCATGTAAATCTCTTAAAACCCTGGAAGGCCCCGGAAGGGCTACAATCACCCCCTACCCACCAGACCCAGAACTGGGGCCCCAGGCAGCGGAGGTGGCAAACCCTGGGGAGGTACAGATTGGGCCCAACCTTACCCCAGAGCAGAGACTTCAGGCCCAGAAGTTGGTGGCTGAATTTTCCTCGGTCTTTTCAATGAAACCCGGTTGAACTCACCTGGCTGTCCACCATATCCAGACTGAACCTGGGTTTAAGGTCCAAGAAATGCCTCGACTCCTTCCCCAGAAGTTAAGGGAGGTGGTAAAGCAAGAACTGCAGTTGATGCTAGCACTGGGGGTAATCGAGGAATCTTTCAGTGAATGGAAAAGCCCAATAGTCCTAGTCCCCAAACCGGATGGGAGAACTCCGTTCTGCATCGACTTCCACAAGTTGAATCCCATCTCCAAATTCGATGCCTACCCAATGCCTCGGGACAATGAGTTGCTCGATTGGCTTGGGGAAGCTGAATACATCACCCTCCCAAGACTTAACCAAGGGCTATTGGCAAATCCCCCTCATGCCTGAGTCCAAGGAGAAGACAGCTTTCTCCACTCCCTTTGGACTCTTCCAGTTCCAGATCATGCCCTTCAGGATGCACAGTGTTCTGGCTACGTTCCAGTGCCTAATGGATCAGCTTTTACGTCCCCATGGCCAATACACTGCAGCATATTTGGACGATATAGTGATCTATAGCCGCAATTGGCAGGCCCACCTACAACATGTATCTGCCGCACTGCAGTCCCTCCAGGAAGCAGGTCTGATGGCAAACACAGCAAAATGCCAGCTCGGAAAGGATGAAACCACCTACTTAGGGTACACCTTGGGGAAGGGCATGGTACACCCCCTAGTGGGGAAGGTCCAAGCCCTCCAGCAGTACGCCCCTCCATCCTCGAAGAGACAGGTACGCCAGCTCCTGGAGTTAGCCGGGTATTACCGCCTCTTCATCCTGGGCTTCTCCTCCATTGCTGCCCCTCTTACCAACCTCCTCAGGAAAGAGGTTCCAAACCACATCCCATGGACTCCAGCGTGTGAGGAAGCTTTCCAGGCCCTAAAGACTCAGCTCTGCCAAGAACCAGTCCTGTACAGCCCCAACTTCTCGAAGGTGTTCCTGCTACACAGAGATGCCTTGGATGTCAAGGTGGGAGTGGTGCTCTCCCAAACTGTGGGAAGCCAGGAGCACCTGATTCTTTGTATCAGGCAGAAGCGCTTCCCAAGGAGAAGGCCCACTCAGTAAAAGAGAAAGAGGCCTTAGCAGTCAGATGGGCCATAGACTCACTTCAATACTACCCCTGGGCAGACACTTCACCCTCGTCACCGATCATGCCCCCCTGTGCTGGCTACAGGCAATGAAGGAAATAACCATCATGAGGTGGTACCTCTCCCTCCAACCCTTCTTTCCAGATCCAGCACAGTGCAGGAAAGGATCATGCAAATGTGGACTTTTTTTCCTGGGGAGAAGGAACACAGTTGGGAAAGGGGCAGACCCCTGTGGGAGTCTTGAGGGGGGGATGTGTAGGAGTATGAGAGGGAGGCCAGGCAAGGCAGGGGTTAAACAAGGCCTGTTAGCCCAATCAGCCCCACCCCAGTTCACCTGTGGCCAGTGTCAGGCCTGTAGGGGTATAAAGGGAGGGAAGCCAGCTCAGTTTAGGGCTGACCAGCTAAGAGGCAGGTGTGGGCTGTGAGGCAGGAGGCCCCAGGCCAGAGCTGCCACCTGGCTAGCTGCTGGAGGGCACAGCCCAGGACCCTCCCCCGGGTCCTGAGGAGAGCAGGGAGCCCCCACCCTGGATCCCCTCTCCAGCCAAAAGAAGGGACTAGATCCTTGGGGCCACACCCCATACTCAAGCCATAGATGCTCAGGTGGGGCTGTGGACCCATCCAACAGGCCCTGGACAGGGGGCCTAGCCACTAGGCCACCTGGGCCCAGGTGCAAACCGCTCACAGTGAGCTATTAATCAATATGCTTCCTTATTAAAGTGATGTCTGATATGTGCAATGTCGGGGACACTGAAGGAATGTTGAGGGATCTGAAATAGACTTCCATAAATGGTCATGATGTAAAGCCCTTTTGCTGGGAAAATGCAAAGTTCCAAAGGGTTACATCATTCTGAATAAGTACTCGTGAAGACATCTCAAGACCTGTAAGAAGAAAGTAGGCATTGCCCTTATTGAAAATTGTGTGTTTATTCAAGCAATGAATATTATTAGCAAGACAATGGGTGATGTAATATCTTTTTATTGAACCACTTTCTGTTGCTGAGAGTTGGGCCAATAAAAGATATTACTGCACCATCCTGGGACCAGAATGACTATCACAACACTGCATTTGCTAATTGTGTTACTTATTAGTTCATTATGTATGCAATTTATTTTCCTTTGCTTGTGCTTCTGACTCTATCTTTGAACATACAATTCAGTATCCTTGAGCTTCAAAGGGTTGCCGCATCTTATGCTAAAAGTAGCACTAGAAATTAAATGCTGAGAACTACATGCCATTAGGTGAGAAAGAGTCAATGTGAAAATAGCAAATGTTTTAGAGATCATTTTACATTAACTGTACCTGGATGGGAGGTTCAAGGGCTGTGAACAGGAATTTGTGTCATTCAGAGGTCTGAATCCTGAATAAAGGTGCAGGGTAGTTACTGATGACATAGAGTGACAGGTGCAACTTGTTAATGTCAAGAGGGTATATAAGAGGTAGGAAAGTGTCACTCAAGCCGTGTCTACACGTGCACGCTACTTCAAAGTAGCGGCACTAACTTTGAAATAGCGCCCGTCACGGCTACACGTGTCGGGCGCTATTTTGAAGTTAACATCGACGTTAGGCGGTGAGATGTCGAAGCCTCTAACCCCATGAGGGGATAGGAATAGCGCCCTACTTCGACGTTCAACGTCGAAGTAGGGACCGTGTAGACGATCCGCGTCCCGCAACATCGAAATTGCGGGGTCCGCCATGGCGGCCATCAGCTGAGGGGTTGAGAGACGCTCTCTCTCCAGCCCCTGTGGGGCTCTATGGTCATCGTGTGCAGCAGCCCTTAACCCAGGGCTTCTGGCTGCTGCTGCCGCAGCTGGGGATCCATGCTGCATGCACAGGGTTTGCAACCAGTTGTTGGCTCTGTGGATCTTGTGTTGCTTAGTGCAACTGTGTCTGGGAGGGGCCCTTTAAGGGAGCGGCTTGCTGTTGAGTCCGCCCTGTGACCCTGTCTGCAGCTGTGCCTGGCGCCCTTATTTCGATGTGTGCTACTTTGGCGTGTAGACGTTCCCTCGCTGCGCCTATTTCGATGTGGTGCTGCTCAACGTCAAAGTTGAACATCGACGTTGCCAGCCCTGGAGGACGTGTAGACGTTATTCATTGAAATAGCCTATTTCAATGTTGCTACATCGAAATAAGCTACTTCGAAGTAGGCTTCACGTGTAGACGTAGCCTCAGTGGGACAGAATAACTTCTGCATGGGTAACATACTAATAGCCAATAATAAGGAGAAACCTTAGGCTGAGATTTTCATTCTGTTATTGATCTACCAACAAGCCACTTCCAAACCACGCCAAAAGTTTGAGTTTGGACTATGTTCAGAGTGGCTCTGATTCAGCAAGAGACTGAATCATGTGCCCAATTTGAAACATACTGGTAGTAGCTTTAATGGGACCACTCATACATTTAAATGTGTTTATCAACTGTGTGCAATAGACAGGGCTAATAGCAATATCCCACTGGAAAAAAAAACTTGCAGGAAATGAATTTGGAGCTCAATTCTTACTGTACATGGTTTAATTCTTAAGAATATTAGTTATATGGAGTCCATGTACAGACTGACCATCTCTAATCCAGAGTGCTCTTGTCTGGAAAACTCTCTAATCTGGCAGGATTTTAGTTAATTAGACAACCACTTATCTTTGGTGTGGCCAAGTTTTCCACAGTGCCATAAAGTTTGTTTACAACCACCAGTCCCGGCTCTCAGTGTTCTGTATTGTTGTTTAGCTGTAATTTACCCCTAAATGTCTTCTAAGAGCCAGTAACCAGTGGAAGTGTTGGTAATGTGCTAGAAAATATTGACCTGTCATCCAGCAAATTCTCTCATCCGGCACCGGTCAGGTCCTGAGGGTGACAGAATTCAACCTGACCAAAAAGGGGACCAAACAAAATTCTAACTGATTTCTGATAGTTGAAACAATATTTGCAGACTAAATCAGCTGTAGCAGAAGTCACAGAAAAATGAATTGAAATTAAGTCAACCAAAAAGTTCTAAAGACAAATTTTGTGATTTTTTTTTTACCATCTTCCTCTGAGGCCTATTCACCAGTCTACTGTCTTCTAAAGTTATACATGCTTGTCTTTCAGTATACCAATGTCCAGCAGGAGGTGCACATTGATATTCTGGTGTAATACTGAAAAAAATCATAAGGATGTTAAATAATAGTTTTAAATTTAAAATGTGACCCAAGTCAGATCTTGTCAACACTGTAAATCAGCATTATTTTCACTGATGCAAATGAAGCTAAGAGTGATGTAAGAGGAAAATCTGGCCAATCAATTAACATAGGTGATCTGGGAAAGGTTAGATGATGACAAGGGAAACAAAAACCTTCATCCATTTATTTCAGGGTTATAGGTCCAGAACCTCAAATGTATTTAGGTGCAGTGATTTCTGTGTTAGCCACTTAAATATTGAGGATTTGCACCATATGGATGGACATGAATAATTCTCATGATTGTTAATGGGACTTACATACATGTAGCAAGAGGAAGCTATTATACATAATTAATCTGTGTCTATGCAACTACTAAATACAAGTACACTTCATGAGTGTAAACAAATTTCTGTGCATGCATCCAGATAAACACCAGATAAAGCTGACATTCTTTCACAAACTTTCCATGATGATTTTATTTTCAGTTTTCATTTCTTAAATTGCTTATCCTAGGCAATTTTCCTTGTAATTTCTTAAATATATAAGGACAAACTGGACACATTAGTCTCTAACACAGGCCTGGAATAGAAGTTAATGAGAAAAAAGAAATAAATATACATATAAATACAGCATAATATAGTGTATAAGCATTTATACAGTGTTAATACACAGTATGAACAATGAAATTTTGTCAAGTCAAAAAAGGTTGTTAAAGTAGACACATTTATTATCATCCTAACCATCTTTGGAATATGAATAGCACCTCTTACTAATAAACAATTGTCCAAAAAATTGCTGTCAACACATTCAAGTAAACTTACAGCATTGCAAATTTTTAAAAAAATCTTGTTAGTCAATGTGAGAGGCTACTACATGTTTAATTATTGCATAGCATATTCTGTTGGTAGGGAACAGAAGTGGCACATTTTTTAAGTAGGCGCTGGCTGGAAAATGCACCACTTATGCATCACTTAAGAAAGGATGCTTTTCCCCCGACTATTCTGAAAATGGACTCTATTCCTCCTGGGTGAAACCTTCCCTTGGGTAATAGGCAAATGCTGTTTTATTTCTTTCCCTCCAAATTGTGTAGCTTCAGGCAGACTGAAACACATATACAAAGGTACAAAAGTTAAGATCCGCATGATTTTGTCTTAAATGTGACATTCATTAAACTTCAGTAACTACATCAAGAGAAGTTTTCTAAAATCCCAATGTTGACCCCACGTTTCAAGGTTCTGTGTTCTTTGATGCACCCTTAATTTACATTAAATTCACAAGGACTTAAAGGCCTTCAGCACCTCACAGAATTAGGCCACCAATGTATGTAATACTATAGATAAAATATAGCCAAAATGGTATCATTTTTTCAAAGACCATCTATACTGGCGGTTCTTAAACTGTGGTGGTGATCCCATTTGAATGAGGTCACCAAGGCAAGCATCAGACTTACTGAGACTAAGAGTTGAAGATGAAGGCCTGGCTCTGCCCCCTCTTTCCCACCATCACGCTGGGCAGTTGGGCTGGGGCTTGAGCAGCGGTCTAACCTCCCGCCCAGGGCAATGAGGCTCAGGTTCTGACATTCCACACACAACCCCTTTGGAGATATGTGGTAACGTTGTTATCAGATGGGAGTTGCTGTGCAAGGACAATGGAGAATATACACTATTTCTATGGTTAGACTATTAAAAAACACTCATTTTAAAAACAGCAGTTACAATACCAATGGTATTCTAGGCCATACTGAACATATAGGACATGATAGAACAACAGAACACCAATGACATTGCAACTCTCTCTTTGAATGAATTTCTCGTATAAATAAAAACTAGAAGAAAGGTAAAAATAACAAAATAGAGTCCTGTAGAAAAAATTCAGTTTCATTTGTTAAAGTTCTTTTACTAATCTACTTACAAATGTTTCATTTAGCAAGGATAGTCTAAGCACAATATATAGAGAGGGTTACAAACTGTGTTTGTTCCATAAAACACTTGTAAGTGGATTAAATATATATATATATAAATCCATAAGGAAATAAAACACATTCCAAACAGATGTGAAAGATTAAGACTATAAGCTGATGAAGAAAGGCTTAAAGGAAAATAGTTAACCTCCTTTTGGATTTAAATAAGATTTGTTTGGGTATTTATTGAAATATGCCTTTTATATTTAATAACCTGTGTCTTCATTACTTACCTACACTATTAAAATACTGCATATTTTGTGAAAATGTGAGGACTGATTTACAAGGCCGCCACACCCTACTTTCTATTTGTCATGTAGCTGAGGCTATGGCAATGTGCCACTTTGAAATATACTAATGCAGTGCTACCATGAATATGCAGCGCCTCATTAGGGTGAGGGCAGCCATGCGTGCTTCAAAACTTCCAGTTTCAAAATGCAAGCCGCTTGTGTAGCTGGGGCCTTTCAAAACGGCCCCCTGATTTAGAAAGCCCTTTCTTCCCAAAAGCAAATGGGAAGAAGGGGCTTTCGAAATCGGGGCCGTTCTGAAAGGCCCCTGGTTACACAGGCAGCGTGCATTTTGTAACTGGCAGTTTCAAAGCACGTGTGGCCACCATCATGGTAATAAGGAGCTGCATATTCATAGTAGCACCTCATTAGCATATTTCAAAGTGGCACATTACCATAGCCCCTCTGAAAGGAAGGGCTAGTGTGGCCACAGCCTAACAGTTGTTATGTTATGTTTGGCACCCCTGAGGACAGGTATAAATAGTTAGAGGAGGGATGAAATCTTGTCTCTTTTGAAGGCAAGGGGAGTTTTGCCACTGACATCAGTAGGGCCAGGATTTCACCTTCAGGGTCTGATCCAAATAGGAGTCTCTCTGTCGATTTCACTGGCTCTGTACCAAGCCCTAGAATGGCAAGAATAGAGTTGATGGCTGAAAATAAGGATATCCCTGGAGAGAAAGGCATCTGTGCTGTTGTACAAAAGGCATGATGGGAACTAACTGCACCTTGAATTCAGTCCTACCTTGTGTGATCACTCCCTTCCCAAAAAAGAAAAATGGCAAAGCGATACTAAACCCCTTATTATTTTTTGAACTAAACAAAATATTGGTTTCAAATCTGCAATAGTTTACTGTAACATTTTCCCTTAAAGAACTGTGTAATATATATGTATCAAAATATGATACCATAGTGAGTATTAAAATGAAGATATGTATAAAAACCTAAGCCAGTCAAGAATAAATCTTCTCATGGTAGGTGGGTGGTCAGCTGGTGGTCAACAGAGCAAGCCCAGGTTTCTGAGATGCTCTCCCTAAATTTGTAATGTTTATTTTTAATAATAATAATAATAATTAATGCCATTACTGACTTTTAAAAATGGTAGGCTTTCTAATTAATTTGATAATTCTTTTTCATTATATCTTTGCTAACATTCTCTAGGGGTTCTCTAACCTGTAATTGAGAGGTAGAAAAAACATTTACTGCACTGCAAAAGAAGAATATGAAATTTATGCTGAAAGATATTTTTCAGCATGTATTTGAATGCATAGAATAAGCATACACTAACATCAAAACAATACAAGAAGAATGTCTAGTGAACACACTTATTAAAACTGAAATGTCATATTTGGTAGAAATTAATAAAAGCTCCATTTATATACCTGTATGGGAGCAGAAAAATAGTTATCTATAGAGAAATTGGCAAAAGTTGCCCTCATTCCACTTTTGCACTATGCAAAAATGGCAGCCTGACCTACAGCAAAGTAGTCTGGTGTTGCTTACTGAAAAGCACAGGTATGCGTCTGAGCAGAGACAGAACTGATGGCTATTCGAGACTTGTAATGGTTTGTTATACATGATCTAAACATTACTAACATCCCCAGAAGCCACAGCCCCACTGGAGACTGAGGAAGAGGAAGTCACGTAGGCATTTGCAGAAAAGAATCAGAACACTCAACAATAATCACAATATACCAGATATTATTCTATTTTGTTACACAGGGAGAAAAGAACATAGTGAAAGAATAAAGGAGATGAAGAAAATAAATGATGTGTTAAGTGTAGTTGAAGGGAAATAAAGACAATAAAACTACCAAACATCAAATTCCTTCTGCAAAAGCAAAAGAACAAGAGAGTGAACCATCACTGGTATTCTTTAGGCCCTCTTCTATTGATGTTCTGCACATAGACTGACCAAAGAATTGAACTGGGATCCTATTCCTCTGTGGTGTGGGGAGGAGTATGTCCTTCTGAGTCAACGCTAGCAACAGTCTCAGTGCAGTAAAGAGAGGTGATAGGGTAACAGAGAAAAAGTACTGCTTAAAGTTAAGATGAAGTCACCGAACAAACTAATGAGCAGCCATGACAATGGGTGAGAATGAAAGGAATGACAGGAATTGCACATAATGAGAATCTGGTTACATTGTCACAAACATTTGTATTTGCCATGCTTTTCCTATCCCTTCTTTATGATAGGAACTTGTAGAAATCTTGAAGGAAAGGAGAGGAAAAGATTGTGCCCTTCTCTATGCTGTGTGACTTATGAATGTAAGGTAAGCTTCCAATTAGCCCACCTAAAGTACTGTATGGGATTCTGGAAAGGTCATATTGCTATCCCATTCCAGTACAGCCAAGGGAGTCCTGATGAAGTGCAATGTTTAAAGAAAAAGGTGGCCGATTGGGAAAAATAAGACCCTGTGGAACTCAGCCAGGATAGCTCACAATTCTTGCTCTTTATGGAGTGGGGCTCTGGGATGTGGCTTTTTATGTCAGAAGGTTTAATATCGGAAGGTGAGATTGGAGATAATCCAGAAGTGGAGATAGTTGCAAACAGTTCAGTGAGAAGAGGGTTGGTGTACATCTACATGCATTAAAACTTGAAAAAGAGAAATAACAAGACTCATGGGAGTGAAGGCTTTCTTTGTAGTTAAAAGGACACTAAAGACAGAGGGAGGGCCAGAAATTAGAGGAATTAACTGCATGTGAAGATATGCTCTAAGAAGCTATCTAAAAAATAGCCATGTCATAACATGCCAAACACCACTGCATACTGCTAGGGTCCTATTCTAATGCTAGTATAAAATTTCAGTGGTGTTACTCTTATATTTCCCCTGTGCAATATGAGAACCCAAAATGACGTGCACTCAGGGGCACAAGCTCTGTGGCTGAGGCCGGACAAAAAAGAGGCTGCGGACACCCCTAACCTATAAGAGAGCAATTGCCACCAGTTTATTCTGAAAATGATCATCCAGTGCTGCAGGAGTCGCATTTAGCAAGCAAAGTGCTTGTCCATTGGCTGCTGAAACTGAGAATTTACAGTTTATAAAGAGGAAAACCACTTTTCCCTATAGATCACTCCACTTTGTTTAGTAGTTTTGTAAGAAATGGAGGGAGAAAACATTAATAAGGAAAAAGCCAAATGGCCCATTTGTCACTAATCAGAGAATCAAGGGGCATCATCCAAGTTGCTGAGAGCTGAGTAATAGCACTATATTAAGAACCCTTCACTTCCATAAATAAAGAGAGAGTTGCTTAGTATTTCCCAGAATTAGGAACAAAACAAACAAATGGAGAACACGGAAGAAAGATGCTGATGGTACTACTTAAGGAGTAAGATACTTCTTAGTATAAGTAAGAATGCCACAATGTGGCTAATAGGCACAGTTTAACTTATTTCAATGTTTTGTTCTCCCTGAAGCAAGGCAAGGCAGGGCAAGGCAGGAACTGTGACCAAGCCCTGTGGTGACACAACTGTGACTACCTATAATACAGCCCTGAGTCTATATTTAATTCAGACCAAAGTGCGTAAAAATAGGTATTTTCTCTGAAAGCTTTGCTTGTACTGTGCATTAGCCATTCACGAGAGTCCTATAAAATTACTAGATTTTTCTTCTAAATTTTCCAGCTTTGCTGCAAGAGCATTGGCAAATATCAGTTTACATTTCTGCACAGCATTGTAAGTGGATTCAGAATGTTACTGAAAACGCTGAAGTCTTGAAAGGAAGGACAAAGTGTTGCATCTTCTTTAGCAATGTGTTGTACATTAACAATGACAGCTCATCAAACGAAAAATGGATACCTGATGTAAAGAATCAAATTGAACATGAGTACCATGGCAAGTCTGCCTTAAATACCCACACATCTGCCCAATTATTCTCAGATTTATATATTTATTTAACCTGAGACATTGGTATTTCACCTTCTGTTTAGTTAACCAATCTGTTTAATATGCTCACATCTATAAGAGGTAAAAAAGGCTGTGTGTGTCAAATTTACAAAAAGAAAATATATGTTTTCCTAAATCTTGTGTACATAACTAGTTCATAAATGTTGCATGAATCAGACCCTTAATTTCACAATTTCAGATGCATTTATATGTAGGTGCCTCCTTTCAACATTTATGAATAGCACCTTCCCTTACTAACCTAAATAAAACAAAAATAATTCCATTTAACACATGAGCACTTTGAAATGTCTCCAAGCTTCAAATTAACTTTTAGTATTAGCTTTCAAGAGTAATCATAACTAGATATTGTTTGACTTTTTGTATTTGTGTACTCTTCAGAAAAAAATATAATTTTTTTCAATTGAAATAGAAGGTAATACTGGTGCAAAACCAAAATCCAGTACCAAAAAAAAAGTACTACACACAGTGGCACTGCCAGGTTTCCCACCCTGCATTGCCAGCATGTCTAAGTTGTTTTTCAAAGAGTTCAGTTCCGCTCATGCAATCAACAAAAGAGTTAGCATAATGTGCTAGGTGGATAAATGGGAATTATAATGAGGTTACCTGTGCACAAGGACCCAAAATTGAATCTTAAAATTCCTTTCCCATAGGCTATCAAAGGACGATGACCATATGTGAATAAACATGTGGCTGTGATTTGAACTACTTACCAAAGGACAGATTGATCCAAAGCCCACTGAAATGAATAGGAAGACTCACTTTGACTTCACTGGTTATTGGATTAGGTCAGGAGCGATAAAAAGCCGAAACATCCCAATCCTCTGAACCAGTTAGTCCCTCATATTAATTTAAGTCTACGTATCTGGTGGATGAAATGGTAGCTACCCTTACAAGCTATGTACCACTGGCATATTCATCTTTTCTTTTCTCACTACAAACAGCTTTTGAAGTTAATTTGAGTTAATGCAGACTGAATGTGTTCAAAGTTCAAAAGTAAATGTTTAAAGACTTGACTGGCTGTCACTACACAAAACAAACACTTGGATTTATTATAATGAAGTGCTGCATTTTAGCAATAAAAATATCTTCCTTTTTATCTTCCAACCTTATCTTTTACACCCACTTTGAAGTTATATGTATAAATACATCCTTTTGATCTGAGAGGGGTATGTTATAAAAGGGTAGGCAGTTTATTGTGTGCTTTACTAAGATAATTTCAGATTTTTGTCTTCCCTTTCAGATCGTAACCCATGAAGTGATTCATTCTTTAAAACTAGAGGACAAAATATGGTGGTGGGAAGAAATCATCAGGCACTGGCAGTCCAGAGGAAAGAGAGATGGCTTCTGTAGCAAGACTAAACAGATACTGTTACCTTAGAAGTTATTTTGAAACATGATAATTTGTCACTAAAGATCTTAAAATCTGACTCTATCTGACCGATAGTGTCCATAGTCACAGTTGGAATGGACTTGTGCACGCAGTCACTGTCTCTGAAACCTAAAATTCTCCTCACCCAAATAAATAAACAAACTCTAGAAGATAATTTATCTGGAACCTGGGCATTGGGCAAATTTTTGTTCTCATCCAATATTGTGGCTGATCATTATTACTAAAAAATCTGGCCTGTATCTTGACAAAATACTTCTAATAAAGTCAAAAACATTGAGGTCTGAGCCATATTTCATATTAAATATTAGTTTCTCTTTCCGAAGAATCTTTGAGTACTTTGTCAGCCTTGTTGGCAGCCTCCTCATTCTCATTGTTGGTCAAAGGTTCTGCTTCCTTTGGATCAGCATCCTTTAATGCTTCCTGTTTTTCATCTTCTAACTTCTTTTCTTTTGCCAAAAGCCTGTAGTTGATGGCATTGCCAATGAATAACCAAATGCTTGCCACAATCACAATCGATCCACACACAATATACATGTATTTATATTCTCCAGTTATATCCACTAACCAGCCTGAAAGACAGAAACAAAATCAAACCAAACTTGAAAATATTCTGACTGTAGACATATATTTTTGTGTCATTTCTGCAGGTATTATCAAGAAATGTGCTTCATTAAAAGTATTTCCAGTACTATAAAAGTTGTCCTACATGGGGTATATTTGCAGATGGATGTACAGTGCAATGCTAACTAATTTCATATTAGTTAATCTGACAGTTATGGCATTCATTATCTGTAGTAAAATAACTGAAAGACTAAGGACATACAGCATACTCAATACAAGTGGACTGTATATTATTCTGTTGAGAGCTGTATTTTCCCCCTCATCTTAATGTCTTTTTACTGTTGCTTTGGAATAAATGTCTGGCAGTCAATGGGGATAGTTGCAGACAAGAGGCTGGAAAGGCATCTGCCTTCTCAGCTCTTTTCACTATGGCTCATTGTGCAGCTGCTATTTGTGCTCTCCTTATTCAGTCCCCAGAAACAAAGTATTTCACCTTAGTGTGTAGGCACCATTGCCATGACAACTGAGTACCAAATTATGAAATGTGTTCCCACACTTGCATGGGTAACGCTAACTCCCGTGGGTGGGTCATCAGCAGTAGAGATCAAATGTGGGACATTCATGCCTTGATGCATAAGTTTCTACTAGCTAAAAGAACTCTGCTCGTCAAAGTAGCATCAGGCTTGTCAATCTTTAATTGGCCTTGCCACTACCAGAAGGAGACAGCACGTCCCAATGATCAGGCATGACTTATACACATTTGACTCAAAGAAAAATGTATTCTGAATACATTTTCACTTTGAGTCTTTTTTTGTATTCCTCTAGCATTTCTAAACTCTGAAATTAAAAGACAAGCTCCCAGTACAGCAAAACACATAAACACATATTTAAATTTAATCACATAAGTAGTCTTACTGGTCAATGGAATGACTCACACAATTTAAGTATGTCCTTAAACGCTTTTTTTTGGATAGGGACCATATTGCTGGCATACTGACTAGCCCTTGTTGAAATTCGAAATTTCTGTTCTGTGGGAAACTGCAACATTTAAAAAAAACCAAATTTTCCAAATTTGACTAAAGCTGAAAATTTTCCAGTATCCTGCTAAATGAAATGTTGTGGTTGCCAGAAACACAGTTTTAACTAAATCCAAAGGTTTTGTTTTTTATTCTGATATAGCCATGTTTTTATAATTTTGTACAATTTAAAATTGGGTTTTAATTCTTTTTGTAATATAATGTAACAGAAAACAATAGAATATACACATTTCAAACAAAAAATAAAAATGCTTCACTCTAAGGTCAAATTTAATATTTTTCAAGGGGAATTTTTATCAAAATCTATATTTTCCATTGAAAATGTGTTCTACCTGAAAATATGGGACCTGCTTGAATATTTACCGTTTATACATTTTATAAAGCATTTAAAGACAGTAATATTTTATTTAATACAATGAGACCTTGAAGATAATGCACAGTGTTCACCTTACAAAGTTAGTAGTTTTGCTTTAAATAAATAGACAAGTTTACCTTGGCATTGGTAGTATTCCCTACATTTACTACCAGGGATAGATAAAATAATTTATATATTGAAGTCTTAATAATATAATACTACATAAATATTAACATATTGTTGGAACTTAGTAGTTATTGCAGACTATTTGCTAGTGTTTAATGGAGCCCAGTCTCATAGAATTATTAACAAAAAATAACTTATTGTTCATTCATGAGATCATAATACTTTAAGGATATAAAAAGATCAAAACTGGAATATGGTCTTTTCAATATATTCATCTCTGCTTTGTCTTCTCTGTGAAAGCTGATTAGCAAAGGTGAGCTGATTATATCCAAAGAACCTCCTTTTTTAAAAAATTACACATAATGAATATAAGAAGGTGACTAGAACAGTACTTTATCACTACACTAATAATTGATTTAACATTAATATAGGGGACTGGATTTTATTAGTAATAGACAAAGTCCCTCCACTAGGTGGCATGCCAAGTGTCTGTGTTGGAGGAATCTATTGTCTTACAACCTTAGTGAACATGAGATGAGATCAGATTCATTTGGAATCAGTTGATAACTGTTAAATACTGATTTCAATAAAACACAGTTTTTATGTTATAATCAGCTTGCTTCATTTAAATTTGCATTCAGAAATAAGTTCAGTGGATGTTTTATCAGTACAAATCACAGTCTGGGGCCTGCAAATATGACGTTAGCCACATGAGCAGTCCCAATGACTTCAATGGGAGTACTCCTGTAGTTTTGAGAATGTAAGTGCTTGCAGCTCTAAGATCCGTATTCATAGTTCACATCTATAAAATCTAGTATTGATTAGTTCAAGTGTATATACTGATATATATTTAGTTCAAATTAATATTTGGTCTCGGAGTTTACAGTTGGATTTGGGCACCCAACTCCCTTAAGATTGTTTGACAATCCCAGCTCTAATTATCAGAATTCTGAAGGTAATTAGTATATAAAAACTGTCTTTGTTAATGTGGAACAAGGCTCTGACATGTTCCAGGAGCAGCATCCATTAGAGCCCACTCTTGCATGCATGTATCTTACTTAGCCATGTTGCAAGAACTGATCTTATGTCACTAACTACACTTGTGTTTGGGGATTAAAGAAGTAAGGTTGTAAATCAACATGTGGGGAGCCTTAAAATGACAAGCTGTATATATATTATTTTATTTTTAAGCAGCCACTGCTTTGGCAGCCATTGGTTAGGGAAATCAGGAGGCATTTTCTGAGACAACAACTACAGCAACAACTTCTTTGTTGTAGGGAATGAAGTGGAGTCCTATAAATGAAGCCCTTTTGAGAGAGAAGGAGCTGTGCTGGCAGGAAGGTAATGGAAGTACCACTACAGAGGAGATGTTTTCAGCATTGCTATCTGACTAGGAAGGCACATGAAAAATAGCAGTGGGAGACTAGCGCTTAGTGCAAATATTGTCTTAAATATTGTCTTACCATAGGCTACAAGCTGAACCTCTCTAGTCCAGCACCCTTGGGACCTGACCAGTGCTGAACAAGAAAATTTGCCGAGCCATGTTAGGTGAATATTGTCCATCACCATTACCAACATTTCCACTACTTACTGGACCCTTAGAAGACATTTAGAGGGTAAATTAGAGCTAAATAACAGTGGAGAACACTGAGAGCCAGGACTGGTGGCTCTAAATAAACTTTATGGGATCTTTGGAAACTTGGCCATACCCATGATAAGTGGATATCTGGCTAACTAAAATCATGCTGGACTACGGGTGTTGCTGTACAAGGGAGTGATGGACTAGAGAGGGTCAACCTGTATCCATGTCTGTGTGCCCAGCTGTATAGCTACATACAGAGACATGGTGGTTCTACACCATGCACAGGCAACATACATTTGCATATAAATCTAAACCTGTGAAATGTCCTCAGAAATGTAATTTTGCAAAGGTAATTGCAAAAGAATAAGTGGTGAACAGATTGCAATTTTCATGGCAGCATTAACACATGCGCATCTAATATTTTAGAAGACTATTAATAATTTAAATATTTACAGTCAGCCCAATGACATTTGAAAGGAGAATAAAAAGAACTCCTTACCTCCTAAAGGGGGACCTAGGAGAACAGGGCAGCACTCCACAATTGTGACAAGTCCTACAGCACTGGAAAACCTGGCAGCACCAACGAGATCCATCAACGACTCAAAAAGGATACTGCTAACCATTCCAAAAGCAAATCCAAAAAGTACAGCATAGACCACCAGGCCTGTGTAGTTCTCTGCCAGTGGGCACATTATGTGACAGATGCCATTGTACAAGACGGCAAAACTAAAGAAGTACTGGATTTTTGGACGGATATATTTGGAGTTTGCTACAAGTCCCATTGAAGGTCTAGCAAACATGTCTACAAAAGCTAGGATGGACAGCAGGAAAGCAGCAGAATACTCATCAATTCCCTTGTGTTTGGCATATGGAGCCAAGAATACTATTGGGGCAAAGAAGCCAACAAACATAATAACATTTCCTGACAAATAAACCAGAAACCCTCTGTGTTTAAAGAGGGATAGATCTAAGTATTTATTCAGGATTTGCCAGAATGATTTTTTGTTATTCATCTGCGAGTTTGAATCTCCTACTCCCTTCTCAACATCTTTTTTCACAGGAGGGACTGGTTTTGGTCCAACAGGTCTCATAAGTGATCCAGCCACACAGCAGTTCAAAAGAAGTCCTCCCAGAATGAGAAAGCTTCCTTTCCATCCAAATGCATTAAAAAGGAATTGATTGAGAGGAGCCAGTGTGCTTAAGAACACAGGACTTCCAGCCATGGCCAGTCCATTAGCAATGGGACGCTTCTTATAGAAATACTTGCCAATCATAGTCAAGGCAGGTTGCAAGTTGAAGGCTAAGCCAAGACCTAAACAGCAAAAACAAAACAAAACAAAAAAAACACACACCATTATTGCATGTAATACACTGAAAATCTTGCATGATAATCTGGCAAAAGTGCTCAACAAAGCTAAAATACCATTCAGAGATTTCCAATAAAGATAAAAAGCTATCAGCACTGAAAAATGAAACGTGGATTCACTGCTTTCCACACATTTATTGTCTCCACTATGTCACACTTGAGAGCGGTAATTTGCTTGTACTGTGTTGCAGTAAAAGTAAACACTCGTAATAATGTTTGAGCAATCATATAGACAATGGAGTGACAGAGGTACAATGGTATCAAGACCTTGAATATACCATTTTTGTATTTTACTAAGCTGAAACACAATTCTCTCGTGGTTCATTTCACAACAGTTATTAAATGTCACTTCATCTACAGAAGAGAGCAGATTACATTTCAAAGTATAAATCCATTGGCTTTTAGCCCTCTATCACTTTTTAAGGTTGAACATGTATCGAAAGTAAGATGTAAAATTATTAATAAATCATGATTTTGCAGGAAATCAGGTCCCACATCCACAGCTGTGGAGGTCATGGTAGCGAAATCTCTGGTTGGTCACTATTTGGTTTAGAAAGGGATGTGAAGTGTGGTATGCATAGGTCCAGCTCCCTGAACAGCAGTGCACATAGGAGGGGCGGAGTTGGGCCAGGTGTATAATCAGAGGATCTACCTGTTGTCCTTCTCCTGGAATGGGGATACACAGGAACTACAGAGTTTTAGTAGCAATGTATCTGCTATGCAGTCTAAGGAAGGATTCCTTCCCTTTTCCTCCATGAGCAAACCCAGAGCCCAACTCACTCCTTGAAGGTCTCTAAGCTTGGCTGTTAAAAAAAGGTGCCATGTGAGATCTTAAAAAAACACAAAACAAACAAGAAACCCATCACATTCAGTAAGAAAGAGTTCTGTCAGATGGCTTAACTTCTACTCATCTATTACAGATCAACAGAAGTTTTGATGTAGTCACAGACTAAAATCTCATTTGAGGATGCCATGCTTCCTTCAGAAGTGATGCTTTTAAAAATCAGAATCTTTCTGGTAGTGAGGTAATTTAATAATGGTCTTATTATCACTTTAATTCCCACCCTTTGATCAGTTCCAGAGCTGCAGTGACTTACTAACTGTACTTCTATTCTGTAGCCAGCTGTGCCTTGCCCAGCATATTACTGAGCTGGGCATGCATATATTTTTGGTGAGCTTATGAAAGCTTAGTATTAGAGTATGCACACTTAATAGACCTCTACTAGTCCCTGCTGTTTCATTCACACTGTGACATGTCTGAAAACTTAAACAAAAAAAAATGAAAAATCAAATACAAATGACTCTCATAAGTGCTGTCATGAGTCAATCAATTTCTACTTTGTAATTATAGTGCAGTGCAAGATGGCATGTACATAGGGCATTTACTGAATAAAATAATCAGAGGTGCATGAAATCTCCTGAGCAGTAATTTAATATCCTAAAAATCAATTTAAAGGTGTACAGTTCCGGATAGCAGAAATTAATTTGACTAATTACTATTTTGAACCAGTCACTTACCTCCAATAATTCCCACACATACGTACAGCTCCAGGACACTGTTGCAGAAAGAGGAAGCGATCATTCCAGATGAACACAATACACCTCCAGCTATCATCACTGGCCGGCTACCATATTTATTCACCAAGACACTGCTTATGGGACCTAATGGCAGGAAAAGGAATAATTATCCACGTTGCAGTTATAAATACATTTGCAGTTGTGTGTGTTTTAGTGACTAAAATCTTTCCCTATGAGTCTGACCATGCAAGAACTACCATACTAGTAGTCAAAGGAACTACCCACCCTTCACGGGTGTATTTGCACAGTCAGGCCTTATAGAATAACCTGTGACCATGGAGGTGGACCAGAGGATGTAAAACACGAGAGCAGCAATCTTGTAAACTACAGGTCTCAAAGAACTAACAATGGGCCCAGTCAATGGACGTTTTCAGTGTGCAAGAAATGCAGGATTAGACTCACTGTCTTTGGTACATGTCAGAATTTCAAATGGAAGGAAATTGTTTAATCAAAACAATAGTTAACAGAATAGGGGTGATCTCTAAAAAGTTGGATTACAACAGCTTCAGATACAAGGAAGCTTGTTCTGAACTCCGGGTAATCACTCTGTTGACTAGGGCAACATAATTAATTATGTCAATGGGACTCCTCACTTGCTTAAGGTGTTAAAGTGGGTCATAAACAACTGACATCTGAAATCTATTTTCATTGTCCAGCTCTGAGTGAGAGTCATAATGGACAGTATCATTGTGCTCTGTTGCCTTAAACTTCTGATGTGTGTTTGGTATAACAGCCTATAAAATTTGAAAATATAGATACAAACCTGATTTTAAAATTCAAATGAAATTTATTCTAGTGTATTTTTGTCCATACCAAACAAAGAACTATTATGCAATCTGTCACAATGTGCATTGAATGTTTTTAAAGGTCCACAACAGAAATAGATGGCGTGTTGTGTATCAAATTTAAGAAGCTGTCAGATCTGCTTTAGGAAACTTACGCTACAGCTGACTGTGGCCTTGAGTCACTCAATTTAAAACAAAAGGAAACGAAACACAAAAAGGGGTGTGGAGAAAAAAAATGCAAAGATTTAGAACTGGTGATAAAAATGATACCAGGAAAAAATCAGTCTGGTTCCCTATTGTGTATAGTCTGCAAAATAAATTTTCCATAATAAATGCCGAAAGACACATACACATCAGCATTTTCATTAACAGTACAAATGAAGTTCATGAACCCTGCAGATACACAATGGCTATGTCTACACTAGCCAAAAACTTCGAAATCGCCATGCAAATGGCCATTTCGAAGTTTACTAATGAAGCAATGAAATACATATTCAGCGCCTCATTAGCATGCGGGTGGCCGCAGCACTTCAAAATTGACGCGGCTCGCCGCCGCGCGGCTCGTCCAGATGGGGATCCTTTTCAAAAGGACCCTGCCTACTTCGAAGTCCCCTTATTTCCATCTGCTCATAGGAATAAGGGGACTTTGAAGCAGACGGGGTCCTTTTGAAAAGGAGCCCCGTTTGGATGAGCCGTGTCAATTTCGAAGTGCCATGGCCGCCCGCATGCTAATGAGGCACTGAATACGTATTTCAGCGCTTCATTAGTAAACTTCGAAATGGCCATTTGCATGGCCATTTCGAAGTTTTTGGCTAGTGTAGACATGGCCAATGTTTGTAGTGTGTCCAAGTTTGGGTCCAATGACTGACCTACCTTAAAAAGGATACTATGAGTGATGGGTCACATGCAAAAGTCTTAGGCGCATACCATATGCCATCAACATTTTAAGTCTCCATTGAATCTGATGGAAGTAGGTTGACCAGATAGCAAGTGTGAAAAATTGGGACAGAATAGCCGTGTCTACACGTGCACGCTACTTCGAAGTAGCGGCACTAACTTCGAAATAGCACCCGTCACGGCTACACGTGTTGGGCGCTATTTCGATGTTAACATCGACGTTAAGCGGCGAGACGTCGAAGTCGCTAACCCCATGAGGGGATAGGAATAGCGCCCTACTTCGACGTTCAACGAACGTAGGGACCGTGTAGTTGTTGCGCGTCCCGCAACATCGAAATAGCGGGGTCCTCCATGGTGGCCATCAGCTGAGGGGTTGAGAGACGCTCTCTCTCCAGCCCCTGCGGGGCTCTATGGTCACCGTGTGCAGCAGCCCTTAGCCCAGGGCTTCTGGCTGCTGCTGCTGCAGCTGGGGATCCATGCTGCATGCACAGAGTGTGCAACCAGTTGTCGGCTCTGTGGATCTTGTGTTGTTTAGTGCAACTGTGTCTGGGAGGGGCCCTTTAAGGGAGTGGCTTGCTGTTGAGTCCGCCCTGTGACCCTGTCTGCAGCTGTGCCTGGCACCCTGATTTCGATGTGTGCTACTTTGGCGTGTAGACGTTCCCTCGCAGCGCCTATTTCGATGTGGTGCTGCGCAACGTCGATGTTGAACGTCGACGTTGCCAGCCCTGGAGGACGTGTAGACGTGTCACTACATCGAAATAAGCTATTTCGATGTAGCGGTCACGTGTAGACGTAGCCAATGGGTGTAATAGATGACTATGGCTACGTCTACACGTGCACGCTACATCGAAGTAGCTAATTTCGAAGTAGCGACATCGAAATAGCCTATTTCGATGAATAGCGTCTACATGTCCTCCAGGGCCGGCAACGTCGATGTTCAACCTCAACGTTGCGCAGCCCAATATCGAAATAGGCGCAGCGAGGGAACGTCTACACGCCAAAGTAGCACACATCGAAATAGGGCTGCCAGGCACAGCTGCAGACAGGGTCACAGGGCGGACTAGTGCTTCCGGGGCAACAGCTAGCCGCTCCCTTAAAGGGCCCCTCCCAGACACACACAGCCTGCACAGCACGCGGTCTGAGGAGCCATAGGCACACAGACCCCGGGTGCCGCAGTCATGGACCCCCAGCAGCAGCAGCAGCAGCAGCAGCAGCAGCAGTAGCCAGAGGTCCACCCAGCCCTCCCGGCAGGAGCAGGGCTTGCCCTGCTCCATGCCACGCGGGAGGCAGCTGAGCACCTCCTTGCCACCCCGGAGGAGGAGCTGCCCCCAGGGCAGCAGGGCTCAACCCCTACCCCTGCAGCACCCCGCCCCCCCCCGCCTCACACGCCGGCGGCTGTAGAGCTACCCCACCAGCACCGACTGGTGGGAGCGGCTGGTGCTTGGGGAGTGGGACGACGACCGCTGGCTCAGGAACTTCAGGATGAGCCGGCAGACATTTCTGGAGCTGTGCCAGTGGCTCACCCCCGCACTCAGGCACCAGGACACCGCCATGCGGCGTGCCCTCACAGTGCAGAAACGGGTCGGCATTGTTGTCTGGAAGCTGGCCACTCCAGACAGCTACCAATCCGTGGGGCAGCAGTTTGGGGTCAGCAAGGCCACCGTCGGGGCTGTCTTCATGGGGGTAAGAGAACCCACGGGCGGAGGGCAGGGCAGGGGAGGGGGGCCCGGGCGGAGGAGGGCAGGGGAGGGGAGGGGAGGCCAGGGCAGGGGAGGAGGAGGGGAGGGGAGGGCAGAGGAGGGCAGGGCACGGCAGGGCCACGCACACCCTGCTCACCCCTCATTGGGGCTGTCCCATGTGCTTTCTCTGCAGGTTGTGCGTGCCATCAACGCCATGCTCCTGCACAGGCTCGTGAGGCTGGGGGACCCACATGCCACCATCGCGGCCTTTGCCACCCTGGGCTTCCCCAACTGCTTCGGGGCTCTGGATGGGACTCACATCCCCATCCGCGCCCCGCATCACAGTGGAGGACGATACCTGAATCGAAAGGACTACCATTCTGTTGTCCTCCAGGCCTTGGTGGACAGCGGGGGACGTTTCCAGGACATTTATGTGGGCTGGCCTGGCAGCACCCACGACGCCCGGGTTTTCTGGAACTTGGGCCTGTGCCACCGGCTGGAGGCGGGGACCTACATCCCCCAGCGGGAGATCCCTCTGGGGGACACCACCATGCCCTTCTGCGTCATCGCAGATGCGGCGTACCCCGTCCGGGCGTGGCTCATGAACCCCTACACGGGCCATCTCTCCGTTAGCCAGGAGCGCTTCAATGAGCGCCTGAACCATGCGCGCCAGGTGGTGGAGCGCTCATTTGGCCGCCTGAAGGGACGCTGGAGATGTCTCCTGACCCGCCTGGATGCAGGCCCCAACAACATCCCCCAGATTGTGGGTGCCTACTGCGCCCTGAACAATTTGGTAGAGAGCAAGGGGGAGACCTTTTTCCAGGGCTGGGCTGAGGAGGCCGGCAGGGCAGACGTCCAGCCACCTGCTGCCCCCAGTCGGCAGGTGGACCCCGAGGGGACCCGGGTCCGGGAGGCCCTGCGGGCCCACTTTGATGAAGAGGCCGCGGGGTGAACTCTGCCCAGGCCCCCTACTGCCCGCCCCTTCCTCCACCACACTCCTGCCCCAACGCCCACACCATGGAGCACCCCACAGCACCCCGCTCCCACTTGTCCTGGACAAATGACAGCACGCACTTGTGGCTCAACTTAAACTTCTTTTTCTTTTTGTGAACTTTTCTTTTAACTGTAAATATTGGAACCAAAACCAAACTATGTACAGACATGTGAAAACAAAGTAAAATATGTACAAAAATAAAACAATACTACGAAACAAAAGCGTCCTACATAATAAAAAGAAAACCAGGGAGGATAAAGGGGAGAACTATGTACATGGGGTGGAAGGGGCAAACGGGGGGCAACAAATATATACCAGAGTCCAGAAACTATATACAAGGGGGGGACCACGTCCCGGGCCCCTTGCCCCTATAGCCTGGCACTTGGCGTTGGTGGCCCGGAGCCCCACCGCGGTCGCAGCCCTGTCCGGGGCTGCGTGGGGGCGGGCCGGACCAGAAGGTAGGGTGGCCAGCAAGTCTCAGGTGGCTCCAGGGGTCCCTCGGCGCTCCAGCCCTCAGCGGTGGGTGGCGGGGCGACGGCGGACGGGACGGCGACAGGCGGAGCAGCTGGTGGTGGGGCTGCTGGAGCAGGCAGGGCGGGCGATGCGGCGGCCGGCGTGGCATGGGGGGCCAGGTAGTCCACCAGGCGGTTAAATGTCTGCATGTAGGCCCCCCATGCCTCCTGGCGCCAGGCCAGCGCCCGCTCCTGCAAATGCAGGTGCTGCTCTGTGACCTTCAGCTGCCGGTGGTGGATGGCCAGCAGCTGGGGGTCCGTCGCCGTCGGCTGGTGGTGGCGCGGGGTCCGCCGTCTAGCCCGCCATGGGGCCGGTCGGTCCTCGGCCGAGGGGCTGCCCTGGAGCGATGGTCCCGGAGGGCTCTCCGGGACTACTGAGGCCCCGCCGGCACTCTCTTCCGGTCCTTCGGATGGTGCAGGTGCAGGACACAGGAGAGGAGGGGGGGAAGAAGAATGGAGACAGGCGTTAGTGTGGGCCCCGAGCCGTGGCCTTTGTCCCCCCAGCCCTGTGCTGCAGGTTCCCCATCCCCGTCCCTGGGAGATGCTGCTGTGATGGATGGGGTTCAGGGGTCCCCCTGCCCTGCACCCCGTCCCCTGGTGGGAGCGACTCTCACTTCACCCCGCAGGGTCTGACAGCAGGAGAGGTTTCTTAGGCCACAGATGCCCAGTTTCTCCCAGGAGTGACAGCACCAGCTGTCGGAAGAGACAGTCCTTCCAACCCGTCATAGGGAGAAGACCCCAAGGGGTGCCCCTCTGGGATGCAGCTTTCCCCCTCCTCAGGCTGGCTGCCTTCCAGCTCTCCCTTCCCCTAGCCTCTACCTGTGGCCCCCGCCCTCGCCCCCCAATTCCAAGCCAGCTCGGCTCCTCCCTCCTCTTTGTTCAGGGCAGAGGTGTCACCTGCCAGCTGTAGCCCCAGGATCCTCCTTTGCCCCTGGGAGCTATTCGGCTCTTGTTGCTCATATGTAGCCTGAGTCTCCCTTTTGCACTCCCCCCACTCCATCACATGCTGCTGCTGCGGGGTGTCCCACCCCCTCCTCCCGGGGGCCCCTCGAGGTTCCGCTCCCCCCTGGCCCGGGGATGGGGCATGACACTGTCATGCGGGGTGGGGAGGGGCAGGGGCTGATGCAGTGCTGTGAGGGCCATGGCCCTGGTGTCCCTGGGGCCATGGCCATGTGAGCATGTGGGGGGCCCTGGACACATATCTATTACCCCCGCCCCTCAAGCCCAGGGGTGTCCACCAGAGGGGGGGTACCTACCTGTCGGTCCGCTCCCACGGTCCGGAGATCCCCGGGGGGCGGAGGCCCTGCTGCTGCTCCGGGATGGCAGGAGGAGGATCTGCAGGCTGGATTCTGCAGAGGAGGAGCCCCCCTCCTCCTCCTCCTCCTCCTCCTGCCGCGATGTCCCGGGGGTGGCCTCCGGGGCGGACTCCGGCTGCAGGGCCTGCTGGGGCTCGTCGGCCGAGGTGTCAAGGGTGGCCGGAGGGGAGGAGGTGTGCCGGGGGCCCAGGATGTCCCTGAGCTCCCTGTAAAAGGGGCAAGTGACGGGGGCGGCCCCAGATCGGCTGGCCGCATCCCGGGCCCGGGCGTAACCCTGCCGCAGCTCCTTGACCTTACTCCTGACGTGGTCAGGAGTGCGGGCAGGGTGACCCCGGGCAGCCAGGCCGTCGGCCAGCCGAGCGAACGCATCCGCGTTCCGCCTCTTGCTCCCCATTACCTGGAGCACCTCCTCCTTGCTCCAGAGCCCCAGCAGGTCCCGCAGCTCGGCCTCCGTCCAGGAGGGGCCCCGCTGCCGCTTCCCAGCCTGGCTGCTGCCCTGGCTGGGCTGGCTGCCCTGGCTCCCCTTGGGGGGGGTCCCCTGGGGGCGCTGGGGGGGCTGCCGGGCAGCCATCACACCTGGGTGGGGGGCAGAGGGATTTGCAGGCTAGCCGCGTGTGCAGGCTGCTGCCTGCACGATCCCTCTGCTTCCTGCACAGGAAGGGAGGGGGAGGGGACCTTTAAGGGGCCGCTCCATGCGGCCACCAGTGAGCTGAGGGGCTGGAGAGAGCATCTCTCAACCCCCCAGCTGATGGCCGCCATGGAGGACCCGGCAATTTCGACGTTGCGGGACGCGCAACGACTACACGGTCCCTACTTCAACGTTGAACGTCGAAGTAGGGCGCTATTCCTATCTCCTCATGAGGTTAGCGAATTTGACGTCTCGCTGCCTAACGTCGAAGTTAACTTCGAAATAGCGCCCGACGCGTGTAGCCGTGACGGGCGCTATTTCGAAGTTGGTGCCGCTACTTCGAAGTAGCGTGCACGTGTAGACGCGGCTTATATGAGACAGAGCCCCATATATTGGGACTGTTCATATAAAATCAGGACATATGGTCACCGTACATTGAAATTTAGCTTCAGAATCATTGGCATGATACAGTCCTCACTTTGGTTAATCACACTAAAGTATCGAGACTTCAGTGTCATTAACCAATGTAAGGACTCTACCATGCCATTGGCTATGGTTACACTACAGAGTTTTGTCAAAGAACATGCTGTGTGTTTATACACAAAGTCGGTTTTGACGGTTTAAATTCTGCTGGAAAAGTATAACTAGTGGGGTTTCGCAGGGGTCTGTTTTAGGACCGGTTCTGTTCAATATCTTCATTAACGATGTAGATATTGACATAGAAAGTACACTTATTAAGTTTGCAGATGATACCAAGCTGGGAGGGGTTGCAACTGCTTTGGAGGATAGGGTCATAATTCAAAAGGATCTGGATAAACTGGAGAAATGGGCTGAGGTAAACAGGATGAAGTTGGCAAAGTGCTCCACTTAGGAAGGAACAATCAGTGTCACACATACAGAATGGGAAAGGACTGCCTAGGAATGAGTACAGCAGAAAGGGATCTAGGGGTTATAGTGGACCACAAGTCAAATATGAGTCAACAGTGTGATGCTGTTGCAAAAAAAGCAAACATGTTCCTAGGATGCATTAACAGGTGTGTTGTGAACAAGACACGAGAAGTCATTCTCCCGCTCTACTCTGCGCTGGTTAGGCCTCAGCTGGAGTATTGTGTCCAGTTCTGGGCACCGCAGTTCAGGAAGGATGTGGAGAAATTGGAGAGGGTCCAGAGGAGAGCAACGAGAATGATCAAAGGTCTAGAGAACATGACCTATGAAGAAAGGCTGAAAGAATTGGGCTTGTTTAGTTTGGAAAAGAGAAGATTGAAGGGGGACATGATAGCAGTTTTCAGGTATCTAAAAGGGTGTCATAAGGCAGAGGGAGGGAACTTGTTCTTCTTTGCCTCTGAGGATAGAACAAGAGGCAATGGACTGAAATTGCAGCAGGGGAGGTTCAGGTTGGACATCAGGAAAAAGTTCCTAACTGTCAGGGCGATCAAACACTGGAACGAATTGCCAAGGGAGGTGGTAGAATCTCCATCACTGGAGATATTTAAGAAGAGGTTAGATAGGAGGCTTTGAGGGATGGTCTAGAAAGTGCTTGGTCCTGCTGTGGGGGCAGGGGGCTGGACTCGATGGCCTCTCGAGGTCCCTTCCAGTCCTACTATTCTATGATTCTATGATTCTATGATTCTATGACAGGGCATTGACAAAACTGAACACTTTCACCAGTGCTGTCGATAGATTTCTGTCAACATAAAAGCTGTGTAAATGCCCTCAGGGGGCCTCGCTCAACAGACGGAGCATCCACAACAATGGGCAGCCCAGTCCACTGTGCTTCTGGGTGCCGCTTTTGTCAAGAGAGAAGCCAGGCAGTCCAGCTGCTCTGTCACTAGAGCAGAAGACTCTCCCAATTTGCTTTTGTGTGTACATGCGATCCGTCAACAGAAGTTTTGCAGGAAAAACTCTCCTGACAGTGACTTGTGTTGACAGACAGCTGTAGTGTAACAATAGCAACAGATTTTGAAATGAACTTTCCATCTAGGTTGACCAGATCTCCTAATTTTATAGCAAATCTGGTTACTTCCCAAAAGGTTATGAGCAGAATTTTCAAGCGATTTAGATATCTGTCATTTCTGGTCAGGTCAGAAATACCTTGGGAACAGTTTCCTATATGATAGGTTGGCATGGCTTCTTTCAGCACTAACCATAAAAAGAATTACTGAGAAGCATGGAATAGAGAAATCAAACTCAAAGCTTTGAACAGATATATCTTGCACTGTGACCTAATGCTTACCGAAGGTATGCTCTCAGAAGCATTCTCCAACCATGAAGACTCTTACGCAGAACACCATTTTGCCAGTCCTGGGATGTACAGCCCCACGAAAGAACCACTGTGGCACTCTGTACCTCAGCAGCACCCTGAAGCCACCATCATATTCACCACTGTCATGTAGTTATATGTTTTGTACAAAGTGTGCCTTATGAAGTACCATCTTAAAGGTTTTGATCTGTTGCACATGAATATCCTCTTGGAGCGTATGTGCTATCACTGAATGTGAATGAAGGTTTCTGTACGTGTGTTATTGAAATATGTTGTCAGGTTGGGTACACCCACCCCCAGTCTTTCAGGTACAACAATGGAATAACCGTATGTGCTCCTGGCCCATTAAAGGGGAACTCGCTTGCCCAGTGACCATTCCAGAACAGTTTTCAGAAAGAGTATGCAAACAATGGAGGCTGCTTAAACTGTTGTGGTGGCCCTCTATGCCACAAGCATAGATCTTTCCAGCAAACTAGAGAACACTACAAACAGGGGAAGTGACATCATGACTTGGCTTTGCACTCCCACAAGTCACTCCCTGGAAACACATCTGGAGAACAAAGACTTTGAACTGAGGAGGGTGGCCCTAGGCTGGAGGAGAGTTCTAGCCTGTATGTTGAAGAGCTGTAACCAGTTTATACCACACAGCAGCGTGAGACACTGCTTGATTCAAATCCCGTTCAGCTTATAGAACTCAAATTGCAAATGTACTTTTATTTCTTAGGTAACCAAATTTGACCTCTACTCTTTATTATTTATAATCACTAAAAATCTACCTTTCTGTAGTTAATAAATCTGTTTCATATTTTACCTAAAATGGCTTGTTTCAGTTAAAGTGCTTGGGCCACATCAGTTCAGGTTACACAGGCTAGTGTTTCTCCTCTCCATTTCAAGGGAAGGGCAGACTGGGTACTAAATTTGCACTTGTCAGGCCTCGGACAAAGGTAAAATGGGATACTCCAGGCAAGTTCAGGTGGAAAGCCAGTATCTTAAACCCCAACTAGAAAGCAATCAGTGAAGATCCCAGAGCACTGCTGATCTATCAGAGATCCCATGGTCTTGTAGGCGAGAATAAAGGGGAAGAACTGGAGGCACCTGTGCCAGAGAGTCTAATGCTGTTTTAAGTAAAACTTTGAAATCAATATGTTTAATTTTAAACTTTTTTAAACTACAACACACTATTAAAGTTTTTCTGTAAATCATCAACATGTACTTACCACTTTGATTTTGTTTTCTGGGTATATTCCAGTATTTCAGTTTAAAATACAAATACGCAGGGAATATTAATTGTCACATAAACCATAATGTTGGGTTACGCCACTAAATGAGGAAACTCCATATATTTCCCAGTTTCCATCAGTCCTGATAAGTAGATTAACTATTTTATGCTGATGTCTTTGCACATACTTTGGTCTTTAGAGTCTCGTAAAATTCCACATATTCATCAGTGTATATGGATTTACAAATCTGCATAAATTCTAGTTGTATGCATTTAATCAGGTATTTTATGGGCAAACACAAATTTGAGTTTACATTTAACTGCAACTAAATTTTTAAGCAATGTTAATATGTGAGTGTATATATATATATATATATATATATACCCTGCTGAAAATTCAAACGCTCAACTTCTAGTAACAAATTAATGGCAAAAATCATGCTATCTGCTGACATATGTTTAAAAAAACAAGTAAATAAATTATGGTTAAATAAGCAGACTTCTTTACTTTTCAATGGAAATATTATTTACTTTCTACTTCTATCCTTGCCAGGATTTTTGCTTGATTCTTTTCTGACTGGCAAGGTGGACAGACTTTTCAAGGGGCGAAGAGGACAGTTGTCATTGGTGTAAGTGTCAGATTGGTGGATTTGAAGGCTACAGAGAGAGATTGTTTGGGAAAGGGTCGGAGAGCTGTACACAGGCAGCTTTGGGCAGTTGAGGACCCTTTTTCATCTCCGCTACCTCATGTGCCTCACTAAAAAGAAAATTCAGCTTCACGTAAGTCGGTGGGCTGATTCCATAGCTCATACATTTGTGGGAACATCTGGAAGTCTTGTTTGGATGTATTAAATGAGTGAGTCAACACTCAGAGCATTGGTGCAAGCTGGTTCTGAAAGTGCATGTGTAGTCAGTATTTTCAACAGCCCTGGTGGCTATGTGCTTTTTGAGGTAGCCAGTCTTCAGGCCTGGGCCAAACTGAGGCAAAACACGGCTTTCAGTAAAACTGACAATTCAAAACTTCTTCTTCCCAGGGACTGCTTTGATCAACAGAGGCATTAACAACAGCATAAGATTCTACTAAAGCCTTGTCCTTATGCTACGTCACTTCTAGACTTCCTACCTCAGAACTGCTTAGCCCAGTTGTCTGCTCTCTGGAGAGACACGGCTAGGAAAGTTCATGTCTAGGAAAGTCACAGTCCCAAGCAAAATGTTTTAAAAAGCATGCATAGTCCCAGCTCCACCATAAAGCTCTAGCTTTCATGCCTCCTGTATCATCTCAGGATAAGACAGTTCATCCCCTGAGAAGGCAAACACATGGGCTGTGTCTACACTACAAAAATAACTTTGAAGTTGAGCATGTAAGTGCTTGCAGCACTAGGATCCATATTTATAGTTCATGTCTATAAAATCTAATATTGATTAGTTCAAGTGTATATACTTGATACCTACTTAGTTCAAATTAATATTTGGTCTCCGAGTTTACAGTTTCAGTACAGTACGTAACTTTGAAGTTGAGCATCTACACATACCCTGCTTCAATGTTAAACTTCAAAGTAGGGAACTACTCCATTCCCAGGAATGGAGTAAGGACTTCAAAGTCGGGCTCCCTACTTGATAGTTAACTTTGAAGTAAGGGAAAATGTGTGTAGACTCTCTGCTGGCTACTTCGAATTAATGCCTAACTTCTAAGTTAACTTCGAAGTTAGTTCCTAGCGTAGCCGCACCCATGATCTCAAAAGGGAATATTTCATAACTAGGGCGACCATGTCTCCCTGTCCCAAATAGGGGTCTGGGAAATATGGGGGGAGGGGTGGCTCCAATCAGCTCTATCAAGCCCTGGGGAGCCAGGAAGGAGGCAGCAGCTGCCGGCGATCCCCAGGAGCCCCAGGGAAGCCACAGATGCCAGTGCTCCCTGGGAGCCCCAGGACAGCCACAGCCCCTAGTGCTCCCTGGGAGCCCAGGGAAGCAGCAGCTGCCAGCCCTGCCCCAGAGCCCCAGGGAAGCTGTAGCTGCCAGCACTCCCCAGGGGCCCAGGTAATCATCAGCCATCGGTGATTTCTCGGAGCCCCAGGGAAGCCACAGATGCCAGTGCTCCCCAGGAGCCCAGGGAAGTGGCAGCTGCCCATGCTCCCCCTGCTTTCCATGGCTCAGGGAAGGGACTTCCGCCGGCAGCTGTGCCTGCACAGCTGCTGGAGGAAAAGGTTGGGGAGGGAGGCCCAAATATGGGACAACTCATCCTTATTAAAAAATAAGTCAGGACACCTTTTTGGTGTCCCAAATACAGGACTGTCCTGCCCAACACAGGACGGATGGTCACCCTATTCATAACACACATGCCAGTCACTGATGTTTGCTCTCTTGGCCTCCCAGAAATATTGAGAATGCTCTTGGATGTTTCTAATAGTTCTTTTTCTTCCTTACTCTTAAAATCTTTTCACTACTATTCAGGGCCTCAGAGCTGTATTACAAATACAGGAAAAAATGGTTTCCAACTTCCTTCTATTCCACACTTCTCTAGACTTGCCCTTGCCACAAATCACAGAACTAGAAGAGGGAAAATGTTGATGAAAAATGCAAATATTTTGCGGGATTTTGAGCAAAGTTTCTCCCAGGTTCTAAGCACCTATATTCTCTATAAAGATAGATGTTTCTAGCAGTCTGAGATTGCTAAATGCACTGCACATTCCCAGGCCTACCAACGGAGGGGTGGGTGGAATAAAGGGGACAGTTTTCTTCGAAGTGCTGTGGCAGCGCCACTCTGCATGGCTGTGAAGGTGGGGGGAGTGCCCAGCACTGCGGTCCAAGCAGCACTAAGGGCTATTTGCCCTTGGCCTGGCTCCTTTCACCCTTAGCCCTGCCCCTTCTGGGGCCATGGAGCCAGGCCCCCCTCCCACCTTGCACCAGGGCTCAGAAGGGCTGTCAGCCCCTCTGAACACTCCTCAGATAACTGAGAAGAAACACCACAGAAGCATCCTGCTTGACTAAACTCAGAGGAAAGTGCTCTCAGTAGATGACCAGCCTCATAATAGAAGTCTAGAACTTTTATCATAGCAAAAAGTACAGATGGACTATTCAACAGATGGTTAGGAAAGAGACGCGAACAACTGAAACCTTATCAAATGGTAAAGGATTGGCTTTTTTTATCTGGAGCTTTTTTCTTAAATTGCCACCAGTGGGAACACTAAAGCCAGATGTGTTAGTCCACTCTGAAAATCAGAACTGTTAAATTTTTCATCATGATTTGATGCAATCTATATCCTGTCATATTGCCTAATTCCTGTGTAGCTTATTTTACATTCCCTTTTTAGTTGCTGTTCCTCTTATTCATATCTTATCTTCTCTGCCTGAGTTGCTATAGTCTTGCAGCTTAATTAATCATTTACTCAGGTGCTAGGAGTGGAAACATTTTATATCCACTTTATAATGGTGTAAATGACTTCAAAAGGTGAAGGGCAACAAAGTCTGAGGCCCACTGCCTTTTCAGTATGCAAATTACACTTATCTTGCATACCGCAGAATGTCAGGTTGGTGCGATTGACACTACTTTTATCATTTACGGGTTTTTTTTCAAGTAACATGCACTCAAAAGATAATCTACATAATTGGTTCAGTTGCTAATTAATTTGACATATTGTACTTTGCAGGTGCTTTATTATTTATTTCATGAATTTGGCTATATACCAAGTACCTTTATGTATAGGAAGGGTAACCTAAACTTTTGGCATGAAAGACTCTTTGACCTTCACTTGAAGGCTCTTAGAGGCATAAGGATAGACATCACATCTGTACAAAAGGCCAACACAAACCTTTAGTGCCACTTAAGTCACACATAAAATCTATTCTGAGTGTTACTGTGAATGTTAGAGGTGAATACACCGTGTACCCGTCCCAATGCACAGCAGTAAATTTAAACCCATTGGGCAGATCCTCAGTCCCATTACACTCAGTTTGCACCAGAAGATCTGGCTTTAGGTGAACAACAGGACTCTAATATAGAAATAGAATATATTATTGTTCTCTTTAAGTAAACATAACTACTTTTCAAATAAAAAAGGCATTAGTAATCTGTGTGTATCCTTGCTCGCTAATTTGCTGATTTCTCTTTTCAGTCACTGTTTTAATCTCTCCTTTCTTCCTAAGTAACGATGCTGAACATGAGTAGTAGTTAAAAAGACTATTTTGCTTATGCTTGGTAGTCAGTTGTGTCCGACGATGACGTCTTGAGCTTGCACAGGCTCATTGGTTGTGGACTTGCATGTGGCTGAGGAGTCCAAGCCTTGGACAGGAAGGGCATTCACAGTAAGGGCAAGGGAATTGTCCTGGCTCTGTCAGTGCAGCTGCTGCTGTTGCTTTCCTCCTCTCACGAGCATTAATGAGGCGTATGTGTTGCTGCTCTTCGAAGTTGTCGTATGCGTGTTGTATGAGAGCACGCCACCCTGTTCGGTCTTCTGCATGCTGCTCTAGCTGATTTGGCTTTAATCCAGCATGAGCAATGTTGGCCTTCAAGCAGTCTTTATACCTCTTCTGAAGCCTACCTTGATTTCTTTTGCCCTGGGAGAGTTCACTGTAGAGGAGTTGCTTAGGGATTCTTGACTCCTCCGTTTGTATGACGTGCCCTGTCCAGAGAAGCTGGGCTTTCAGAATCATGGCTTCAATGCTTGAATAATGACTGAATAATATGGTATAAAAAGAAGCTGAAGGAATGACCTTTTTCCTTCTTAAAAATGCTAACTGAGCTAATATGGTCTTAAAAGAAGTTGAACAGTAAAATATTCTATTGTTAAAAAGCATAACATGATATTTCTGCTGAACTGAATATTTAGGGGTCATTTTATGTGTTACACATTTAATATACACACACGCTCTCACACATTTATCTGTTCTGATCTTCTATCATCCCTAAAAGGAATACATAGTTCATGAATGATCTAGCTCTGAAGACAATGAAACAGCTTTGTGCTTAAGGTTTCGAAGAGTTCATAGAATTCAAACCAGATAACAATATTCCCATTTTATGATACATAGATATTTCCATTCATACTTCCAAGAGGTAATGGTAGTGGCAAATCAGCTTTAGGCCACAGAATGGAATAAAGGAAGATTTATTTGGAATGAAATCTATATCCTACAGAGCTCTCAGGTAGAATAACATTTATGAGTATGAATAGAGAAGTTACTCACCGTAGTAACGGTGGTTCTTCGAGATGTGTCCCCGTGGGTGCTCCACCATAGGTGACGGCTTGGCCGGCGCCGCAGATCGGATCTTCCAAGCAGTTTCTGCCGGACCGCGCATGCGCCGGTACGCGCCGCTCCCTGGCGCGCTCCTGGCCATGTGCGCGATCCGGTCCCCGCCAGTTCCTCGACCAACCGCCTCGGTTGCCCCTGCAAAACACTAACAGAGATCCGAAGCGGGGAGGATGGGCGGGAAGTGGAGCACCCACGGGGACACATCTCGAAGAACCACCGTTACTACGGTGAGTAACTTCTCTTTCTTCTTCGAGTGTCCCCGTGGGTGCTCCACCATAGGTGACTACCCAGCAGTAACCCAGATAGGTGGTGGGTAATCGGATTATGTGCAGCTGGTCCCCGAGAGGACCGCTGCAGAGAGACGGGTATCCTCTTGGAATACCCTGTGAAGGGCGTAATGTTTGGCGAACGTGTCGTAGGATGACCAGGTCGCCGCTCTGCAAATGTCTTTCAATGCAACGCCCTTGAAAAAGGCTGTTGATGCTGCCACCGCCCTGGTGGAATGAGCCCTGGGAGTGGCCGACAAAGGAGTCTTTCTGAGCTCGTAGCACATTTTTATGCAGGATACAATGTGCTTTGAGATTCTCTGCGATGAGAGACCTTCTCCTTTAGATTTGGGAGCGAGGGAGACCAGGAGTCTATCCGATTTTCGGAAGGACTTGGTCCTGTCTACGTAGAAGGCTAGCGCCCTCCTCACATCCAGGAGGTGTAGGCGCGCCTCTTCGCTGGAGTTATGAGGCTTTGGATAGAACGAGGGTAGAACAATAGGTTCATTGATGTGAAACTCGGAAGAAACTTTGGGAACAAAGGCTGGATGCAGCCGTATGGTTACCGCCTCCTTGGAAAAGACAGTGCAGGGTGGCGTTGCCATGACTGCCGCAAGCTCGCTCACCCGACGGGCTGACGTAATTGCAAGAAGAAAGGTCGTCTTTACTGTAAGGAGGCGAAGGGGAACCGTGGCCAAGGGCTCGAACGGTGGTCCCATGAGTGTGGTAAGCACCAGGTCCAAGCTCCACGAAGGTGGAATCGGTTTCCGAGGGGGGTATAGGTTTACCAACCCTTTGAGGAACCTGGTAACCATAGGGTGGGCGAACACCGTGTGCCCTCCCTCCTCATGTCTGAACGCCGAGATGGCGGCCAGGTGGACCTTTAACGAGGATAGCGAGAGTCCTGCTCTCTTGAGGTCCAGTAAATACTCTAGAATTGTAGGTATAGGCACCGAAAGGGGGGCCAGCTGCTTGGTAGAACACCAAGCCATGAAGCGAGTCCATTTTTGTTTGTAGGTTTTCCTAGTGGAAGTCCTCCTGCTACTTTCTAGGACTTGCTGTACTTCCACTGTGCATGTGCTCTCTAGGGAGCTGAGCCATGGATTAGCCACGCTTGCAGTCGCAGGCTTTGGGGGTGCGGATGCACTATGGACCCCTGGGCTTGCGTGAGCAGGTCCGGCGCCACCGGAAGAGGCATCGGTGGGCGGTCCGACAGGCGCAGGAGTAGGGGGAACCATGGTTGGCGATCCCATGTTGGGACTATCAGGATCATCCGAGCCTTGTCTCTCCTGGCTTTTTGCAGAACCTTGTGGATCAGCACTGCGGGGGGAAACGCGTAAAGCAGGGGGCCTCCCCACGGGATCGCGAACGCGTCCCCCAGGGACCCCCGGCCCAGCCCTGCTCTGGAGGAGAATCGTGGGCACTGTTTGTTGTGCTGAGTGGCAAACAGATCTATTTGGGGAAACCCCCATGCGTGGAAAATAGGCCGTAGTAGATCGGGACGGATCTGCCACTCGTGGGTGAGCGCAAAACGTCTGCTCAACTGGTCTGCCTTCACGTTGTGCGTGCCCGGCAAGTAGGAGGCTCTCAGGATTATATCGTGGGCGATGCACCAGTTCCATAGGCGGATTGCTTCCGCGCATAAGGTACGGGATCGAGCTCCTCCTTGCCTGTTTATGTAAAACATGGTGGAGGTATTGTCTGTACTGATCCCGACGACTTTGCCTTGTATACGGTCTCGAAAGTGTTTGCAGGCGTTGAACACTGCTCTGAGCTCTAAAACATTGATATGCAGAGACTGTTCCGTGGGTGACCACAGTCCTTGAGCCACCTCTTCGCCCATGTGCGCTCCCCACCCTATGAGGGAGGCATCCGTAGTGAGGAAAACCGATATTTGCGGCTGATGGAAGGGTACCCCTGTTAGCAAGTTCCCGGGGTTTACCCACCATTGCAGGGATTCGCGCACCCCAGGTGGGGGCGACACCACCCTGTGAACGGTGTGTACTGCCGGCTTGTATACACTTGCCAGCCAATGTTGCATGCCGCGCATGTGCAACCTGGCGTTCTGTACCACAAACGTAGCCGCTGCCATGTGGCCCAGCAGCTGCAAGCACGTCAAGACCGGCACCGTAGGGCTGAAGGTGATGACCTGCACGAGGGAACCGATGGCTCGAAAGCGAGCTTCTGGAAGGTATACTCTCGCCGAGACTGAGTTTATGCGAGCCCCTATGAACTCTATGTCCTGTGAGGGGTCTATCTTTGATTTTGCCATATTGATAACCAGGCCAAGTGCGGAGAACGTGTTTGCTGTGACGCGTATCATGCGGAGAACCTCCCTTTTCGAGGTCCCTTTGAGCAGGCAGTCGTCCAGATACGGGAAAATAAACACCCCCTGTCTGTGCAGGTAGGCTGACACCACTGCCAAGGTCTTGGTGAAGACTCTGGGGGCCGAGGAAAGGCCAAACGGCAGGACCTTGTATTGGAAGTGTTCGTTGCCCACCATGAACCGGAGAAAACGTCGGTGAGCCGGATGAATGGTTATGTGGATTTAGCCTAGTCGGATTCCGTCTGCAGCCGACGGCGGTTGAGAGGAACTGGCGGGGACCGGATCGCGCACATGGCCAGGAGCGCGCCAGGGAGCGGCGCGTACCGGCGCATGCGCGGTCCGGCAGAAACTGCTTGGAAGATCCGATCTGCGGCGCCGGCCAAGCCGTCACCTATGGTGGAGCACCCACGGGGACACTCGAAGAAGAAATATTAGGTATACTCCATTAATTTATAGGAACAAGAGTGAGAATCTAGGACAGTAGGACACCTACTTTCTTCTCCCTGTTCCATCATTTTTTTTACATTAAGAACAAATACATTTCTCTTAGACATATTTCTCACTAACAGGTAACACGCTTTAACACTTTATGATAGAAGAAAAGTGTTTTGTAATTTAATTTAACTACCTGATAGCTAATCAGTCCACAAAACTGATAACACCAGGGATTAGCTGGTACAGGTACCAAGCTGCCACCAAAGACCTTGAGTTCTATAAAGAGGTCATCTTCAAATCTTTCTTACATATACCCTCACTGAAGAAGTGACTTTAGTTCAATAATTAAATTCATTTTTAAGTATCTTCTTAGTTCTTACTTCTGGTTTGAATTCTCATTACTCTAATTTGTGGTGGAACTACAACCCTTTCATGCTTCCATTGTAATTAATGTACCACCCACTTGTGCTTTGAATTTTCTTCTCTGCATTGACATCTATATTGAACTACACTAGAGGCTGCTTAATACACCAGTAGCATTTTAACCGTATGTTAACAAGGAACACATCATACATCATGCTTGATCACTTTGAAACCAGGAATATGAAACAAGTCAAACTGAACAATGTGACAGTTTGGTATATAACAGAGAAGTCATAAAAAATTAAAAATAAACACAGCAGTTTTATTTTTAGCTTGCATTAACTCACTGTTATAGATGCCAAGTCAGACATTATAAGCACAACTACAAGTTTGGCCATACGGTTGGTAAAGTCAGTGTAGCTCTTTTCTCATTTTTGATTCAGACTTATTTGTCTTTTCTAACAGACTGAAAATATCTAATGAACTCTACAATCTTAAACATCCACTAACGTCAGTTGAGTATTTTACTATCTACAAAACCTATTTGCATGTGAGGAGTTGATTTGTTTGGACAAAAGCCCTAGGTTAGTTTCCCAAAACAAAATCTTGCATTTATAAGCTACTTGCTCAGCAAAGAGAAGTTACTCACCTGTAGTAATGATGGTTCTTCGAGATGTGTCCCCGTGGGTGCTCCACAATAGGTGTCGGGGTCGCCCGGCACCGCAGATCGGAAATCTTCCAGCAGTTTCTCCTGGATCATGCATGCGCCGGCATGCACCGCTCCCCCGCGCGCCCCTGGCCATGTGTGCGATCCAGTCCCCGCCAGTTCCTTGACCAACCGCCTCGAATGCTCCTGAAAAACACCAGACAGAGATCTGAAGTGGGGAGGATGGGCGGGTGGTGGAGCACCCACGGGGACACATCTCGAAGAACCATCATTACTACAGGTGAGTAACTTCTCTTTCTTCTTTGAGTGGTCCCCATGGGTGCTCCACAATAGGTGACTACCCAGCAGTAACCCAAGTAAGGAGGTGGGTAATCGGTTCATGTGCAGCTTGCCTTCGAGAGGACTGCTGTTGACAGACGGGTATCCTCTTCGAATGCCTGATGTAGGCCATAATGCTTGGCGAAGGTGTCATAGGATGACCAGGTCGCCGCTCTACAGATGTCTTTTAACGCGATGCCCTTGAAGAAGGCTGTTGATGCCGCCACTGCCCTGGTGGAGTGAGCCCTAGGCGGGGCCAGCAAAGGAGTCTTTTGAAGCTCATAGCACATTTTTATACAGGACACAATGTGCTTTGAGATTCTCTGTGAAGAGAGACCTTCTCCTTTTGACCCGGAAGCGAGAGAGACTAGAAGCATGTCCGTTTTCCAGAAGGACTTAGTTCTGTCTATGTAGAAGGCCAAAGCCCACCTCACATCCAGGAGATGCAGGCGTGCCTCCTTGCTGGAGCTGTGAGGCTTCGGGTAAAACGAGGGTAAAACTATTGGTTCGTTAAGATGGAACTCTGAAGAAACTTTTGGAACAAAGGCTGGGTGCAACCTTCAGGTTACCGCCTCCTTTGAGAATACTGTGCAGGGCAGTGCTGCCATCACTGCTGCGAGCTCGCTCACCCTGTGGGTTAACGTAATCGCAAGGAGGAAGGTTGTTTTCACCGTAAGGAGATGGAGGGGAACTGTGGCTAATGGTTCGAAAGGTGGACCCGATAGTGTGCTGAGCACCAAGTCCAGACTCCACGATGGTGGAAGCGGTTTCCGAGGGGGGTACAGGTTTACCAACCCCTTCAAGAACCGTGTAATGATAGGAAGGGCGAATACAGTGGGCCCTTCCTCTGTATGCCGAAAGGCTGATATAACAGCGAGGTGAACCTTTAGCGAGGATAGAGAAAGCCTGCCTCTTTTGAGGTCCAATAAGTATTCTAGTATTACAGGTATAGGAATGTCAAGGGGAGCTACTGCTTGGCAGAACACCAGGCTGTAAATCGAGTCCGTTTCTGCTTGTAAGTCCTCCTGGTGGAGGTCCTTCGGCTACATTCCAGGACTTGTTGTACTCCCTCCGTACACATGCTCTCTAAGGAGCTGAGCCATGGATTAACCATGCTTGCAGATGCAGACGCAGACCCTGAGGGTGCGGGTGCACTATGGACCCCTGAGCCTGTGTGAGTAAGTCCGGCGCCACCGGTAGAGGAAGCGGTGGGCGGTCCAACATGAGCAGAAGCAAGGGAAACCATTGCTGCCGATCCCAAGTTGGGGCTATGAGTATCATGCGAGCTCTCTCCCTTCTGGCTTTCTGCAGAACCTTGTGGATAAGCACTGTGGGGGGGGGAAACGCGTAAAGTAGGGGGCCCCTCCATGAAATCATGAATGCATCCCCCAGAGACCCCCGTCCCACTCCTGCCCTGGAGCAGTATTGGGGACACTTCTTGTTGTACTGGGTGGCAAACAGATCGATCTGGGGAAACCCCCATGTATGAAAAATGCGCCGTAGCAGATCGGAGCGGATCTGCCATTCGTGCGTGAGTGCGAAGCGCCTGCTCAGCTGATCTGCTTTCACATTTTGAGCGCCCGGCAAATACGAGGCTTTCAACATTATGTTGTTGGTGATGTACCAGTTCCACAATCGGACTGCTTCCACACATAGGGCACGGGATCATGCTCCTCCTTGTCGATTGATGTAAAACATAGTGGAGGTATTGTCGGTATTGATCCCGACTACTTTGCCATGTAGGTAATCTCGAAAATGTTTGCAGGCATTGAACACTGCTCTGAGCTCCAGTATGTTTATGTGCAGTGTCTGTTCTGCAGGGGACCATAGCCCTTGCATCACCTTGTCGCCGATGTGCGCTCCCCATCCTATGTGGGAGGCATCGGTAGTAAGAAAAATAGAAATTTGTGGTTGGTGAAAGGGCACCCCCACTAGCAGATTCTTGGGGTTTTCCCACCACACCAGGGATCTGCGCACCTCTGTCGTGGGTGACACCACCCCGTGGACAGTGTGGGATGCCGGTTTGTAAACGCTCGCCAGCCAATGCTGCAGGCTTCGCATGTGTAACCTGGCATTCTGTACCACAAACGTCGCTGCCGCCATGTGGCCCAGCAGCTGTAAGTACATTAAGACCGGCACCGTGGGGCTGTATGTGATGACTTGCACCAGCGAACTGATGGCGCGGAAGCGGGTGTTGGGTAGGTACACCCTTGCTGTTATAGAGTTTATGCGTGCCCCTATGAACACTATATCTTGTGTGGGTTCGGTCTTTGACTTTGCGAGGTTGATAACTAGGCCCAGCGAAGAAAACGTGTCCGCTGTGACGCGTATCATGCGTAAGACCTCGGCCTTCGAGGCCCCTTTCAGCAGGCAGTCGTCCAGATATGGGAAAATAAACACCCCCTGTCTGTGCAGGTAGGCTGACACCACTGCCAGGGTTTTGGTAAAGACTCTGGGGGCCGAGGAGAGGCCGAATGGAAGAACCCTGTACTGGAAGTGCTCCTTGCCAACCGTGAAGCGGAGGAAGCGTCTGTGTGCCGGGTGGATTGTTATATGAAAATAAGCATCTTGTAAGTCGAGGGCTGCAAACCAGTCCCCATCATCCAGTGCCGTGAGTATCGAGGCAACGGTGATCATCTGAAAACGCTGCTTGTGCAAGTAACGGTTGAGGCCCCGAAGATCTAAGATGGGCCTCCAGCCTCCTGTTTTCTTCTCTGTTAGGAAGTAGCGTGAATAAAAACCTTTCCCTTGGAATTCTTCCGGCACTCTTTCCATCGCCCCTATGAACATAAGGTGATCCACCTCCTACTTGAGCCTTGCCTCATGGGCAGCATCCCTGAGGTGAGGCCTGGTAGAGGGCTTCGTCGGTGAGAGCGACTGGAAGGGGATCATGTAACCCGTGGCTATGATCTCCAGCACCCATTTGTCTGTGGTGATCTTTTGCCATTGGGAGTGGAACGGTCTGAGGTGATGATGGAACATGAGATGAGAGTGGCACTGAGCAATGGTATTGATAGTGGAGCCCCTGACATACCCGTCAAACTTGTTGCCTTTGGGCCTGTCCCGAGGGCATACGGCTTTGTTGAGAACGTCGCCTGGGAGTTCTGTACTGTTGCTGCTTTCGATGGCGCCCTTGGTCATAGCCCCGTTGATATTGAGCACGCTGTGGTTAGTAAGCATAGCGTCTTTGCCGAGGATAAAATTTTTTCTTTCTGTATGGGGGAGTATAAATGCCCAGGGTTCTAAGTGTAGCTCTCGAGTCCTTACTGGAGTGGAGGACCGAGTCGGTTGAGTCTGCAAACAGCTTTTGTGTATCAAAGGGAAGGTCCACAATCTTCGCCTGTAGGTCCCTAGGGATACCAGACGTCTGGAGCCAGGATTCTCTACGCATGACCACTGCTGTAGCCATTGAACATGCCGCCGTGTCCACCACGTCCAGAGCAATCTGGACTCCCGTCCGCGATGCTGCGTATCCCTCTTGAACAATCGCCTTTAACACCGGCTTTTTGTCTTCCGGCAGTGAATCCATGAGGGGAGTAAGTCTGGAGTAATTATCAAAATTATGGTTTGCTAGGTGTGCCGCATAATTTGCCATTCTCAATAGCAGGGTAGAAGAGGAATATACCTTCCTGCCAAACAGCTCTAGCTTCTTAGCATCTTTGTCCGATCCCTCGATTTGTACTGAGAAGCCTTCGACCTCTGCTGGGACGATTCGACCACCAAAGAATTTGGTTGTGGTGACTAAAGAGGAACTCCATGCTCTTTGCAGGGACGAAGTACTTCTTATCTGCTCTCTTGTTCGTAGGCGGGACAGAGGCCGGAGTCTGCCATATGGTAGTGGCTGACTCCATAATGGCTTCATCCAGCGGGATAGCAATTTTGGATGAAGCCGGGTGTCTCAAATTTTTCAGGAGTTTGTGATGTTTCTCCTGCACCTCTGCTGTTTGAATGTCTTGCGTGAAAGCTACCCTTTTAAATAGCTCCTGAAATTGTTTAAGGTCATCTGGGGGGGAGACATCCAAGGGGGCCACGGCCTCATCTGGGGAGGATCAGAAGGAACCACTGGGGTAAACCTCCCTCGAACCCTCAGGCTCCTGCGGTCAATGATACACTTGCTCCCTGGAGGATTGTGAAAGAAAGTCTCAGGGTTCTAAAACTAACTCCCCTTGAGACAACTGTGTTTCCGTCCCCGATCGAGAGTGTCCATGGGGGTATTGAGCGGCTGGGGGGGACCTGCCCCTGGATGTAGGTCTGCGGTGTCTGTGTCTAGCATGATGAGGATGACCATAGCAGCATGGGCAAGGGTCCGGGGATGGAGACCTGGACCACCCACGGAGTGTGTACCCCCAATGTCTGGGAGTATCACAGGGGGAGGGCTTGGTGCTAACAGCAGCGCAGCCCTGTCCAGAGATGGGCTGCGGTGCCGGGTTTTTGATTTCGCCTTGCCCCTCCCCTGCGGGGCTGGCACCGCCCCCTCCCATGCCAGGGATCTTGGCCCCGCTGTCGGCGCCGCGCTCGGCACAATCAGCTGCGATGCCGCGTGGGTAGCTTCCTCCGGCGCCTGCAGGCTCTGTGCCTGGTGCCCCTGAACCGTTGGTGCTGCAGGGGCTGGTACTGCCTGCGGCGGTGCCGCCAGGTCCAGCGCTTGCCTCGCTGATGCTCTGGGCGCCGCGTGTGCCAGCTGTTGTGTAACCGGAGGCTCAGCCTCTGCCACATGCGCTGCTGCGCTGCCGCTCAGCAGAGTATGAGGCTGGGGGCTGTGTGCACTGCTCGTCCTGCTCGCTGAACCCGCTGGCAAGGATTGAGCCGAGGAGAGTTTCCTCCATTTCTGCAGTGAGAGGGTCAGAGAAGCTGCCTTCCTCTTATGCAACCCAGAGGGCCCTTCTGAGCGAGGCTTCTCTGGCAAGTCCGGCTGGAGAGCCTTATTGAACAAGAGCACTTTAAGCCTCATCTCCCTGTCCTTCCTGGCCCTGGCTGTGAGCTTAGCACAGTGAGAACACTTCTGGGTAACGTGTGATTCCCCCAGGCAGCGGATGCATTTGCTATGCCCATCAGAGACCAGCATAGCTTCGCGGAATGACTCACACTTTTTAAAACATGAAGAGGCCATTGCGGTGAGTCCTTTACTGTTAATAGGGTCCTTAGCACTTAATCCGTGCCCTTCCACCCCAAATAGCGATCACCAGCCTGCGGGGCAGCGGGCAGCCTAAATGGCCTTCACGTCCGCTCTTCTCTTCTCCGCTCCTCTTTTTTTTTTTTTCTGATATTCTCTTTGTCTTTGCTTTCTCTCTTTTTTTTTTTTGTAACCCAAAACAACAAATTACACGTAGAAAACAACTATCTAATCTGACTCTAGCCTTAGCCTGAGCGGATTCCGTCTGCAGGCGATGGTGGTTGAGAAGGAACTGGCGGGGACCAGATCGCGCACGTGGCCGGGGGCGCACGGGGTAGCCGGGCACACCGGCGCATGCGTGATCCAGGAGAAACTGCTGGAAGATTTCCGATCTGCGGCGCCGGGCGAGCCCGACACCTATTGTGGAGCACCCACAGGGACCACTCGGGGACCACTTGAAGAACAGAAGTTTTTTAGTTTCAAGTAGGTTTAAATGGGACTAATGTGCTTTGTGAGGCGATAAGATTTCTATTTCTAAAGGCTTTTGATCACTGCTGTCGGGGTAGGGATAGAGGTAGAAATGTGGGGATGGGGGCAAAATATCACGGAGGAATGGAACACAAAAAATATAGTAGAGTTTTAAAATGCCAAAACTTATGACGACTTGCAGTACATACATCTATCTACATATTCTCCCTATCTTAAAAAAACATGGCAATATTTACTTAAGGTTGCTAAACTACATAGCTCATAAGCACAAAGCATATAAAGCCAGACAAAAGCAATTAAGTCATTCAATAACCCAGCTACACTCCATGCATCACGTCCTCATCTTAAGGTAAACTATCTCACCTTCAACACCTATAGCCCCACAGCTCCCTCTTCACCCTGAACACATTTTGAACACTAACCACGTTCACTTATTATTTGTTCATGAGTTCTGTTGACTAGTATAGGATTGGTTTAGCTTTCATGTATTGTACCATATATGGTTTTTGTTTTAATAACAATAATAGTTATTATTTATTATATTTGGTCTGTGGTAGCAGCAAGAGCTACCCAGTCAAAGAGCACAACCCCAATATATTAGGCTCTTGGCAAGATGATGGCCAGTGACTGTAGCAAGTAGCAGGACAAGTGCTTAGACCAGGCATCAGTACCAAGGAATAAGAACCTGGGATCTGAGCTGGCTTCTTAGGACAGGTGCCATAACCAAGGGCTAGAACCAAAGGCAGGAATCACAACCAAGATCAGAGCCGGGCTACCTGGAGTGAGGTAAAGCAGGGCCAAGCCGGATCAAAGGAAAGAGTAGGGATGAAGCAAGGCTGCATGTAGGGCAAGACCTAGGCTAGGGCCAGGTGGAAGCAGTTCAGAAGCATGGCTTGGAACAAGACACGCACAGCAGGAGTGTATGATGAGCAGACAGTCAACTACTGTTGGCCTTAAGAGCAAGCCTGATAGTTTCTTCAGCCCATCAGGAGAGGTGATCCATCAGGTTATTCGATTCATGGGATATAGCTGTGCTCATTAAGCTGTAAGGAGGCTGAGCAGGAGTAGCTGCAGAGCCTTATTCCTACCAATACCCCCTCCCTTTGAGGGTGCCCCCAAAGCACTTCCAGGCCTGGCTTCTGAGGGTAATTTATGTGAAAAGCTCACAGCAGACCTGGGACATGGATGTGTTCCACTGTTTCCTAATCTTCACAGTCTATTGAGTATTGGAGATGTCCCTTGACACACTGGGAATCAAGGATCTGTTTTATTATGCACTGGCTCTACACTTGGATTATTATAGGTGGAGGAAGAATGTTGGAATGGTGCAAGAAGAGGTTTTTGGTATATAGGTTCAGGAGGGAGGCATCAAATAGGGAATGACTTACGTAGTGCTTTTGAATGGTACAGGCTGATCCATGCTTTACTCTAAAAAGTATCCACATACTGGTGATTCAGCTTGGCAAAAGGCTGAGTCAATTTAAGACTGCATGTGGAGAGCCAGACCTCGCTTCCTATAGCAAGGCTGGAAGTGGATTGGCATTTCTGGTCAGTGTGATGTTTATATGCTTCCTTAGTTATTCGTGATTGCTCCTTGAGCTCTTGGTGTAATTGGCAAAGATGAACTGTTAGAGCTGCAACAGCAAGTACAGGAGAATTCAGGAGGACACCAGAAAGTCATGTTAAAAACCCTTCTGTGCAAAAAGGGGAGTTTGAGGGGTAATGGCATGGAAGGCATTATTATATGCAAGCTTGCCATATGGAAGCATAAAACAATGAGTTGTTCTCATAATAATAGTGAAGCTATTGCTCATCAGTCTGGTTGATCTGCTACATCTGTCCATTAGTGTGTGGATGGTAGATGGATCAGAGGAGGGGCTCAGTCCTCAAAAGTCTTAAAACTGCCCATCAGAAGTAAAAAACAAATTGAGAAACAGAGTCTGGCTTGATGACTGTTGGTAATCCTTGGAGACAAAAGATGTTCTCCAGGAAGAGCATAGCTTTTTTTAGGGACAATAGGGATAACAAGGCCAGGGAAGACAGGAGGCAGCTTTATTGGGAGATCTACCATAATGAGGGTCACTACGCATTTGAGAATGTGGCAGCTTCAGAATTAAGTCAATGGATATGGTAGCCCATTGCTGAGCTATAATGGGAATGCACTGGAGAAAGCTGAGTATATTTGAGAATGGACAGTTTGTCCCAGGGCAAAGATCACAGGATTTTATGTAGTTCTTGACTGAGGTGTGTAAGCATGTACACAAGAAACTCCTTGCAAGTAGATTCTAGGTCTTCAGATGGCCAAGGTGCCCTGCAAAGGGCATGTCTTCATCATCAAGAACCTGAAGCCTTGGTGATGTAGATAGAAACCTTGTGGTACAGATCTCCCTCTTGTGGGCTGAAGAGCCTGAAGGGAGAGTGGGTGGTGGGACCCAGGGGTTGCTGAAGTGGGGGGCAGTAGGACTCCTGAGGGCCACCTGGAAGATGGGACCCAGGGGTGGTGGATCCAGCAGTGGGTTCAGAGTGGGACCATCCCCTGGGTGAGGGGAAACCAGGTGCAAAATGTTTGGGTGCCACAGCACCCCTCACCCCCTTACTTCCCATGACCATAGGCAAGGCTAGTTCCGAGGCAGAAGCTGGTGCTGGACAGGGCCCAGGATGGAACAAGGTAGAATGACGCAAAAGCAGGGCTTGGAACAAGATGAGCACAGGAAGGAAGCAAAACTGCAGATGTATGCATTGTGTAACCAGAAGACTGTTGCTGCTGCTGAGATTAACAGCAAGCCTGCTAGCTCCTTCAGCCAATCAGGCAGGAAGAGCTGTCAGGCTAATTAGGTTGTCAGAAGACTGAGCAGGCATATCTGCATGGCTTTATTCCTGACAGTGCTGTACAAACATATAATGAAACCTGCCTCTCCCTCTCAGAGTTTGGGTTTGTACTGGTACACATAAATTAGCAAGTCATTATGTCAGACTGCAAAGGTAACTATGTGATGCTTTTCAGCAATACTTATAAAAAGCATACAAATGGGTGAGCTATATTGCTAGTGATTGCTCTAAATATGTTATTTTATATGCAAATTACAGGATTGAAATCTGCATATGTGTCTATGCTGGTAAAGTAAAGATGTGGTCAGTTAAGATTGCTAGTTCTTTCAGGATGACACTGATTTGTGGTCCGTGGGTTATACTTAGATAGCACATTCTCAGTGGTTAAGCTGCAGTTTCATTTGCTCTGGGTTGTGTCTACACTACAAAAATTACTTCGAAGTTGCTTACTTCGAAGTACAACTTCAATGTAAGCAACTTCGAAGTCCAGCATCCACACACAACCTACTTCAGAGTTAAACTTTGAAGTAGGGCACTCCTCCATTCCTGGAAACGGAGTAAGGACTTCGAAATTGGACTCCCTACTCTGAAGTTAACTTTAAAATAAGGGAAAATGTGTGTAGATTGTCTGCTGGCTATTTTGAAGTAGTGCCTAACTTTGAAGTTAACTTTGAAGTTAGTTCCTAGTGGAGACACACCCCTGGTGTAGGTGTCCTCTAAAAACCTTATATTAAAAGTTGATGGAGTTTTATATATGCACACACACATACCCAGAAACAAAGCAGAAGCTGTAAGTCCAGCCTCAGTTTTTTTAAAGACATATGGGACTTTGTGGGCTTGTCTACACTGTCTCCCTACTTTGAAGGGAGGATAGGAAGTAGGGTGTCAGGAGATTATTAATAAAGTCCTGCGCTGCCTATGGAGCACTCCATTAAGCTAATTCTCCCCTGTGGCAACTCCAAAGTTTTAACTTCAAAGTGCCTGGGCAACTTTGAAGTCCCTTTACTCCTGAAACATTTTGTTTTGAAAGAAGCTTCTGAAAGAAGGCATTCTTCCTGAAATGGAAGTGGAAATGCGCTCTCAAAAGGAGCACTGAATTCTTTCAATTTTTCGAAAGAATGCTTTATGTGTGTAGACGTTCCATGGGATCTTTCGAAAGAGCCCCCTTCTTTTGAAAAATCTTTTGAACGTACTTGCTAAGCGTAGACACAGCCATCGTAATGAGATGAAATCAAACTACCCATGAAATAGATCTATATAAATAGATATAATGCAACACAGAGCACATACATTTAACAAAGGGTCCCTCATGCTATTCTAAAGAAGATAGCCAGAAACAGAATCATCACATGATAAATCAATTCCAAATGCTCTTCTCAAAAATATATGTATGACATTTGGAAAACCAGCATCTTGTAATTTAAGGGGTAAAAGTGTCAACATGAACATTAGCAATTTCACGGGCAAATGCAAGGTTCTTTGCAGAATTCATAAATGTTTCCATCCAAGGAAAAGACAGACTGAATTTTTCCAGCTTAGCATTTAACAGTGATTAATTCAATTCACTTGGGGCTCATGCTTCCATGAATCTAAACTTATCATAGGTTTTTTTTTTGCCTCTAAAATTTTCAGAGATTTCATCTAAACATTATTACTAGTGATCTCAACAATGACCCACTGACATAAAAGATTGCTTTATCCTCAAATAAGAAAGCAAACTAGAACCACTAACTTGCTAATCTAAAATTAAAAATACAGGACTGTTATTTTAATGATAAACCTCCTGAAATATATACTATTTTAGAGCTTCATAGGCAATTTCAGCAGGCATGAGGCGATTTCAGGATGCATGACTCTACAGCAATGCTCCAAGTAAAATACTTATAAATATTCCTGCCGAGGCACACTTCTTTGAAATAGTATCTGTAAATCTCAGTAGGTGGGTTTTTAATTTGTATGTGGTTGCAGGTGGAAGACTGACAACAGGTTGGCAAAATCTATCTTTGTGCAATTCTGCTGATATAAGTATTGCATGTTTAAAAAGATTAACATGGACCCTATCTCATCTGTCTGCTTCCATGGAACTAAGAAAAATATTGTTAACCTCAAAATAAAAAAATTAGACATATAATAGTGTCATTGACAATTTTCCCACTGTTAAAAGCAATATTGTACTTATCGATATCATCATCATCATCATCATCATCATCATCAATAACTGTGGCCTCAGCGCCTGTTGGTGTCTGATGCCTCTCGCTATTTCCTTCCATCTTTCCCTGTCCACTGTGCAGTGGCTTAGTTTCTGTAGACTAGCTCTGCACCAATCTACTATATCATCTACCCATTCTCTGTGGGGTCTGCCTCCCCTATTCGAACCGTCCACTATGTCAAATACCAGGGTCTTGATTTTTCATTTGTCGTTCATTCTGCAACTATACCCAAATAGTTGTAGCTTCCGTTTTATAACCTTCTGCAGCAGGTTCTCCTTTGGCTGTATCTTTCTATATAATTCCTCATTGGTGACCTTCTGCATCCATCCTATTCTCAGAATCTTTCTATAACAACTTTTGAAAGCCAATATTCTTCTTTTTGAATCTTTCGTTATCACCCATGTCTCACATCTGTACAACATGCTGCTGAATACGCACAGTTTCAAGACACTCAGCTTCGTTCTTAAGCTAATTGCTTTGCTTTTCCAGATTGTATCCATCGCCTTCAAACTCCGTCTTGCTTTTGTTATTCTAGTCACTATTTCCTTCTTACAGTCTAGATCCTATGTTATGTTGCTCCCCAGATATGTGAACTTCTCTACATTTTCTAGTTCAACGCCATCGACACTGATCTTCCTTTTCTCTAAATATCATTGTTTTTGTTTTATCGATGTTCATCATCAGTCTGTACTGCTTCCCTCTTTGTTTAACACCTGCACCGTTTTCGCTGGCTTCTCCTCGTCTTCCTCAATGATAACTATATCATCTACGAACCTCAAGTTGTTAATTCTTTTCCCGTGCACAGATATCCCTTCTAACTCTTCCTTGATCTTGTCCATCGCTCTCTCCAGATGTGTGATGAAGATACTTGGTGATATTGGATCTCCTTGTCTCGTACCTCTACTTGTTTTAAACCAACTTCCCAACTCCTCGCATGTTCTCACTGCTGCCTCCACATTATCACTGATATCCTTCAACAACCGTATCAGTCTGCTATGCACTCCGAATGACTCCAACACTGCCCAGGTCACTTTCTGATCTATACTTTCAAATGCCTTTTGAAAATTGATGAAGCAAGTGTATACGTTCTTGTTCTTTCGTCAAGCTTTCTCTGCTATCAGTCTTAGTGCCAATATCTGCTGTATGGTACTTCTATCTTTTCTGAACCCCTCTTGCTCATCTGCTATATGTTCTTCTATCTGTGATCTTAATCTCTGTCAGTATCATCATCAGCACCTTACCTAGATGACTCATTAGGGCAATTGTTCTGTAGTTCTTGCACGCCAATGTACTTCCTTTCTTGGGTGTTGTCACTAACACAGACCTTGTTTATTCCTTAGGCGCCTTCCCTTCTTTCCATGCTATATTACATAGTCAGTGTATTTCCTGAATCATGCTTTCTCCGCCATATATAATCATCTCTCCTGTGATCTTATCATTTCCAGGGCTCTTGTTGTTCTTTAGTCATTTGACATTTTTTCTACTTCCTCCTTTGAAATATCGGTCTCACTCTTGATGATCAGTGGCGATATCTCTTTCAGTTCTTTAATCAGTCTCTCTGAGACACTCGGGTCCAACTGTGCTTTGTACAGATTGGTGAAATATCTCGTCCATCACTGCACAATCTTCTCCCTGTTCATGAGCACTTCTTCATTCTCATCTGTGATTGCCATCTGCTTTGGCTGCCATTTCCTATTAATATTTCTAATTGTCTTATACACCTACCTGGTCTTGCATTCACTGTAATACCTCTCTATATCTTCACATTGCTCCTCTAACCATTCCTCCTTATCCTTTCTGGCTGCCTTCCTTACCTCATTACCTATATTGCTGTTCTGCCATCTCAGAAACACCTCTTCTGATCTTCAACGCTCCCTTCTCTTGAACCAACTTCAGTGTCTCCTGGGTAATCCACTTCTTATTGATCTTTTCTTCTTCTGGAACAGTCTGCTCAATTGTCTCTTCTATAGAGATGGCTATCCCTGCGACTCTCTTATCTCGGTCTTTCTCTGTGGCGATATTCTTAATCTTCTTTTCGAGCGCTGCTCTGTATGCATTCCCTGTTTCTTCCTCACCTAGCCTCGCCACGTGTCTCCTTTTCTTAAACTGTGTATTAAATTTTCTTTTGAGTTTTATCTTGATGTTTGCAATCACTAGACTGTGGTGTGAGTCTATATCCGCTCCTTGGAAAGTTCAGCATTGATGTACTGATGTTATCCATCTTCTTCTTATCAAAATCATATCTATCATGGTTTTGGACTTCCTGTCATTTGATTGCCACATTCACTTCCTACAGTCCTGTTGTTGGAATCTTGTGTTGCAGATCACCCTCTCATGCTCTGTAGCAAACTCTAGAAGTTTCTCACCTCATTTGTTTCTTTCTCTATAGCCAAACCTTCCCATGACTCTCTCCCAACCTTATTTATCTGTTCCAACCTTCGCATTCCAATCTCCTCCAATGATCAACACATCTTTCTTCAGTATCTCCTTCACCGTCTTTGTGAAGTCTTTATAGAATAGCCCAATCTCTTCCTCCGTACTGTCCCACATGGGCGCATACACCTGAATGACTGAGATGTTGAATGGTTTTTTCTTTGAATCTCACTACAATCATTCTTGCACTTACCGGTTTGTATCCTAATAGTGCTCTTCTAGCTGTTTTGCTGAGAAGGAATCCAACTCCTGCTTCATGCTTCATTTCGTTTCCTGAGCAAATGATTTCACAACTACATATCTCTCCTGATGCTGTCCAATGCATCTCTGCCAGTCCAAGTATATCACATAGGTATTTCTCCATCTCCTTCCGAAGCAGCTCTAATTTTCCTGTTGCCTACAGTGTTCGAAAGTTCCATGTTCCAATGGATAGCATATGTGTTAGCTGTAATTTTCTTTCTGTAGCCAACTTATCGACCCATCCCCGATTGCTCAATTGGTATCGTGGACCTTGTTTATCCAGGCGACGTCCGAGCTGGCATCTTTTAACATTTAGTTGTACTGGCATCAGATTTCATTCGTATTGTTGTTTGACGGTCAGCACATTGACACACATTTGACCAACCCTCCTCCCTCATCCAGGCTTGGGATCAGCATGGAGCTCGCAGTGGCTTCATGGAGGAGTTTACTTATGGATAGCCATCCAGTATTTATACTAGCTCTTCTAGCTTAAGATAATCTTATTAAATAACAGCTGTACATAGTCTAAGATTATCCATTCACAATTTGCTTAAATGTAAATTACTAAGAAAATAATTGTCTCAGTTTGAAAAAAGTTGCTGAAGCACACTCACTGTAATACCAAAGACTTTCGTGTAAGTATTCATATTTGTTATTCTGACACCGAGATTTATTGTTCTCACTTGACAGTGGCACTCCCAGTGATTTCCATAAAAAAACAAAAACTTAAGAATTGTCACACTGGGCTAGACCAGTGGTCCATCTAGACAAGTATCCTGTCTTCTGGCAGCAGCCGGTGCTGGATACTGGAGAGGCAGTGTACAGAACATGGCAATGTATTAAGTGATCCAGTCCTGTCATCCAGTTCCAGCTTCTAGCAATAAGATGTTTAGGAACACACAGAGCATGGGATTGCATCACTTACCATCTTTGCTAATAGCCACTGATGGACTTATTCTCCATTGTTACGTCTACACTTACCAAAAACTTTGAAACGGTCACACTAATGGCCAGATCAAAGAATATTAATGAGGTGCTGAAATGCATATTCAGCGCCTCATTAGCATGCTGCCGGCCTCAGCACTTCAAAATTGCCGTGTTTCGCTCCCACGTGGCTCGGCTACCTGGAAGTCCTTTTCGAAAGAACCCCACCAACTATGAAATCCCCTTATTCCTATGATCTCATTAGCATGGCCATTTCCAATTTTTTGGTAAGTGTAGACACAGCCCATGAATGTATCGACTTTTTCTTCAGACTTAATTATGATTTTGCCTTTCACAACATCTTATGACCACAGACTTCACTAGTTGACTCTGAACTGTGTGAAAAAGTACTTCCTCTTCTTTGTAATAAATCTCTGGCCTCCTAATTGCATTGGGTCATCCTTATTCCTTACTTTATTGTTGACTTTCTCCACCCCATTCATTATTTTTCATCCTCTATCACATCCCTTAGTAGTAGCATACTTTCCTCTGTAGGATTTGACTTCCCTTTTTTTCCCTCTAACTGCCTCTGTCATTCTGCTGCTTAACCATGGTACCATTGTTTTGCTCCTCTAACTGTTTTTATTTTATTACATTTGGGTTATATATTAATATGAGCTGCTATTGTATTTTTAAAAGTTTCCATTTAGCTTGCAGAAAGTTAACTTTTGTAACTGTCCCTTTCAATTTTCATTTAACTAGCTTCCTCATTTATGTGAAGTTCTCCTTTCTGAAGTTAAGAGCTACTGTTGTGGATTACTTTGGTATTTTCCCCAATGCACAGGTGTTAAATTTAAGCTCACTATTGTCATTATTACTGAGTGGTAACAGAGAGGGAGCCATGCTAGTCTATATACTATCAAAACAAAAAAGCAGTCAAGTAGCACTTTAAAGACTGAGAAAATAATTTATTAGGTGAGCTTTCGTGGGACAGACCCACTTCTTCAGACCATAGCCATACCAGAACAGACTCAATATTTAAGGCATAGAGAACCAAAAACAGTAATCAAAGTTGACAAATCAGAAAAAAATTATCAAGGTGAGCAAATCAGAGAGCAGAGGGGCTGTGGGGGGAAGTCAAGAGTTAGGGACTCTTTGGCATACTTGGCTTAATCTAATTCTTGACTCCCCCCGCCGCCCCTCTGCTCTCTGATTTGCTCACCTTGGTAATTTTTTCTGATTTGTCAACTTTGATTACTGGTTTTGGTTCTCTATGCCTTAAATATTGAGTCTGTTCTGGTCTGGCTATGGTCTGAAGAAGTGGGTCTGTCCCACAAAAGCCCACCTAATAAATTATTTTCTTAGTCTTTGAAGTGCTACTTGATTGCTTTTTTGTTTTGATATTACTGAGTGGTTCAACTCTATTCATCTACAATGTGCCACTTAATACCAAATCAAAAATTGCTTCTTCCTTTGTGTGTTCCAGAACCATGTGTTCCAAGAACGTCTTATTAAAGATTTCTAAAATGTGTTTTTGTTTTGCCCTCCTGTTGGATATAGTTAGCTAAAATGGGAATATTTGACATCCCTCTTTATTATACGGGTTTTTTGTTCTCTTTCTCCAGTTTCCCTGAGCATCCCAAAATAAACTTCATTATCTTGGTCAGGTGGTCAGTAGTATACTTCTACCGTTATACTATTATTATTCAAGCACGTAATTTCTATTCGTGGAGATTCTGTCATACTGTCTGATCTGTTCAAGATTCTTATTATATTTGACTCCTTGCTTTCTTTCTTATTGCCACTCCCAAACCAACAGGACCTACTCTGTCATTCCTATGTATTTCATCCCCTGGCATCACTGTTTCCCATGGATTATCGTATTTCCACTATGTTTTTGTGATATAAGGCAATCAAGTCCATCTATCAACACTTAAACTTGCATTTCTATAAAAGTACTTATAAAATATGTCAGTATTTAGTTGTGTGCCTTCACGTGTTATAATTAAACGGCATTCTTTTCATTTGACTGCTTCCCTTCTGTTCCTACCTATACTTCATCAACGTCTATCTTCCCCTCTCTGCTAAGATAAAGAATAGACTATGGACATAATGTTCTAGGATCATGGACAGTGTATGGTCCTAAGAACAAATGGAATGGCCAGCCATACCCACTGGACACATCTAAATGGAGCTGTACTGCCAGCAACTCCACTGCTAATGAGCAGTCTTGCAATTGCAAATGGCTGCTCATTAGCATAATCATAGGGCTAATTAATATAGACATGTGAGATCTCACTGTTGGCAGAGGGTGCTGCCAGCAGTAAACAAACTGTGTGGATGTGCCTCTGCCAGCTAGCCCCCCCGCCCCCCCGTCACCAGCCCATTAAGCCTGAAGTTTTAGAGTATCAAGATTATGCCAATTAGCTCCATGGTTATGCTAATGAGCAGCCATTGCAATTGTGAGACTGCTCATTAGCATGGAGGTGCCAGCAGTACAGCTCCGTTTAGACTTGCCCATTCAGACCTTTCACTCTCTAGACTAGCTAGTCCATGAGACAACCATTCAAAATCAATGGACAGCTTATGCAGTACCTGGCTTATGCTGTACATGATGCCATGCTCAAGCTAATAATCAGCTTCAACTATAAAAGCTGTTTTTAAGATGAGTGAGCCCTACTTAAGCTATGTCTACACTACAGCCTAAACTTGAAATAAACTATGCAATTTGCACAGCACAAATTGCAAACGCTAATTTTGAAAATTGTTCAAACTTAGTTTGAAATAGGCTATTATGTAATAAATTGAAATTCTCGTCGCTGAAGTAGCATATTGTACTTTTACTCTTAAGCTTTGCTCTGTCCGTATATTGCAAAACCAGTGTTTGCAACCAATCGTTTTACTTCTGAAAGAACTGTCTGCTGGTGTTATGAGCTATTGTCAAATGTTTCTATTCAGACATTTTTTCTTCACATTTGAGCAAAGACTCCTCTTCATACAATACTTGTATACCATTGTTCACATGTATGTAAGTGTGAACGAGCTTATTAGCTATTCATAATTCCCTGTTTGTTATTCTCTGTTCATCATTTATTTTTTTTTCTTTTACTTTGTTTAAAATATTTAGTCATCCTGTCAGGTAGCAGAAAAAATACCTCTTTATTTAAGTGAACAATATATCTCCAATAGAAAAATAGCCAATGTGAACAGTTTATAAAAACCCCACACAGACTATTTTACAAATATCTACGAATACCAAATCTATTACTTGAAACTAGGACAATTTTACTAGCAATTTACAAGTTGAAGGGACTTAATTTTTAATCAATGTATTGATTATGAAGTCAACCAGCTCTAGTCAATATTGCCATTTGAATTTCTTTGACTGATACAAAATTCCCATCATATTAGTTTTCTGACTATATTCCTTCTTTACCACTTGCTTCAAACTAATGTTTGTTTATGTCTTCTATGAAAGTGTTTCTTACTACTTAATTAGAAATTATTTTTACAAAGATAGATACCACAGTCTGTAATTTCAAAGAATTATAAAAGATAAATTATTAGTGGCTCCCTTCGTCATTGTAACCCCCACCCCTACATTAGGATATGGCATTAAAAGTGCTCCCAGTTTACTAGCAGCTGGGCATACAGTCTTAAATAACAAAATAGCAACCAGCGCTGAAGATCTGTGCCAACTAATATCAAGTGTCATAGAATCATAGGACCATATGGCTGGAAGGGACCTCGATAGGTCATTGAGTCCAGCCCCTTGCTTCAAGCAGGATCAACCCCAATTAAGTCATCCCAGCCAGGACTTTGTCAAGCCAGGACTTAAAAACTTCTAGGGATGGAGAACCCACCACCGCTCTAGTCAACGCATTCCAGTGTTTCACCACCCTCCTGGTGAAGCAGAGTTTCCTAATATCCATTTTACTCCTCTCCTTCTGAAACTTGAGACCACTGCTTGTCCTGACATCTTTCACAACCGAGAACAGTTTCTCTCCATCCTCTTTAGAGCCCTCTTCAGGAAGTTGAAGGCTGCTATTAAATCACCAACCCTCTGTCTTCTCTTCTGTAAACTAAATGAGCCCAAATCCCCCCGCCTCATAGGTGATTACAATTGATGATCACAAGATTGCCAGAGGTCATCTACTCCAACTGCCCATTCAAAACAGGACCAATCCCAGCTAAATCATTCCAGCCAGGGATTTATCAAGCCTGGCCTTAAAACCTGTAAGGATGTAGATTCCACCACTGCTGTAGGCAACCCATTCTGATTGCTTCATCATCTTCCTAGTGAAATAGTTTTTTTTCTAATATCCAAATTGACCTCCCCCACCACCACTTGAGACTGTTGCTCCTTTGCAAATGCTTCTGACTATTCCTGCTCACGTTCCTCTCCTCCAAGTGTTTCAAAATGGACTCCTTGAAGATCTACTCTATAATTTTTCCCGGATTGAGGGGAGGCTGACTGGTTGGTAGTTCCCTTTATCATGCTTCCCACTTTTTTTTTATAAAAGGGTACTGAATTTGCAGTTCCCCTTCCCCAGCTGCCACAAGTTTTCAAAGATAATGGCCAATGGGTCTACAGTCACATCTGCCCACATTTACAGCAATGTCACATGCATTAGATTTGGCCCCATGGACTTGAGCATATCCAACTTTTTTAAATAAATCCTTATCCTGTTATTTTGCTACTGAGGGCTGCTTCCCATACTGTGCTACCCACTGCAGTAGTCTGGGAGCCAATCTTTTCTGGGGAGACAGATAAATAAAAGCATTGAATACATCAGCTTGTTCCACACTGTCACTAGGTTGCCTTCCCCATTCATTAAGGGCCCCACACTTCCTCTGATTTTCTTCTAATTGCTAACATACCAGTAGAAATCCTTCTTATTATCCTTACACCCCTTGCTAGCTTCAATTCCAGTTGGGCTTTGACCTCTCTTTATTATGTCCCTGCATGCTCAAGCAATGTTTTCAAATTTCTCCCTATTCAGCTGCCTGTTTCTACTTCCTGTAAGCTTTCTCTTTGTGTTTTAGCTCACTGGAGTATTTTGTTAAGCCAAGCAGGTCACTTGCCATATTTGATATTCTTTCTGCACATTGGGATGGTTTGTTTCTATGCCCTCAATACGACTTCTTTAAAATATAGCCAAGACTCCTGGACTCCTTTTACCTTCGTATTAACCTCCAGGGAATCCTGCCCATCAGTTCCCTGACAGACTCAAAGTCTGCTTTGCTGCTTTGCCGCTTCCTTTTGTCATGATCCTGAACAAAACCATCTCATGGTCACTGCTGCCCATGTAGTTACAGATTTCTACTTCCCTCACCAATTTTTCCCTGTTTGTGACCAACGGATCAAGAGAAGTATGACCCCTACTTGATTCCTCCAGCACTGGCTTCAGGAAGTTGTCCTCAAAATGCTACAAAAGCTTCCTGGATTTTCTGTGCATGGCTGTATTGCTATCCCAGCAGATGTGATGGTGATTGAAGTCCCTCATGAAAACCAGGGCTTATGACCCGGAAACTTCCATTTCTTGTTTTAAGAATGCCTCATGTACTTCGTTCTCCTGCTCTGGTGGTCTATAGCAGATGACCAACATGTTGCTTAGCAATTATGCTGCTCTTTTACATACAGTGCAACTCCTCCACCTTTTCTCTGCTGCCTGCCCTTCCTAGCCATCCATTACAGTGCACCATGTGAGTTATCCTACCAAGTGTGTGTTCTTCTCATCATATCGTAGTTCTTTGATCGCGCCATGACTTCTGATTCTTCCTGTTTTTCACAAGTTTCTTTCATTCATGTGCAGGCACCTAAGATAACCATGCCAGTAGCCCACATTCTCAATGTGAATCAGGAGGTTGCACTTGTTGCACCCTTCTCCTTTTACTTCCTCCCAGTATGCCATGTCCCCACTTAACACAGGACTTAGGTCACCACCAGAGAATCTAGTTTAAAACCTTCTTCACTCGCTTAGCAAACCTACTTGCCTCTATTCTCTCATTGATAGGTGGATCTCATCTCTTCCTCGCAATCCTTGTTCCTGGAATTGTGTCCCAGGGTTGAAGAACCCAAAGCCCTCTCTGTAATAACACCTGTGCAACCATGTATTTATCTTCCAAATTTCATGGTCCCTACCTGAGCCTTTTTCTTCAACAGGAAAGATGGATGAGAATACAACTTAAAAATCATACTCTTATACTTCTTCCCAGAGCCACATGGCCTACAGTGACCTGCTCATTCATTCTTGGCCATATCATTGGTGCTCACACGGAGAAGCAGGAAGGGGTAGTGGCTCAATGGCTTGACCAGCCTCAGCAGACACCCCGTCACATCTGCATTCTTGCTCAAGGCAAACAACACACTTCTTGAGTTTCCTGGTCTGGGCTGCAGATGGCCACACCACATATTTCAAACGAAGATGTGAATGGCTGTTATCATAAGCTGTGAGAGGCTGAGACTCCCCAGAGAGCTTGGCATGGCTGTGCCCATACTCTACCCTCCACGCATGCGTGTGAGTTCCTGCTCTCTTGTGACCGAGGCTGTGGTTGGGCTGGGGCCAGATAGCCTGCCGCCATGGCTTGGGAAGGCTGGGGCTGTTGCCCACCTCATGCTCTTGGATTGGGGTAGGGAGCACTGTCACTGCACTGCCCATTCCATGCTCCGGACTCATGCTGTGGTGCTGTAGGCCCTGTGTTCTGGGGCTGGGGCCGCCATGGGCATGCTACTTGCCCCATTCTCTGGGGCTAGGACTAGAGGTGCTCCAGCAGTGCTACATGTTCTGCACTCTGGGGCTGAGGTCAGGGCAGGGGCTAAGGATGAGAGGATGGGGAGTCAGCTTCTGCACTGGGTGTCTGGGCTCCAGCAGGGGAGGGGGCATTAGGGAAGGCGAAGGGAGTGGGCCATTGGGCAGAGGTGCATGGGGAAGGGCTAGCCTGCCCAAGCTGCCGGTCCCCTACCACTCATGGAGTAAGAAATAAATATACTCTAATGTTCATCTGATTAAGGGAGTGAGCCCAAGAGGAGTACAACATAAGCTAGACAAAAAATCAGATAATGTGAAAAGAGCTAAATCAAAACCACTAGGGATTTCAGTGGCAAGACAATCAAGGAATCAGGTGATATGTAAGATTGTGCCTCCAAACAATGCTGCATCCTGCATTTGTGGTTCCTTTCTTCCAAGTTAAGAGATTTTAAGACTGTCTGCAGTTCCTTTTTGGAAAATGATAGCTTTGTACATATGAATGGGACACTAAAAATAGAAAGTCAAATTGAGGTGGTGAATGTTTGCCCTGTCCATTTGAAAGTGCTCTGTAAAATTCGTATACTTATCCCTGGATTATTCACAGCTCTGCTTTTGCATTTTCCTCCACATTCAACACCAAAGCCCTCTACATGCTCACTGGAAAACTTCACCACCAAAAGGATAAGGCAATTTTTTCAATTGTTATCGAGACACTGTTGCATGCACAGATATCATAACTAGTATCATTCATTGGATCAACAGGATGAGAAAAAATCCAAGTCAGTTCTGGATATCATACTCTGGTTTTGTTTATATTTGGCCTATAAATTATATCCTTGATTCCATATATTACAGAATTATTGAATTGTGGGACTTGAAGCCCCCTTGAGAGGTTACCTAGTCCAGTCCCCTGCACTCTTGGCTAGAACAAGTACTAGACCACACCTGACAGGTGTCTATCTAACCTGCTCTTAAAAATCTCTAGAGACAGAGATTCCACAACCTCCCACAGCCAACATATTCCAATGCTTACCCACCCCAAAAGTTAGGAAGCTTTCCTAATGTCCAACCTAAGCCTTCCTTGTTGCTACCCATGACCATTGCTGCATGTGTTATGATCAGAGGTTAACAAGAACAATTTTTCTTCCTCTTTCATGTAACAGCTTTTTAAATTGATACTATGTTAGTATGTCTGTTACTGTGTCCCCTCTCAGTCTCAAATCCTCTTTTTTAAATCATCCCTTATAGGTCATGTTTTCTAGACCTTAAATCATTTTTGTTGCTCTTCTCCAGACTTTCTCCCATTTGTCAACATCTTTCCTGCAACGTGACACCCAGAACTGGACAAACTACTCCAGCTGAGACCCATTCTGTATGGAATAAAGCAGAAGAATTACTTTTCATGTCTTGCTTACAAAAGTCTCTGCTCTTACTGCCTGTAATTATGTTTGCTGGTTTTGCAAAAGTATTACCTTGTTCATTTATATTTAGCTTGCGATCCACACTGTCACTTAAATCCCTTTCTATGGTACTCCTTTCTGGGCAGTCATTTTCCATTTTGTATGTGTGCAACTGATTGTTCCTTCTTCATTGGAGTGCTTTTTGTTTGTCCTAACTGAATTTCATCCTGTTTACTTCATACTATTTTAATAACAAATAAGTATCTATTTTTATTATTTTAAAATAAACATATATTAATATTATTTACTGAACAGTATGCTTCACTGTTTTATCCCTTTATCATAATGCAGACAGATGTGTCTAATTGGAAAGGTGACTTCCACTACTTGAGTGAACTATTAAATAACACTGCTGTCAGGATAATACTAACTAAGAACTAATCAACGTCAAACACGCTCTGTAGTGGCAGCTAAACTGTGAACTGAATCAGGGAACAATGGTAACCAAAAAAATGTTAATCTGTGAAACTATTGTCTGTACAATGAACATGACAGGCTTCAAAATGCACAAAGACAAAATGCATGTTAAAATAAATGTTGGCTTTAGGATTAATAAGCTAACACTGGTATGTTTAGTATTTAGAGATGGGTGCTGAAGTACTGTAATTGTTAGCAGTGAATCACAGATTTGCCTCATTATTACAAGGGAAGTACATAAAACTGTACATGCGGTGATACAATGCCTAAATCTAAATAGTACACTTGGCATTTACAGTGTGAGCTTTATAGATGCTGTAGATGCTGCAAGTTATTCAAACTCGCAAATGATCTGTGTCTCCTTTCAAACCTTTTCATATTCATGTAACTAGTTCATATTAGATTAAAAGATGTTCCCATTTAGATTCTTAGTTTTTTACCTGTATGAGGGTAAAATTATTGAATTATTAGAATTGAGAATTGTTGCCTATATTTGTACAATTCTCTCTGTGAACCTAAAAATAATTATATGGAAAAAAGAAGAAGAAAACTATCAGTAAGGTCAAAATAAAGGGACAGTGTTACTTTCACTGAACTCAACAAAGTTATGCAAATTTGCAACAGGTGAAGATCTGAACTATGCTAGAACACTGTCTGTAATGCAAACAGAGTAGACTATATCTATTTGATTCCACCCTGCCCCCCACAATAGAAATTCAGGCTATTAAATCAATGTGGTTATGCTGGATTGGAACAGTTTGTGCTGTTCCTTGTGAATACTTAATAAATGGGCAAGTTGACAAGACAAGAAACCCCACAAATAAATTCTGCTATCAAACAATCCTGAAAATCATTGTTTTTTCAGGCAAGTTAAAAATTAGACCTGTGGGGATTGATGGGATCCCTTTAATAACAGGATGACATCTAAAGGTTACACTCTTTGTTTTTCCTTATGGATCAAAAAGACTTGAAGCAATATAACTGTTAAGTACTTAGATACACAAGAGATTTAAGATTGAAAGGAACCAGAAGTCATATATAGGTCCATCCTCCTGTGTTGGCAGCAGTAATAGCAACACTTAGCAAGTATGTGGTGCAGTGAATTTTAAAATGCTTGAAATATACTTATTACATCTAGAACAGCTTCTCTCTTTCCTTTTTGCCCATGGTCTCTCTGTCTTTCAAAGCCTTTTCAAAACATATGTATTTCATATAGCTCTGCACCACTAGCCTCTGCTCAAGTGGGCAAAACTTGTGGAAATAATTTTGTGAAGAATTTCAGAATTTAGTAAGAGTTTCCATTTTGCAGGATTCAGAATGGACTATCTTTGCATTCTACCAGGAAAATTTCATCAATATTTTACACTGATTTTTTTATCAAAAGCATTTTTAAAAATTATTTACCACAAGTAACACTTTCTTTTTGCACTAGGTTTGGAAAAAAAAACCAGAAACCTGTTTCTATTTTCGTTCTCATCTTCTTGTCTTCCTGCTCTTTCTCACCTTTCTTCTCTTGTCACTCTAAGTGCTGCAGTAGTAAGATGTGATCAAACACTCTGTGGAGGCCAAAGGATAGTATTCCATCCAGTAAAAGGCAATGTTAGTGAGGACACAGAGAGAACACTAGCACATTATTATGTGCTTAGTATCTTTCAGCATTTTCCATATTCCATTTCCTTCAGTGGTTTTATCTCATTTTATTCTTTGCAGAACTTCTGTGCAAAATATCCTACACGAAATATTAAAAAGTCAATATATGCAGTTTTTTATGACCTTGGTTAGAAGGAGTGCCTTTAATCAAGGAAGACTCTGTAAGAAAGTGTGCATACCGATGAACCTACTCCTACCAACTCTTGCAAATTTTTTGAAAGTTTCAGAATATCTGCTGCTTTTAAAGGTCTTAGAATCAGGTGATTACATCAAGATCTCAGCTTTTATTCAAAAAGTAAATATCTAACAATCATGGTTGTGGAGAAAAATTTGAAAACATGTACCTGGGGTGCTACCCAAAAAAACTGAAATAAAATAAACCCTTCATTTATTAATAATTATTATTATGTTACTATTGCTTTGATTATTCATTACATTAAAGGCAGTTATAATTTCTGAGGGTCTGACTCATGATTTTTGAATGCTTAGAACTGGTAACACTTTGCCATTGATCCTGTCTAACTATATGACTAGTCGCACAACACTGCTTACTGTTTCAAATGGAGCTTACTGAATAATTAATTTTTTTGGTTATGTGGCTAAAAATGAGTTGATTTCAAACTAAACTTGAATTATTTTGCTTCTTATCACTGAAACTAACACAACAACAAATTCATTTGAGAACAACAAGAAGTCTTGTGGAACCTTATAGATTAACAGATATTTTGGAGCGTAAGCTTTCGTGGGCAAAGACCCACAAAAGCTTATGCTCCAAAATATCTGTTAGTCTATAAGGTATCACAAGACTTCTTGTTGTTCTTGAAGCTGCCGACTAACATGGCTACCTCTCTGATAAATTCATTTAAGTTAAACAAACCATTTCAAATGATGCTTTGAAATAACATGTTGAAACAACATTTAACAACGATTAAAATCTGAGGAATAGCGAAGACCTGAATGAGAGCTCTGCATAAGCCGAAAAGCTTGTCTATCTGACAAACTGATGTCAGTGTACATTTTTTCAAAGTTAGACTTACTTTGTATATTTCAGCAAAAATGTCAGTGAAGATTTTTGTGGTGTCATTTACGGGTTTGAATTGGGTTTGTGGAATACTGTCACAAGGCTGAAGTCACACAGGCTGTGTCTACACTGGACATCTTCTGAAAGATGATCTTCCAGACAATCATCTTCCAAACAATTGTGTCGACACACAAAAAGAGGCTTGAAAGAGCCATCTGTTATTTCAAAAGAGTGCATCTACACAGCCATGGGCACTCTTTTGAAAAAACAGGACAGGAAATGCCGTGGACATGGTTGTGTGGACATGGTTGCATGGCTAGAAAGCCCTTCCAGGACCGCTGGCTGCACGCTGCCTTAAAGGGCCCCTCCCAAACACCCACTTCCTGCACATGCTGCTGAGGCCTGCTGAGCTGTTTACTGTGAAGCTGAGCCTGTGCCCAGGTCTGACCCTTGCTTCTGAGAGCCATGGACCCACAGCAGCTGCAGACCCACAGGACCACCCTGGCTTGCCTGCTGGCCATCCTGCTGGCAGCCGTTCTCTGCCTCCTGTGGTGCTGGAGACCCGGCCCTGGGAGCCCTAACCCACCACAGCCCCTGCTATGTCCCCCACCCTGGGCTGCCTCAGTGTGTCCCACCCTGGCCGGGATCCAGGCCACGAAGGGCAGAAAGGATGAGGATGGATGGCAGCCAGGCAGTGAGGGAGGCAGATGTGGGTGTGGGGACTTCGGGGGGGAGGATGCTGCTGGAGAGGTGGAGGCTGCTTGTGGGGGGTGTGAGGCTGGGCTAGCACCACAACTTGGAACATGTCCACCACTTCTGCCCATGTGTCCCATCACCAGGCCATGTCGGCCTCGTTCAAACCCAGCCACTGCTCCACCAGGTTTCTCTGGTGATGGAGGGCAGCTGTGTAGGTGGCAGCCTTGTCCTCCCACCTGTGGCGACATGCCCTCCATCTGTGGGCCTGCCTGCATGCTGGTGGTTGGGGTGGTCCGACAGGATGGACAGGCCTACCTGACCCTGGGGATGTGCTGGGGCTCTCCTGGCCCTCAGATGGTGCAGCTGTAAGGAAGCGGGGGAGGTCATTCCCACATCCTGGCCCTGCTTGCCATGTCCTGCACCTCCGTAGGGCACCGCTCCCATCCCTGACCTGAGGGGTGGACATGTCCCAGGGATGTCCCCATAATGGTAGCATATTTTCCCTGCACATTGGCCCATACCACCCATGGCCTCTGCAGTGCCTTGGGGATAGTGCTGCCCATGGCAGGTTCCTCCGTGTCTGCCCCCGGGGAATGGGCTAGTGGGCAAGAGTGGGGTGTCTGGACAAAGGGGAATCCCTGCTTGTGTGTTGGGTCAGCTGGGAGCAGCTTGGCCCTACTGAGCCCCCCACCTCCAACATACCCGTGTGGCTCATGGCATTGTCCACAAGGAAGGGTGGTTGGTGTCAGCTGCAGACATGCCCATGTGCTGGGGCAGCACTCCCTGGTGGGATGTCGGGGGTCATGCCATCATCCATGTGTCTGAGCCACCTCGGGCCATGGAAGGAATGAGAGCCCCCCTCCCCGCCCCAGTGTATATGACACAATGCACACTTGCTGGTGGGGCCCTCAAAGAGGCTGGGGGACGCCTGGCTGGAGGTGGTGTGACTGGAAGATTCTCAGGGCAACTCAGTGATGAGGGATCCACCCAAGGACTTGTCCCCTGATGGGACCTCCAGCTTTGATGCCAGCTCTGGTGAGATGCCCTGCCAGCAGGATCCAGGCAGGTCCTCGTCTGCATCCAGCTTCCTCTCCGGTGCAACAAGGGTCTTTGGGGCTGCTGTGTCCAGCAGGGTCTGGGGTGGGAAGCTGTCATTCCTGGTGAGGAGCCTGTGGCCAAGGACTGCCTGGACCATCTGACACTGTCCCGGTCCCATGTATACCCCGACCTCAGTTTCTTTACTTTACAATGGACCTGGTCAGCAGTCCAGCATTCCCCCAGTGCCCAGCGGTGTCCTGGAGGATTTCCTCATCCTGCCAGAGCCCCAAGAGATCCTGGAGTTCTGGCTCCGTCCACGAAGAGGCCCTCCATCTTGTGCCCAGGCAATCTCCTGGAACCCCCTGCTGGCTCCATGGGGATCCCCTTGGTGTTGCTGTTTGCTGTCCATGGTGGCTCCAGACGCTGCTGGAGTGCCTGGGGAGTGTGTGGTGCAAGAGTGCATATGCTTTCTGCCCCCAAGCTCTCAGCTTCCTGCTGTGGGTTTTCTGGGTCCTTGCACCTTAGGAGTAGCTGGAGGCAGAGACCATAGAGCCCCGCTGGTGCTAGCAGGGCGTCTCCATGGTCCAGCTGGCCAGCACCATGGAGGACTGCTCTTTTGAAAGAAGGAGTCACGGAGCATCTACACACACTTTTTTTTTCTGAAAGATTCTTTCAGAAGAAGGCATTCTTCCTGGTTTGGAAGTGGAATAGGGACTCCAGAAGTGCCGTGTTCAAGCATTTTGTGTGTGGGTGCTCCACATGTTCTTCCAAAATAGCTCATGCTAATTTGAAAGAGCTTGCTAGTGTAGATGCTGCCATAGTGTTTCTTCTCTGAAGTGACTGAATTTACTCACTGCCAGTGAGCCAACAGAGGCTGTTTTAACATCTTTTTTTGTAAGAAAAATGTGTTGTCCTTGATATTATTACCATAAAGTGGCCAAATAGGGAGGTTATGAATTATGAAAAATGAAGAGGAGAAGCCTGAAACTGATGTACTAGACACTAAAAAACAGTGAAGGTGACACAGAATGAGAGATGGACAATAAAATATATTAAGTACCGGAGTTTTGTGTGGATTAGAAGGGTACTGATAAACTGTGGTGTGTTTATCCTCCATGTAGCAGGGGATCATATAGAATCATACTCACGATCCTCTGAATATTATATATTTGCTCATTTAAAAAAATGATTAGTGACCAGGTGCCCCCTTTCTGAAGCTAGTGGCAGAATTTATTTGGCCTTTGGAAAGGGCAAATTTTCTTTACTGGTATTCTGATATAAAACAATGCACCATGGGCAGAAATCTTATTCTCCATGAGTTAGTGTAAAGTAGCTTACTTCTAATGATTGCAATGCATCACAAATTCAAAATAAATTAATAGCCATTAAATCACAGGCTTCTCATCATCTATATTATAAACACTGCTTAGACTTCAAGCATTACTGGAATTACCTTTCATCTGAGGATTTGTGTTGATATTCTTCAGCCAGAACATATTAAAATGATCCAGTGAAATATACCAGCTTCCTCAAAAATGTAGCTTATGTGGTTGTGATGAGAATATTATTTAGGTTTACTAGTAAACAAAGTATTTTCTTTCTTTAGGAAGAACTATTATTCTCCAGAAAGACAGTTGTAGTTGTAGGTAGCCTGTCATGTCCGACAATAACGTCTTGAGCTTGCACAGGCTCATCAGTTGTGGACTTGCATGTGGCTGAGGAAACCAAGCTTTGAACAGCATGGGCGTTCACAGTGGGGGCAAGGGAATTGTCCTGGCTCTGTTGGTACAGCTACTGCTGTTGCTTTCTTCCTCTCATGAGTATCAAAGAGGTTAATGCATTGCTGCACTTCAAAGTTGTCATACGCATGTTGTACGAGAGCATGCCAGCCTGTTCGGTCTTTTGCATGCTGCTCTAGCTGATCTGGTGTTAAACCGGCATGAGCAATGTTGGCCTTCACGCAGTCTTTATATCTCTTGCGAGGCCTACCTTGATTCCTTTTGCCCTGGGAGAGTTCACCATAGAGGAGTTGCTTAGGGATTCTTGATTCCTCCATTCATATGATGTGCTCTGTCCAGCAAAGCTGGGCTTTCAGAATCATGGCTTTGATGCTTGTGGTTCCTGCTCTGTCCAGGACTTCCAAGTTCATAACTCTGTCCTGCCATCAAATGTGCAGCATTGACCTCAAGCTGTGTGTGTGGCAGTGCTCCAACAGTTTTATATGTTTTCTGTACAAGGTCCAGGTTTCACAGCCATGCAGGAGACTGGTCAGGACTGCAGCCTTATACACTTCCAGTTTAGTGGACTGTTGGATATTGTGCTGATTCAACACTCATGCTTTCGGACATCCTAGTGCCCGGCTAGCCTGGCAGATTCTGGCATTGATTCCTTTGTCAAGGGAGCCATCATTGGCTATCACATTGCCAAGGACTCCTCTACTGTTTTTAACTCTGTTCCTTCAATAAAGATTTAAGCAGGGAGAACAGCAGATCCTGGAGCAGGTTGAAACAGCACTTCAGTCTTTCCTAGGCTGATGGTCAAACCAAAGAGGCGAGTGGCATCAGCAAACTTGTTGACGATGAGCTGGAGATCAGATTTCTTGTGTGCCATAAGTGCACAGACATCATCAAAAAGGACTTCAAGGATGAGCCTCTCAAGCTTCTTGGTTTTAGCATTCAGAAGACGAAGGTCAAAAAGTGACCCATCAAGTCTGTATTTTATGTAGATTCCGTGGTCCAGGTCCCTAACTGCGTGGCTGAGGACACATATGAGAAAGAGGCTGACTAACACTGGACCAGCATGCACCCTTGCTTCACACCATTGGATATCTCAAACGGATCTGGGGACTCACCATTTGAAAGAACAAAGCCAGTGATGTCATCATGGAACAGGCATATGTGGTTAACGAATCTTCTTGGGCAGCCAAGTTTTGACAGGATAATCCACAGGGCTTCTCTGTTGATGGTGTCATATGCCTTGGTCATGTCTATAAAGACAGCATACAGATCCAAACTCTGCTCGATGCACTTTTCCTGGACCTGATGAACAGCAAATATCATGTCAATGGTGCTGCAGCCTGGGCGAAAACCACACTCTGCCTCTGGTAGGTTCTCCTCTGAGATGCTGGTGATCAGACGGTTGAGGATGACTCAAGCCAAGATCTTCCCAGCAGTACAGAGAAGGGAGATGCCCCGGTAATTTCCACAGTCAGCTTTGTTGCCCTTGTTCTTGTAGAGCGAGATGATTGGGGCATCCTTAAAGTCTTTGGGCATGTCTTCTTCTTCCCAGATGCTGATCAAGATGTTGTGAAAGGCTTCAAGTGACACTGGTCCTGCTGCTTTGAAAATTTCAGAAGGGATATCATCCATCCATGGGGCTTTGCCAGAGATGGTCTGGCTCATTGCCTTTTGACCTCATCCATTGTAGGGGCCAGTCAAGACTGTCTATTGTGGGTTTCTGAAGGATCTGGTCTAGGGACACAGGGTCAGCAATGGAGGGTCTGTTGAGAAGGTTGCTGAAGTGCTCTCTCCACTTATTATTGATGCTGTTCTTCTCCCTCAAAAGGGTCATGCCATCTGCAGACAGGACAGGTGTAGTACTTGGCTTTGAAGGTCCGTATATAGCTGAGATAGCACTGAACAACATTTTGGAGTTCTTGGTGTCAGTGTAGTATTGAACTTTATCAGCTTTACTCTCCCACCACTCATTTTGAATGTTGTGAAGTGCCGTTTGCGCCTGGCTCTGAAAGGGTTTGAAACAATCATGTTTGGAGATTGAGGACCGATCATTTTGTCATAGCAGAAATGCGTTCTGTTTTTCCTCTAAGAGCTTCATGATGGCCCCATCATTTTCATCAAACCAGTCTTGGTGAACTCTCTTTTTCAGTCCTAGTGTTGACTTGGCTGACTCCGTCACCAGGGTTTTGAACTTGTCCCACTTTTGTGTTGGGTCTCCAGTTAGAGGTTCATGGGATGTCAGCACTTCGTCAAGGCCGGCTGCGAATTTCTCATGATGACCAGTATGTTGCAGCTTCCCAATGCTGAAGGAGGGTCTGACAACCTTGAGCTTCTTGCGGTGCAGTGGTGTGATGCGCAGCATAAGTACTGATCTGACAAGTCTATGATCAGTCCAGCACTCAGCTCCCTGCATGGCCCTGGTGACCTTAACATCTTGAATGTCCCGCCTGTGACTGATGACATGATCAATCAGGTGCCACTGTTTTGATCTCAGGTGTATCCATGTGGTCTTGTAATTATCGGCTTTCCTGAAGAGAGTGTTGGTAATCGTCAGGTCGTTTTCTGCACACAAGCTTAGCAGAAGGCAGCCACTGGCATTCATGTTACCAACACCATGATGCCCCAGCACCCCTTTCCCGGTCCTACAGTCCTTGCCGACCCTGGCGTTGAAGTCACCCAACAGGAGAAGCTTGTCACTAGGAGGAGTTGCTTTCACAAGGTGGTCCAAGTCCTCATAGAAACTTTCTTTTGCTTCGCTGCTGTTAGTCAGTGTGGTGGCATAAGCGCTGATGACTGTAATGTGGCGAGAGGTGTTGAGGGGGAAGTGGAGCTTGATCAGATGCTCACTGATGCAAGTTGGTAGGTCAGGAAGCTGGTGCGGGAGTGATGTCTTGATGGCAAGTCCCACTCCGTGGATTCTGTCTTCATTTTCTGGCCTCCCTTTCCAGAAGAAGGTGTAACCTCCTTTTGGTTCCAGATGGATCCTTCCTCTGCCAGTCTGGTCTCACTCAGGGTGGCTATGTCAACATTTTAACATGCCAGTTCTCTTGCTATGAGGGCCGTTCTTCTCTCACACCTCATAGCATTCTCCCTGTCCAAGAGAGCGCGAACGTTCCATGCTGCGAATATCATCTTTCTTTTCACTGTTTTTCAAATGCTGTGAGGGTAAAACTGCCAGCTGTAGCACGCTGGCCATTTTGGTTGGGACAAGCAATTTTTGGGACACTTTTTCTAGTCCCCTCCCTCATTTTGAAGGTGAGCAGTGCTGTTCCTAAAAAGGCCTGCTCAGTCACCTAGGATGTTGCCGAACTCCTCTGTCGTCCTGGGGTCAGAGTTGAGCGACCAAAGTCCACAGGCCGCCTACGTGCAGATTTGGAGCTACAACTTCCAGTGGCCACCTTCATCTGTTGCTTCACCCCTCCACCATCACTGCAGGACTTTGAGGTAGACAGAAGTGATGAGACTGTGCAAAGAACCTGTGCGGGAGAATATTTAAAGTGGAAAAGCCATTGCACAGGGGCAGTTCCACCCTCTTGACCTCAGAAGCCTGGTTCCAGTAGTACAAAAAGTCTTCACGGCTGGGACTTCCTAGGCTGCAGTGGATGGCCATGCCGTCTTTGATGCCTTGTCATGCCCTTTGCTCTCCTCAGAGCGTTGCAGAACCACCTTCCTGGTCATTCGATCTTGCTGTTGATCTCATCTGTCCAATCTGCCAGGGCCGACTTTGTATGCTGGGATAGGCAATTCCCTATCTCGCCACAGGTTTCGGACTTGCCAGCTACCCTCACCTGGTTTAGCCTGTCCGTCAAAGTGGTTTATCAGGGTGTGGCCACTGCACGCTACAGCTTCTTGGAGCCACAGGTGAGAGCTGGGTGCCAGGTGGGGACCAAAGGTGCACGAACTGCGCCCAAAGAGACACGACAAGTCCCCACACCAGAGGTGCCTCCCCTCCATGGACACCCCATACACCCCAACTAGACAGTAAAGTGGTTGATTTAACAGATACATGTATTTGAATTTTGCCACTTAGTTCTTTATAGCATGTACCAACTGGTGGTGATCAAAACTTATTTGTAATTTGCCATTTTCCTTTCCTTGATGAACTCTGCTTTTTCCATGGTCACAGGGCCTGAAACTCTATTGCCCTGCACTTGAGCACAGTACTTATTTATATTTGTCAAAAGTGAGTGTACAGTTACTACAGTAGTCAGAATGGCAGGGGTATACATTTGCATGCACTTTGTACTGATGTAAATGATGACACAAGGTGCAAAAATGGAGAATCTAGCCCACACATAGTGGTTTTAGTTGTTGACTGGGACAAAGAACTTTGCTGTATAGTTAATTAGCAGGCAAAAGCTATGTGGTGTTTAGACTCAGTTTCAAGAAATGAGAATCATAGGGCCCTACTCACAGCAGTTCCAATCCGAATTAAATTATTCCAGTCCGGCTTTGTCAAGCCAAAACTGAGAAACCTCTAGGGATGGAGTTTCCACCACTCATTAGGTAACCAGTTCCAGTGCTTCACTACCCTCCTGTTGAATTTTTTTTTCCTAATATCCAACCTAGACCTCTCCCACTGCAACATGAGATCACTGAGAAAGAAAGCCATGATTTCAGACTTCCAATACCTTTTAAGTAAGTTGTGGTTAATGATTATATAACTCCTCTGCACAGTGGCCACAGCTGCTAGAAAGGTTACTGAAGACTTGAGTCTTTACTAGTCGCTGAATAATAGTTTTGTGGCAACTTTGCATCCCATGCAGGCTGAAAATTTTCATTTCTCTGTCTCTGCCATGGCCAACTTACTCAGGAAACTGGCAGTCATAATGGAAACTGTTTTCCCAGGTAACTATAGTGAATTATATGACTCCCATATTACAATAATACCACATTATTTGAGTCTTTTGCTATTTTAAACTTATCTATTAGAGCTGAGTGAATTCTGGAATTTTTGTCGCACAGGAATTCTGATATTTCAACATTTATTTTCATCCTAAATTAGGATAAAAGTTGAAATTTCAAAATTATTAATGGAATGAAAATTTTGAAAAGATTTTGTTTCAATGTTTCTATTTGAAATGAAACATTCTGAATTTTCCAAAATCAATGTTTCATTTTCGATTGTTGAAATTATTTGAAATGTTTTCCTTTCTATTTCCATATTGTGACATATTGCCTTCGGGTAGTTGTCATTTGGAAGCCCGATACTCCCACTCTCTTCTGGAGAGGTTTCCTAGCAGGGCTCCATCAGTCATAAAGACTTGTGTGGCCCCCCATGACACACAACCCAGTTCAGCAGAGTGGAGCCCCTGGATTGTTTTATGGGACTGCTCCAGGAAGCCGACCCGATAAGAGACAATTAGGTTTTGAACTAATACTCCTATAAGGTATGACAGGGAAGCACTTCATATCATGTCAACAAATCACAATACTTTGATCTGGGATTGAATAAGCTTAACTGAAATGTTTAATTTGGTTATAACTAACAGAAAATCATTTTAAGCAAAATATTTGTTTTAATTTTGGAAACTGAATTTTTGTTGACCAATCACTCTGACAGAAAATCTTTGTCAGTCCTAGTATTTCTTCTGACAGCCTTGGTGAGGTAGGAAAATATTATCCCTGTTTTATACATCAGACCCAGAGTGACTTGCATAAAGCTATTTGCCCATCCTCCATATTCACCTCTGTTCTGGAAACAGCCCTCTACTCCTACGTCTAAAATAACAAATTCTTTTTTTAAAAAAATAAGGCCTTTTGCTAAAGAACCCAGGGAGTGTCTCCATACAAAATGTGCTCTTTCGATATAGTACAGCAGGAGAAATAGAAGTGAGTGGTAACCTGGTCTGCAGCGACTATGAGATGATATATTTGAGGATCCTGACAAAAGAAAGAAAGGCGAGCAGTAAATACAGACTCTTGACTTCAGAAGAGCAAACTTCAACTCCCTCAGAGAACTGATGGAGAGGAGCCCTTGGGAAATGGATATGAAGTGGAAAAGAGTTCAGGAGAACTGGCAATATTTTAAAGAAGCCTTATTGAAGGCACAGGAACAAACCATCCCGAAGTGCAGTAAGAAAAGCAAACATGGTAGGCAACCAGCTTGGTTTAACAGGGAAATCTTTGGTGAGCTCAAACTCAAAGGGATTTATAAAAAGAGGTGGAAACTTGGACAGATGTCTAAGGAGGAGTACAAATATATGGCTGGAGAATGCTGGGTAGTAATCAGGAAAGTGAAAGCACAATTGGAACTGCAGCTAGCAAGGAATGTGAAGGGTAACAAGGTAACAAGAAGGGTTTCTACACGCATGTTAACAATAGAAGGGTTATCAGGGAGGGTGTGGGGCCGATACTGGCTGAGGCAGGTAACCTAGTGACGAATGATGCAGGTAAAGCTGAAGTACTCAATTATTTTTTTACCTCAGTCTTCACAGACAAGATCAGCTCCCAGACTGGGGCACTAAGCAATGCAGTATTAGGATAACCATCCATCCTGTATTTGGCGCTCCAAAAAGGCATCCCTACTTGTTACTCAGAAGGGACTAATTGTCCCATATTTTGGCCCTCTCCCACTGACCTTTCCCACCAGCAGCTGTGCAGGCTTCAGCTGCTGGCTAGAGAGCATGAGGTCACTCCCTGAACCTTGGGGAAGCAGGGGGAGTGTGGGCCGCTGCCACTTCCCCAGAGCTCAGGGAGTGCTGGGGCTGCCACTTCCCCAGGGCTCAGGGAGGGCCGGCAGCTGCTGCCTCCTTCCTGGCTCCCCAGCGCTTGGTGGAACTGGGAGCAGACACCCCTCCCCCCTATAACTCCCTGTTCCATATTTAAGACAGGGAGATATGGTCACCCTATGCAGTGTGGGAAGGAGGGAGGCAGCCCTCAGTGGAGAAAGAGCAGGTTTAGAGCTACTTAGAAAAGCTAGTGGTACTTAAGTCCATAGGTCCAGATTTAATGCAGATGTCATTGTAGAGCCCTTGGCCATTATTTTTGAAAATTCGTGGAGATCCGGAGACGTCCCAGATGGCTGAAGAAATGGAAACGAACTTCCCATCTTTAAAAAAGGAAAGAAGGACAATCCAGAGAACTATAGACCAGTCAGCCTTACGCCAGTCCCTGGGAAAATAGTGGAGGGGGTCCTCAAAGAATCCATTTTGGAGCACTTGGAAGAAGGGAAAGCAATCAAAAGTAGTCAACATGGATTCACCAAGGGTAATTCATGCCTAATGAACCTAATTAGCTTCTATGATGAGGTAACTGGTTGTGTAGACATGAAGAGGTCAATGGTTGTGATATACCTTGACTTTAGCAAGGCTTTTGATACAGTCTCCCACAACATTCTTGCCCATAAGTTAAGGAAGTATGGATTGGATACATGGACTGTAAGGTTGGATAGAAAGCTGGCTTGATGGACAGACCCAAAGGGTAGTTGTCAATGGCTCAATGTCTGGTTGGCAGCCAGTTTCAAGTGGACTGCCCCAAAGATTGGTTCTAGGACCAGTATTGTTCCGTATCTTTATTAATGACCTGGATGAGGGGATGCATTTGGATTGTGCCCTCAGTAGATGTGCAGATGACACTAAGCTAGAGGGTCAGATACATACGTAGGAGGGAAGTGATAAGATCCAGAGTGACCTAGACAAACTGGACAATTGGGCCAAAAGAAATCTGATGAGGTTCAAGAAGGCAAGTGCAGAGTCGTGCACTTGGGACAGAAGAATCCCAAGCATTGTTACAGGCTGTGCACCTACTGGCTAAGTAGCAGTGCAGCAGAAAAGGACCTGAAGATTACAGTGGATGAGAAGCTGGATATGAGTCAAAAGTGTGTCCTTCTAGCCAAGAAGGCTAACAGTATATTGGGGTGCATTAGGAGAAGCATTTCCAGCAGATCTAGAGAAGTTATTATTCTCCTCTACTCAGCACTGGTGAGGCCACATCTAGAGTACTGCACCCAGTTCTGCCCCCCCCCCCCCAGTATAGAAAGAATGTGGATGCAGTGGAGCGGGCTCAGTGGAGGGCAATGAAAATGATTAAGGGTCTGGAGCACATGACTTATGAGAAGAGGCTGAGGGATTTGTGCTTATTTAGTTTGCAGAAGAGAAGACTGAGGGGCGATTTGATAGCAGCCTTCAACTTCCTGAAAGGGGGCTCTAAAGCAGATGGAGACCGTTCACAGTGGTGACAGATGGCAGAACAAGGAGCAAAGGTCTGCAGTTACAGAGGGAGAGGTGTAGGTTGGATATTAGGAAAAACTATTTCACCAGGAAGGTGGTGAAGCATTGGAATGTGTTACTGAGAGAGGTGGTGGAATCTCCATCCCTAGAGGCTAAGTCCCGGCTTGACATGGGCCTGGCTGGGATGATTTAGTTGGAGGTGATCCTGCTTTGGGTAGGGGTTTGGACTAGATGACCTCCTGATGTCCCTTCCAGCCCTAGAATTCTATGATTCTATGATGTGAAATTGAAAGAACACAGCACTCTTTCCAGCAGCTCTCTTCCTCTCCCAAATGAGCACCTTTTTCTGAAAGATTCTTTTAGCAAAAATATGTGCAGGTGCCACTTTTTCAAAAGAGCAGTCCTCATGGTGCCAGATTTTTTGATCCCTGGCTCATTCTTTCGAAAGAGCGGGGGCTGTGTGGATGCTCTCTATCGAAAGAACGGATTGATTTTTTTCATTCGCTTTTTTGTGTGTGAATGCGCTCCTTCAAATCAGTTCACTTGGAAGACATCTTCCAGAAGAACTTCTTTTGAAAGGTTGCTGTAGTGCAGACATAGCCTAACAGAACTATGAGGTGAGAAGCTGGGTCCTCTACAGCAGTGAACACACCTGCTTATTTTTCATGTGGAGATAGCCAGTATTCCTTGGCTGGTGGAAATTCATTAAATCATTGGAGTTATAACAGGTTAAAGGAGTTTTATTGAGCAAATGTTTATAACCAAACAAAGCCAAATTCTACAGGATATGAAAAAAAGCGCATGTAAATCATCTGCAGTGCAAAACTGGACTAAGGAAGTAACAAGCACTTAACATGGTTAATGAGTATACACTGTAGCATGCCTTGACCCATACACACGTCAATAAGTAACCCCTGCCACGGATACATAGGTCAGTAAGTAACCCCTGCGCAAACCTCCATAACAGATAGCAGAGTGTTAGTGTATCCCCATAAGTCAACACAGTAATGGTAGAATTTGCCCCTATTGGGGATAAATCCTAAGATTAAAAAAAAAAAAAAAACTTAGCTCTTACAGTTTACTTATACTGCAAAGTGACCACTGGGGGGCAACCACAGCAGAAGAATGGTGGCTCTCAACTCTGCCTCCTTTCAGATGGGTCGGTAACTGACTCTGTGCCCCATGGAGGAGTCCTGCTGCCCCCTTGCAACCACCCAAAGCTAACCCCTCCCAACATGGCAGTTTGTTGGGCAGAGGCCCAGAAAACAAAATATCTTCATATCACCGTAAAAAAATTGCATGTTTATTCTGTCAACTTTAAAACTTTATGCAGCTCACTCAGAAAACACAATGTTTCCATTCTAGACTGTTATGTTTCTCCAAAGGGATTCTCTAATATCTCTTCATGTAGAATAAATGTGCAGCAATTAGCAAAGTAATTCATAGCACTTGACAAAATCAGGGCTATTTTAATTAGACATGTAAACATCAATTTAGCTGCAGGGATTAATTGTGCCAATTAGGCATAGACCATCTGAAGGAGCCGTTTAGAGGAGAACCATCATGGGAGAAGTTCAGGGAGGGATTTTATCTTGAGGAAACAAAATTCTTCCTTTATTTCTCCTATACCTGGGGAGGGAACACCCTCAGCTATACGCCTTCAAGTTCACCCTCTTCACTGTGCCAAACCTGCCTATGAGGTGATTGCAAACGGTCTGTGCCATTACCACCCTGACCATTCAGGGCAATGTGTGCCCCTGAGAAAATAGGAATTAATCTTTGTGCTCCCATGGTCACAGAAACTGTGGTGTCTGGTCCTTATGCAGTCTGTGCAAGGTGAAAAAATCCATTTTGCCTTGCCTTATTGGTCAAATGGTTAAGGACCAAAAATATACAAGACTCAAGGAGGTGGCTATGTTAGTCTCTAGCTTCACAAATAACAAGCAGTCCTGCAGCATCTTAGAGACTAACACATTTATTGTCATGAGCTGATTTTGAGTTTTTTCTCAAAAATATACAAGGTAGAGATAAAATCCAATTTCAATTTAGGGCTTCTACTATGATAGAAAGCTTATCTTTATAAAAGAAGATAATGCTCATTCAACCTGTTTCTGTTTCTGCAAAGTCAAAGCAGGTGTCACAGAGAACTGCAAAATATATCGTGCCTCATCACACCAGCGAAGAACTGGTATGGAGATGCTTGGGGATGCTGCTGCAAATAAACTACATTCCGCTTGGTTCAAATAAAGTCTGTTTAACTTTTAAAGCACACAATAAGCAGAAGAACTGACGGCAGATGCACAGATCTCAAGCTTCAATTATCAAGAACTACAAAAGAATATAAACTTGTGAGTTCATTTTGACTAATCAGCAGATGGGTTCAGTTGAGCTGTTTTTTAGGGGTGTGGAGATGTGATTTAGGGAAGTTATGGTAAAGAAAATGATATTAGTAAAGAACAAGTACTCAGTGAGCAACTTCAGCCATACATATAATTTCAGGAGCTGCAGCACATTGCAGTAGCCCCATGACTGGTCTCACAATTGATAAAGGTGTGGCAATGACAGAGAAACATTGTGAAATGATATGCAAGATACAAAATGTAACATCAAATACCATAGGGGCTTACTGTTTTGTGGGCCAAGAAGCGCTGCCTGCTAACAATGTGTGCTGACCTTCACCGTGAGAAAAGTTGGTCTTGTGCATAAGGTACTAGAATAGTGGCAAGCCTACACTTGGAAAGATTTGCCTGTATATCTACATTTGTGTGCCGTACCCGCAAAGTGCTCCTGGGATGGATATAGTTTATATCATTCCAGCCCCTACCCCCACTAACCCCCCCACCCCCCGTGAAAATATGCTATACTGGCAAAAGCTCAGTTTTTCCAATATAATGGCACGTACGTGAGGGGCTTTTTCTGGTACAACCATGTCAGTCACAAATCACATCCCATCACACCCCTGACTGATGTAGCTATGCTGACAAAACTTTGTGAACCAGGAGATTTGGATTAAACCCATTGTTCTGCCAGAGACTATTTGTGGCATCCAGGACATATTATTTAATTTCTTTGTGCCTCAGTTTTCAATCAGCAAACTGGAGACAACACTTCCTTTCTATCCGTCTAACTGTCTTGCTATACAAAGATTGTAATGCTTTTGGGGATGACACTTTCTTTTAACGTATAGCATCTAGCAAAATGAGATCCTGAGCTCAAGTGGTGTCTCTATCTGGTACTAGAAAAGAAATCACTATAAGAACAGAAACTTGTCAAGGACAATTAAATTATAAATTCTGTAAAATGAGTGCATTTCATTATAATCATTTCAGAGTTTTACACAGAGAAATAGGAACAGAGCATACTGCTTACAGAAGTTATCAAGAGGGAAATTGCTGGAACTGGTGTTAGAATTAAGTGAAAAAATCAACATCTTTTTTCACAACAAAGTCACCTAGTTTAATCACATTCTTTGATTTGGTTGTCAAAGCTAGCATAGCTAGAAGAAAGATTCCCTCATTTGAATAACTTAATGTCAATCTGTAGTGCAAATGCTTCACGGTTTTTTGACTTGTGGGGAGGAACAGAATAGTTTTCCAAAACTTGTGGGGGGAAAAATAAAATAATCTGGTCCCTACTACTCCTGAAATCCAGAGAGAAAAAATGCAGTTTGCTTTCAAATGAGCAGTTATAACTGATCTTTTGGAAAAGGTGAATTTAAAATTGACAGCCTACTAAACAAATAACACATGAAGGATTTGACTACACTGAGAAACCTTTAGCAGAGTATATTTCATGTGATCTCCCCAAGAGAGCCTGAAAACTAGTTAATTAAATTAACTGATATACTAGCCTCAGAAACAAGGTCACCACCACTGGCTCACTGCTTTGGGGTTCCCTCAAGATCTGTACTCATCTTTTTCTAATAAGTCCATGAGCTACTTATTTCTACTATCAACTACATATCTATGAACTACAGTAGGATTCTTCTGTACAATAACAGCTTTTTGAGTCTGCGACATGGAAACAACTTACAAAAGTGTAGCCATTCAACATAAGAGCTAAACAGGAAAATACTTCCTATTGATTCCAAAACAATGGAATAGTTAGTCATAGGTACTTTGTAAAGCATTAAGTTTATTATTTCATTTACTGTGGTAATATGATTACAATGTCATACACAGCAGGACCACATCGACTTTTCCTTCCTCATGATACTTTCTTCTGAATCTGCCTGGGTTTCTCAGGATTCCATATTTGCTGAACCATTGTTTCTTAAACCTTTTAGTCCTGCGACACACTTAACTATAAGAATTGCATGATCCTTGATATGATGAACTGTAACAAATCCATTGCTATTAGCACACACAAAGAAAGCATGCTTTAAAGCTGCATGCATGTATCAAAGGACAAAATTTGTCTCTCAATATGTATATTAAACAAACCAAAGGTTTTAGTCCCTCAAAGACTATACTTTATGTCAGTCTATTATTATTTCTTTTCAGTGACAGGTTAGTCAGAAAAAGCTTGGAATAGCAGATACAGAATGCTCAATTTCAGATGGAAACACTGGGGCTGTGTCTACAATGAGACCTAGTGCTGACAGTTTGATGAAAAGAAGCAGTCTCAAAAATGCAAAATGCTCACTTGCATACTCATGTGGCAAATATGCATATTTACAATACTAATTTGCATATTTGTGGCAAAAATCAAGCTGTGTAGATGTGGTTCTGCTGGCAAAAAAAAAAAAAAACCAACACCTTTGTCGGCAACCCCTTATACCTGGAAAAATTCAGAGGTTTTTTTGCCAGCAGAACCACATCTACACTGCTTAATTTCTGTGGTGAACATGCAAATTTGCCTCATGAATATGCACACTAGCAGAGCAAATATGCAAATAAGCTTCCATTTTGCATTTTTGAGGCTGCTTATTTGCCTCAAACTGTGGGCACTAGAGTTCAGTGTAGACACAGCCTGGCAGTATTACCACTTTGCTGATATAAGTGCCCAGCTTAAAAAAATGACAATGCATGTAAAACAGATTGTTAGAGATGAAAATTGTTGCTCTGCTGAATTATAAAATAATTCATTTTAATGGAGGAATATGAATGTGAATGCTTTGAATAATTCATGGCACATAAATAATTTAACCTGAAAACATATTTGTCTTTCATCACAATTTGGGAGGGTGGGGTTTGAGGGATGGTTCTGTGACATTTTAATATTTCTAAAGCTATTATATTGAATTATGGTAAACATTATAACAGAAGATGAAATCAGATGGTATTTTTCGTCATAGTATCTTATTCCTGACTATGACACAGGCTTTCTGAGGGGATGCTCATGTAATCCCCCAGGGAAGAAATTATTCTTAGTGAATCTGAGCCCGTCATGGAGATCAACAAGAAAATATAAAGCAGAAGATATGTTGGCTATGTCTACGCTACAGAGATCTTTCAAAAGAAGCTCTTCCAGAAGATCTCTTCCAAAAGAGCTTCTTTTGAAAAAAAGCATCCACACACACAAAAGTGCATCAAGAGTGATCTGCTCTTCGAAAGAGTATGTTCACACAGCCCCTGCTCTTTCCAAAGCACAGGCCAGGGATCAAAAATGAAGACTGTTCTTTCGAAAGCAGGGTCCTGCAGAGTGTCAACACTTGTTTTCTTTCTAAAGAAGCTTTGGAAAGGCGGTGTTCTTCCTGAAACAGGAAAGGAAGTGTGATTTTGAAAGGAGCACTGCATTCTTTCAAAACAAAAAGCAGTCAAGTAGCACTTTAAAGACTAGTAAAATAGTTTATTAGGTGAGCTTTCGTGGGACAGACCCACTTCTTCAGACCATAGCCAGACCAGAACAGACCTCAATATTTAAGACACAGAGAACCAAAAACAGTAAGCAAGGAGGACGAATCAGAAAAAGATAATCAAGGTGAGCAAATCAGAGAGTGGAGGGGTGGGGGGGAAGATCAAGAATTAGATTGAGCCACGTATGCAGGCGAGCCCCTATAGTGACTCAGAAGGTTCCCATCACGATTTAAACCATGTGTTAATGTGACTTATTTGAATATGAAAGTCAGCTCATCCACTTCTCTCTCTAAAACGGTGCGATAATTTCTTATTTAAATTATCGCAATTATCACAAGAAATTATCGCACCGTTTTAGAGAGAGAAGTGGACGAGCTGACTTTTATATTCAAATTTGGCACATTAACACATGGTTTAAATCGTGATGGGAACTTTCTGAGTCACTATAGGGGCTCGTCTGCATACTTGGCTCAATTTAATTCTTGATCTTCCCCCCCACCCCTCCACTCTCTGATTTGCTCACCTTGATTATCTTTTTCTGATTCATCCTCCTTGCTTACTGTTTTTGGTTCTCTGTGTCTTAAATACTGAGGTCTGTTCTGGTCTGGCTATGGTCTGAAGAAGTGGGTCTGTCCCACGAAAGCTCACCTAATGAACTATTTTGCTAGTCTTTAAAGCGCTACTTGACTGCTTTTTGTTTTGATAGTGTATAGCCTAGCACGGCTTACTCTCTGTTGCATTCTTTCAATTTACTTTCAAAAGAACACTGTTTGTGTGCAGACAGTCTGTGGGCTTTTTTGAAAGAGCCCCCTTCTTTTGGAAAATCTTTCAAAAGAGCTTGCTAGTGTAGACACAGCCGTTTAGAATAAACTGAAAACAGCAATGTTATAAAAAAAGTCACCAGTGAAGACCTCATTGACTTCTCTTCCAGAGTCCAGTTAAACAAGTGTTTTCTGTGCATAAGGCAAGCTTGAGGATTTACGAGGAGAATTGGTATGACAATACTTTGAAAACTGTCGTATTGAGCACAACCCTCAGTCTTATGTGCAAAGTCTTGGAAGAGGCATAAGAAGAAAAGGTTATACCAGCCTATGAAGGATTTGTCAGGCGTCTTTAAACTGTAAGTCTTGTTTTTTTTAAATTAAGCTACTCTAAGTTCACACTATTTTTGTTACTCTTCAAATCTCTTTTTTTGTATTTGTCTCAGTTTGCTAATGAGACTCACAACTCTCTGTTCTTGTGTCATCTCATTATGACCCCCTCTCCTTTTTCTGCAGTCTCAAATTAATTTGACACAGATGTTGTATATATATTTTAAACTAAATGTGAACTATTCCCTCATGCCCATGAGGCATTTGGAAAGTTGGTAAGTTCTGTTTTCAAGGACACTGTAAATTAGGTTATTAAAATTCAACACTTTGCATATTCTGGTGGAGAATATAGCTTTGCCCCGCAAAACAAGAGATATAGGTCAGAATAGGAAAGTTTCTCAATCACCTTCTTCATGTCCACTCTGATTTGTCTGCCAAGCTCAGCAAAAATCAGGATAATTCTCTCAGCACCTTAACATAAAAATCATGGGGGCCTAGTGTTAGTGTAAAAGTTAAAAATGAAGCCATCTGTTGTTCATGTTGTATGGATTTCACAGTTTGTCATTTCTATAGAGCATACAATTTCATCTTCATAGCAATATCACTGAAACCCCCACTGAGATAAAATTGCAAATATTTTAAACACACCATATGAAAAGTTATTTTCCAAAGTAATATTTGACAAAGACAGGATAAGCTCTTTATTTTTTAATTGTCAACTGAACAAACTCTTTCAGAGTTTGATGCTATATAAAAATAAGTAATGTAAACATTAGATAACTTAAGATGTGGGCAAAAGAAAGAAGAACAAGTTTTGTCCACTCTATGAGCCTATCTAATGTAAATCAGCCACAAGTATTACTTAAGGTTCTACAGCATCTTTCATCCAGAAGGACAATAAATTGCTTTTTTAAAATGACTTATCTTGAAAAAAAATACTTCACCTTGGCTATGTTTACACTATACACTTTTAAAAATAATTTACAAAATTTTCACTATGCAAATTGCGTAAATTATTTCAAAATACCTTACTCCAAACTTGGTGCCATCCAAACGGCATCTAAGTTCAGAATAAAGGGCTATTTTGAACATTCCATTACTCCTCATATGACGAGGGGTAGCTGAATTGCAATTGCATGCCTGAAATAGCAGAGCTATTCTGGGAGCTGCGAAAAGCCATGGCGTTACTATTTCAGGACATTTTTTTATCTTGAAATAGCACCTACACTATAAACATAGCCTTAGAATGGAAATGGAATCTTCGCTGGATGAACTATGGCAGTCCTTGATAGATACTAATTCCTCAATTCCCATTGAAATAGAATTTGACACAATGGCTACGTCTACACTATCCCAAATCTTCAAAATGGCCATGCAAATTTACTAATGAATACATATTCAGCGCCTAATTAGAAAGGACACCAGCGACTTCGAAATCCCCTTATTCCTATCTGGACGAGCCCATGCGGTGGCGAGCTGCAGCAATTTCGAAGTGCCGCGGCTGTTGGCATTCTAAGTAGGCGCTGAATAGTAAATTTCATTACTAAATTTTGAAATGGCCATTTGCATGGCCATTTTGAAGTTTTGGAATAGTGTAGACATGGCCAATGAGAGTTAAGGGTGCTTGGCACCACTCTGATTTGTGCTAGAACACTATGATCTTTTGTCTTCCTTAGTATCATGCCTGTAAGTGTTTAATTTTAAATATTGCCAGGACTAGTGGGTGAGGAAGAGAGAAAGAAAAATTTAATTAATAAAAAAACCTATAACCATTTTGACTTACCTTCGCTGGTATTTGTCTATTTTCTTGTGGAAAGTTATCAGACATTGGAAGGGAACTTTGAAGTTGTAGGTAGAAATAAAATTTATTCATTTCTTTGTTTATTAAAACCATAAAATAGCCAAACACATTTCTTTGAGATAAATGTTTCATTCTGCTGTGCTGAAGATTTGAAGGTTTAGCTCTTAATGGCTACGTCTACACGTGTAGCAACATCGAAATAGGCTATTTCGATGAATAACGTCTACACGTCCTCCAGGGCTGGCAACGTCGACGTTCAACTTCGACGTTGCGCGGCACCACATCGAAATAGGCGCTGCGAGGGTACGTCTACACGCCAAAGTAGCACACATCGAAATAAGGGTGCCAGGCACAGCTGCAGACAGGGTCACAGGGCGGACTCAACAGCAAGCCGCTCCCTTAAAGGGCCCCTCCCAGACACACTTGCACTAAACAACACAAGATCCACAGAGCCAACAACTGGTTGCAGACCCTGTGCCTGCAGCATGGATCCCCTGCTGCCGCAGCAGCAGCCAGAAGCCCTGGGCTAAGGGCTGCTGCCCACGGTGACCATAGAGCCCCGCAGGGGCTGGAGAGAGAGCATCTCTCAACCCCCCAGCTGATGGCCGCCATGGAGGACCCAGCAATTTCGACGTTGCGGGACGCAGATCATCTACACGGTCCCTACTTCGACGTTGAACGTCGAAGTAGGGCGCTATTCCGATCCCCTCATGAGGTTAGCTACTTCGACGTCTCGCTGCCTAAAGTCGAAGTTAACTTCGAAATAGCGCCCGACGCGTGTAGCCGCGACGGGCGCTATTTCGAAGTTAGTGCCGCTACTTCAAAGTAGTGTGCACGTGTAGACACAGCTAATGACGGCTTGCTATTTCTACAAATCTAGCATCAACCAACTCTAGCACCATTACTAGGCCACCATAGAACTGATCAGTGAAAAAAACAAAACAAAACAAAACAAAAAACAGTAGCAAAACAATCTAGTAGCAAAACCAAATATTATTTCCAATGGAAAAATAATACATAAGGTCAGACATGCGCAAGGTGTAATGAGCTGTCATATGGAACGGGCTTCCTAATTGTCACTAAGGGTTCTACCAAATTTCATTGGCAGAGACAATGAGAATCTTTCCATTGACTTTCACGTGAAGTGTATTGAACCCACAGAAAGCAACCATTTGGAGGAAGTTTTCTGTTTTGTTATAGCTACTTTTTGGAAGTTAATTCTGTACAGAGTAAAAAAATGAATGTATGAAATAAAGACAAAACAAAGATTAACTTATCTATCTATATTTATATAGCTATAAAAATAGGCAGGTAGGTAGACAGAAATAAGTGGCATTATAGCCACTGGTACGTAAACCCTATGACATCTTGTGTCCTGGCCTCCAGGAAAATAAGTTAGGTGGTCTCAGTCTTAGTCCCTTGTGATCAGGAGTCCATCACAAAACTACCACCTTTAATTTAACACTACTGACAGTTTCTGCTCAAGACAGGGAGAAGAATGAGTTGCCATGGAGACTGAACTACTGCTCCTCTCTAGAGAGTATGATTCAGACTGAATGGGCTGAAGAACATGGGGAGCTCTCACTGCCACTGGCTGCCCACTGTCCATGTACCATGATCACACAGAAGACTCTGTTTTCAGGATTAGCAATTCAATCATCTTGAACAAATGGAAAATAACTGACAAAGTGAAAAGGAACACAATATGTATGCTCATTGTCAAAACCATGTAAGCATCTATTATATCCGACTGAGAAGGGGAAAAGATTTCATATTGATTTAATTTATACAATTTGCCACCTCTGCTTAGTGCTTTCCTAACGGGGTGCACACTGTGCTTGACCTCTTTGTTGGAATTCACCAGGACTCTGGGAGACCATATGGATTGCCAGATGGTCTGCTACAATTTGATGCCATTTTATTCTAAGTATGAAGTAAGCGATAAACATAATTAACATTTTTTCACTCCTTATTGGATGCCTTTTATTAGTTTCATTTTTTTTCAAACATTGCAAGGTAAGTTAATATCTTGTTACTGAGACACAGATGCCATATAATTACTGCAAGAGGTACAGCCACCAACACAAAGAACCTCTGAATAGATTCTAACTTACTCAGTGACCCCACTGAGATGATTAGTAGGTTGAATGCTAAGCCATAATGACTGCATCAGATCTTCAGATTTTTTTTCAGGTTATCTTAAATAGCAGTATGATGAACAAAGTGTACAAGTAACAATTTAGATATACCTATTGCACTTCATAGTGAGCAGTGCAGCTTGTACCTTCTGCTTATGTCAGATTACGGTACATCAAATACTAGAACGAAAACATGGCCATAGCCAGAGTGGGAGAACAATGGAATGATTTCTTTCTCAAATGTTTTTCTTAGGGCTTGCCTATTTCATAGTCTGCCAGTGATTGTCTAAATGGCTTATTTTCTAGGAAGTAGTTATACAGTAGCTGTGGCTTCAAAGAAAAATTATGTTGAGCATGGTTGCCCACTGTTATTATTGTATCAAGACATCAAAATAACTTCAGACCACATTCTTGTGCTGCCATTATTTACATTGACTGAGATGTTTCTTGGCTAGCTTAGACTGAATGGGAAATTAGCAAATTACTGGCCAATGCATAAGAACGGCCATACTGGGTCAGACCAAAGGTCCATCTAGTCCAGTATCCTGTCTGCCGACAGTAGCCAATGCATTTACAGAAATGCTAAATAAAAATAAGTAATAGCATAAATTGACTTTGTGTTTTCTGGTCTCCTAAAACAAATACTCCCATTGTTGAATATTATATAATTAGCTTTTATACTATTAATAATTAAGGGCCAAATTGAGAGTTTATATGGATGACTGTGTAAATTAAACATTGATTCCAGGCTACAAAACACTAAGGTTTTGGGACAAATCTGTCTTTACAAATCTTTGTAGTGCTTAGAAGGGCATTTCACAAACATAACATAGAAAGGTCCAACCTGTACTATTCAGGCATCACTTGTGAGAAACATGTCCATGCTCTTTCATAATTGCAAATACTGCATAATTACCTTTTCTAACCTTAAATACAGTTACTTGTTTGTTCTCAAGAGCACAGCTTCTTGGAATATTTATTCACTGGCCATTCCAAGACTTAGAAGGCAAAAAGCAGCTAGTATACATGGGAAGTATCTGGGTCTCGATCTAAAAAGCATGAGATTTCACTGAAAACAGGTAAGAGCAAGAGGCCTAATATCTGAGGGGAAGTGCCATTAGAGAGACTACAGGCAGGACAGATGGTCAGCTCCTAAACTTGACATCATTATAAACAGAACTGTTTAAATTTCAGTTCAATCAGCTAAGGCTTGGTATTGATGTTCACAGCTTCATTGGGGTGCTCAGCATCTTGCACTATTGAGACCTATATCTGAACTAGATGAACAAATTCATCAGGTAGACTAAAATTTTATCGCACTCCTTTATGCATGGGGTTTTGTGTTTGATTGGGTGAGTTAGTGAGTGAGTGAGTAATTTTTGGAGGGTTTTTTGGCTACCAAGAGACAATGTTGGAATCTTGTTTAAGAACCCCTTGTCTAATTTAGGACAAGTACAGCAAAACGATTTTACCCTCATTCCACAAGTGATCCTGACTGATATTACTGTTTAGATTTAAGAATGGATCAGGAGTTAGTGCAATAACTGAGTTACGATGGAAACACAGATGCAACTTTGACTATGGAGTGACTACAACTATGCCATGATAAGTCAGGCTATGGTGAGTGAGTGTGTACACAGGCAACAGGAATTAACTTTACAGTATTTAAGAATACACAGAATCCTAAATAGCTATACTATTTGGTAGTTTCTCAAATGACTTACCTCCTGCATACATAACAGCCAGCATAATCGAAGATATCCAAGCTATCTCACTATATGATGTGTGGAAGATCTCCTGAATTTCCTTGAAGAACACTGTGATGGCTTTTGGGAATGCATAGGAAAATCCGATGGAGATAAAAGCCCCAAAGACTACAACCCAGCCCCATCCTCCATCTGGGGGTGTGTATTGTTGGGCTGTTGTTGCTGGCGGCATTGTCAGGCTTCGTCTGTTTTCCAGCTAGGCTGTAACTGAAATGTAGAAACAATATTTCAAATACAGTCCTTTTTTCTTTAGTACGGTGATTTTAACAAATACATATCATTCATAATAAGGATAACAGATCATAAATCATAATCACAATAAAGAACAAACTTCCAAATTCTACCAAAAGACATGGGATGATATAGCGTGAGATGATATAGCATGAATACTGGCCATATCTGCCGAGGCAGAAGGTAAATTATCCGGCAATAGTTATTCAAAGAATCATATTCTGTATCTTGTAAATGTTACAGATCATTTATTTCAATTATGAAGTTATATTTAGCAATGAATTGCTTTTAGAAAAGTTGCATTTTGGGCTAGATTCTCAGCTGCTGGGAACTGACATAGTTCTACTGACTTAAGGATGTGTCTTTTTAATTCAAACACAGGTGTCAAAATACAAAAAAACAACTTGCTTTACCTTATTGTGGATAATGGTAAAAAGTTACATTCCAGTGTTTCTAAATATAATTTCTGTAACATCCTCTTAACGTTTACATGTTTGGGAATAATACCAAGCAACAAATTGCCAATTTTTTTTTATTAAATTGAACTCTATCTGAAATATCTTTTACTTTTACTAAGTGAAACTGGTTTATTAAAAATGTTTCAAATCAGATTTAAATTTGCTGTGCATCCATCATGAGAATTTTAAAAATTATAATTTTGTGACAGACTTACTTCTGATTTTTTCAAACAGCTTTGTTGGCATACTTTTATGTATGTTGGAACAAGTAAGAACACAGTTCCTCTTTCAGAAGCTCACCACACAACTTGAGTGGAATACTTTGCTTTTCTTATGTACATAGAATTGTCAGAGGGAATTTTGAATGTGTATCAGTGGCAGATTCTTAAACCTGCTGTAAGGCTACAACCATGAGGGAAAAACCTCATAAACATTTAATATCTAATAATTTTCTACTGTAAAAATGTTCAGCAGTCAAATCTTACAGACGTGCCACTTCATGTTCTTCTGATGGGAGGGATAACTGTTGAAGTTAGCAAACACTACTAAGCCCAGGAATACATGGGCAAGTCAAATCAACACTTGTTGCACCCCTATCGAATTAAGGTTTATACTTTGCTCATTTGGTATCTGAATACCAAGACAATCTGCACCTTGCTTAGAAATCAAGTGGTATCACTGGAGAAAATGCAGAGAGTGGCTGCTTCCCAGGCCAGTTCTTCTCCCACCATAGCATCACCCAACCCTAAAAACATGAAACCTTGGTCCTTCGGTATTTAGTTCTATACATTTCCAGAACATGTACAGAGCATGCAACGAAGCTGTCACCCTCCCTTGTGCTCCTTTTTGGCATTTGAGCTCTGTTTTAAACTCAAGTGGTCACCACCAACCAAAGATACAAACCCAGAATTATGTGTATGTTCCCTTTATACATACTCTTGCCAGTGGGTCTGTCTGTGATTTTTTCCGTGCCATTTAAAGAATGCTTACAATTCTAATAGCAAATTGTATCAGTGGTGACAATGATATGAGTAGAGTTAGCAAAATGTAAAAATCTTAAATTATCTTAAATTAATCCTGCTGACTGCACTCTGAGCCCCATAATACTAAAGTGCACCTGGTAAAGCCTACAATATATGCTAGAAAACAAGCATAGCATTGCCTTTACAATTATCTTTTACCACTCTAGTCCTTATGTAATGTCGCTCAGAGTTTCCAAGAAGACTGTACACATCACCTCTGTAACAGCAGATATCTATGGGCTAAATCAAACAAAAATACATTTGGCTCCTATAGAAGTTGGAAAACCCCAACTAATTAAATCAATAAAAATAACCCCAAACAAGCCTGGTTTTGGTAGGAATAAGTATCTGTCGCTTATGTACAGCACATAATATATATGAAGTAGAAGAGCCCTTGGCCCTTATTCTAATGTCAAAAACAACAAGAAGTCTTGTGGCGCCTCATAGATTAGCAGGTTGCTTTTGCAGTTGGCCAGCCACTCACAGTCTTTGTTCAATCCTTTACTGATGGGCTACGTCTACACGTGCACCCAACTTCGAAATAGCTTATTTCGATGTTGCGACATCGAAATAGGCTATTTCGATGAATAACGTCTACACGTCCTCCAGGGCTGGCAACGTCGATGTTCAACTTCGACGTTGCTCAGCCCAACATCGAAATAGGCACAGCGAGGGAACGTCTACACGCCAAAGTAGCACACATCGAAATAAGGGAGCCAGGCACAGCTGCAGACAGGGTCACGGGGCGGACTCAACAGCAAGCCGCTCCCTTAAAGGGCCCCTCCCAGACACACTTTCATTAAACAGTGCAAGATACACAGAGCCAACAACTAGTTGCAGACCCTGTATATGCAGCACGGACCCCCAGCTGCAGCAGCAGCAGCCAGAAGCCCTGGGCTAAGGGCTGCTGCCCACGGTGACCACAGAGCCCCGCAAGGGCTGGAGAGAGAGTATCTCTCAACCCCCCAGCTGATGGCCGCCATGGAGGACCCCGCTATTTCGATGTTGCGGGACGCGGATCGTCTACACGTCCCTACTTCGATGTTGAACGTCGAAGTAGGGCGCTATTCCCATCCGCTCATGGGGTTAGCGACTTCGACGTCTCGCCGCCTAACGTCGATTTCAACTTCGAAATAGCGCCCAACACGTGTAGACGTGACGGGCGCTATTTCGAAGTTACTGCCGCTACTTCGAAGTAGCGTGCACGTGTAGACGCAGCCATGGTGTCAAATTTGCAAATGAATTGTAGCTCTGCAGTTTCTCTTTTGAGTCTGTTTTTGAAGATATTTTGTTGCAGGATGGCTACTTTTAAATCTGTTAATACAAAAAAATAAAATTCAAACAAACAAAAAAACCTTTAAAAACAGACTCCAAAGGGAAACTGCAGAGCTACAATTCATTTGAAAATCTGCCACCATCAATAAAGGACTGAATAGAGACTGGGAGTGGCAGGCGAACTACAAAAGCAGTTTCTCCTCTCTTGGTGTTCACACCTCCACATTAGCTGCTGGAAGTGGGCCACACCCTCCCTGACTGAACTGACCTCATCACCTCTGGTCTTCTTCTTGATTGGGACTCCCACCACTGTTCATAAGCCTGTATAATTAGACCTCTGCAATCGCCCTACGCTGCATCTGACAAAGCAGGTCTTTGCCCACGAAAGCTTATGCTCCAAAAAATGTTAGTCTGTAAGCCACAGGATTTCTTGTTGGTTTTGGGGATACAGATTTACATGGATACCCCTCTGATCCTGATCACACTTAGCCGGTTTTACTGACATACAACTACACCAAGTTTCACTGGTGCGAGAGGAGAATCATGTCCTCTGTTTGAAAAAAAGAATCTGGACTATGGGAAGGAAGATTCCTAGCTAAGAACTGACTTCAGCAAAGCACTTAAGCCCATGATTAAATGCATTGCTGAATCAGGCCTGAAAGGCTAAAACATACAAACAAAGAAACATTCCCTCCGACCACATCTCCTGCCACCATTCAAAAGATATGCTGATTTATTAACCCTCCTTATAAGTATCCAGAAGACAAATTCAGATTATCATGAAACATACAACTTTGTTCCTATGAGCAGATCAGCTGAGGGTGGACTACAGAGTAATTGCAAAGATTACTGCCTGCCACTGATCAGGATTTCCTGGCTTTGCTAACACACTTTTTGGACAGATCCTACAAATATGCATTACAAATATGCAGACATGACTCTGTATTTCAGCAGTCTGAACTGCAGATATTTCAGATTCATGTATCAACATTTTATCCCCACTAAAATTAGACCAAACTCATTCTACACAATATCAACATTTAAGTCCATAATGTAACTGAATTAAAAGTGATAATAAACTGAGCCCTCCAATTTCCAAAAATAAAACACATCTGTTTAAAAATCACACCCATCACACCACTCAGAAAAAGCTGAACAAAATGGAACAAATGTATCTGCTGATAGGAATAAGGAGATTTCAAAGTTGGCAGGGTCCTTTCAAAAAGAACCCTCGTCTGGATGAGCCACGTGGGAGCGAAACACGGCAATTTCAAAGAGCCGCGGTCGGCGACATGCTAATGAGTCACTGAATATGCATTTTAGCACCTCATTAGTAATCTTCGAAATGGCCATTTGCATGGCTGTTTCGAAGTTTTGTGCCAGTGTAGACACAGGCCTAGAGAGGTATCTTCAGTGCAAGAGAATACCATCACATCATCTGGAAGGAGGGTCCCTATCATGGGATGGTTTCTCTCTGCTCCATGAAACTCCCTGTTAGCTGTTCCTGTTTGCTAAGCTCCCTGGCCACTTACTAGCAGGCTTTATATAGTTCTGGCCTTCCTGATAGCCCCACCCCTTGTTTAAAGCTTGACCAATGAACAGAGGGTTATAGATCTCAAATTGTTGTTAAGAAGCTCACAGCTTCCAACTGCCGACCTTAGCACACGGTCCTTCAAACAAACAGCTCAACACCTGTATCTCCAAACAAACAACACAAGCTCAGCACACACTATCTTTCACGCAATCAACAAGTAACCACCAGCACACACCACAGACAGCCACTTACCTCAAGAGTCCCATAATCACTCCACCTTCACCCGGAGAACTCCCCTACGAAACTCCCTGTTTGTGTCTCTGTGAACTATGCAAGGATGCAGTTTTCAAAAGGATCTAGATCCATGATTCTAAAGTTTTTTTTTTATGGCTCACTTGAAAATTGCAGAGGGTATCAGCAGACAACTAATGATCTTTCCAAATGTTGTCTGTAGCATTAGCAAAGTATTACAAAGCACTCTGTAAAAAAGTGCTGTATAAAAACCTCTTAATAATAAATGGGTTTTGTTCTACATACTAAAGCACACAATTCTAATTTGAATATCAGTAGGGATCTCTTCCCTGCCACAGCGCCCACTGAGCTGAGACCAGGCCCACTGACAAGGGGGGACTGTGGATGGGGATGAAAGGGGAAGTTACCCCACTGGGCATGGCATTTCAAAGGGGCCCAGAGCTCCAGCCAACACTGCTAATTTGGCAGGAGCAGCAGCTGGAGCCCTGTGTCCCTTCTGAAGTGGCATGGCAGCACTGCTCTGGCTGCATCAGCTGGGAGAGAGTGGGAGAGCAGGCAGAGTCACAATCTGGGCAGTGCTGAGAACTGACTGCCCTTGAGCACGTCCCTTCCGCTCTTGGGCATGCTCCTTCTGGGGTGCAGAGCCAGGTCCCCTGCCCATCTTGCCCTGGAGCCCACGGCAGCTGTCAGCCCCACTGGCTGGGACCAGAAAGGAGGGCTATCTCCCTCCCTCCCCTCCCCACCGAGCAACCACAGCCTTGGGAGTTGAGGAAAGTCGCCTCTTTCTCTGGCCACTGTATCTGCAAATCACCAGTTCCCCTTATCTCCTCTTATCATCCCGCTGCTCCCTCCCACTACTTCCTGTTCCCCCTGAAGGCCACCACCTCACCTTATTTGTGAAGCCACATGGTCCAGGGCCTTGGCACCTAAGTAGTGGAGCTATGCCTGAGGCCACTAGTTAGGTGGGCACCCTTCATTCTTTCATGCAGAGCAGCCAGGTGTGCACTTTAGAGGGAACTATCCAAAGACAACTGATGATGTCAAACCACCTCTGACTTAGACCTCATTGACTTGTACAAGTGTCTGTTGGCATGGTTTAAATTGTACAATTGGGGCCCGAGTTAAAAAAAAAAAAAGATTTACCTTAATCCCAAACTCATTCCTTACTAGCATGTTTACTACATTGAAAATTAGTGGTTTGTTAGTTGCACCATTCCAGAACTGACCACTCTACACAGGACTTACACTTTCTGCTGCACCAAGGAAAACAGTCTTGTTTAAAAGTGGGAGAAAGTAGTTTTCTGCTATTATTAAAATCTGTTGTTTATTGGGCTTTGGGCAATTTCTTGTTATGTCAGGAATCATGAAAAGCCAAGGCCAGGCATACCTGTACACGTACTTTTTCCTACCCTGTGAACACTGCTCAGTCTTTGAAGAAGTGCTGTACTCTTGTTAGTTTTGTTCTGAAGGTTCTTTTGAGGGAAGCTCCCGTAAGCAGTGTGACAATCTGCGCTCTGTCTTAATCTCTATAACTACAGTCGATTCTAAGGGCAGAGTTACTTCCAGGGCACTCGAACTGCAGTGTGTTTTGACCCAGATTCCTCAAAAATGATGATGGCTTGCATGCAGTTTGACCTCTTCTTTTTAAGGACAAGGATATATAATGTAAATAAAACAAGTTATGCTAAAAATAATACCCAGACTTTGCTTATATGATTTTCTCTTCAAGAATGTACAAAGTATTATGCTCATCTGTTTTTTTCTCATAGTAAAACTACTCTTCTTTACAATGGATGAAGGTTTCTACAAAAAGTATTTTAACATACTTTGTGGAAGAAGAGCAAGGAAGGAATATAAAGTAGGTTTGTTTGTTTTTTTCTTGAAGATGTGGAGAGAAGGATTCCAACACACTAAATAAACAGTCACCCATCCCACACTAAACACCCACAAACAATTTGTTTTACTGAATTAGTATTCCAATAGACTACTCATCCCAGTGCAAAAATTATACAAATATGCCCACACAGACATTGTAGTTAAATAAGACCTCCCTACTCATTCAAGGCAGGCATAATAATAAAGCTCCTCAGCTCTTTAATTCACTCCCTCTGCAAATGAGTGGGAGACATGAGCTATGTCTCAGGCCTAGAGTGCCCAGGACACAATTCAAATCCCACTTACACCAGTGGAGGGCCCTGGTTCAGCAAAGCCCTTAATTACATATTTAACTTTAAGCATGTACTTAAGTTGATCCCTTTTTAGCCAATCATACAAGAAAGTGCTTATGTGTGTAGTAGGTGTGAGGCGAAAGCTGAAATAGCTACATAGTAATGTATTGTTACACCAGGGTAAATAGGGTTGCCAGGCATCCAACTTTCTACTTGAATACCTGGTCAAAAAGAGACTCTGGCAGCACCAGTTAGCACTGCTGACCAGGCTATTAAATGTCTAGTTGGCAGCACAGCAGGTCTAACAAAGGCTCCCTGCCTGCCCTGTCTCCACGCAGCTCCTAGAAGTGGCAGCGTGCTTTTCCTGACTGTGCAGTTCCTGGAACCAGGGACAATGAAAGCTGTGAGGGACAGCGCCTGTGGACAAGGATAATGTATGAAATTCCGGTCACTTCTGTGCCTAAGGGCTGCAGACACACACCAGGCACTTCCAGCAGCTTCCTAAGGTAAGCACTGCCTGGAACCCACACTCAAAACAGCCACCCACCCCCAGCCCTTTGGCCCAGTCCCGAGCCACCTTCTGCACCCAAACTCACTCCTGTAGGCTGCACTTCACACCCACCCACCCTGCTCCAGCTTGAACCTCTTCCTGCACTTTGAACCCCTCCTCCCTAGTCCCCAGTGCCTGCATAACAACCCATTAACCCAGCCCAGTGAAAATGAGTGAGTGAGTGTGAAGGAGAATAGGTAATGGGGCAGGAGGTGGGAATGAACATGGGCAAAGCCTCAGAGAAAGGGTAGAGCAGGGGTGGGCCCTCAGGGCAGGGGTAGAGTAAGCTTGTGTGGGTTTTGTGTGATTAAGCAGTTGGCAGCCCTAAGTGTAAGTGAGATCAAATTTTGGCCATAAAGATCATCCTTGCAAGTATGGTAAACCCTCAATATAACAGACTAATGGGGGAAGGGTGCATGTTAAAAGAGAAAGTTCCTTATATCTGAGGGTTTCCTCAGTTTCCCAGCTCTTTTCCTCTTGGCACTGCAGCTCCCTGGTGACTCCTGCAGGTCGCAGCAGTGCTCTGCCCTGAGACTGGCAGCTCCTCCGGCTCTGAGTCACCCACGTTCCACCCTGAGTGCAGGGGCTTGTCCTGGTTCTGAGCCACCTGCACTCAGGGCAGAGTGTGTGTGTGGGGGCTCCTCAGGCTCTGCATCCCAGGAGCCGCGGGGAGGGGCTGCAGCTCTCCCAGCCGCGGTGTAGTGGTGGTGGGGGACCAGTAGAGCTGGTGGCCACTCTCCCAGCCATGGCCAGGGACCCCACAGCTACAGCGATCCCAGCCGTGGCCAGGGAACCTGCAGCTGCAGGGATCCCAGTCGTGCAGCAGGGGAGGAGGAGGAGGAGGTGGTCGGGGATAGGGAGAGAGACCTGGTGCCGGCTCTTCTCCCAGCTGCAGCCAGTGATCCTGCAGTGGTGGTGGATCTCTCAGTTGCAGTGAGGAACCCTGCAGCTGCAGTGATCCCAGCCATGGGAGGTCGTGGGACCTGGTGGTGGTGGCTCTCCCAGCCATGTCCAGGGACCCCACAGCTGCAGCAATCCTATATTCTTTGAGAGGAGGATAGCGGACATCTGTTATTGCCAATGTCCAGCAAAATGGTGTCTGCCATGTCGAGGGTTTACTGTAACTTTAAGCTTAACTGAAATGCCCATATTTGTCATGCTGCTACTCTACAGTGAGTGACCTAAACTTTCACTTCAGCTTCTACTTGGCAGGGGAGGATTCTTTGGGTCAGTCTGAGTCTCCTGTTTAGCTACTTCTTAGTTCTGTTAGGACTGATAACAATAGCAAGAACACATTTTCTGGGACATTATATCAGTAGAGTTTCCAACTTTCTCCTCCCATATAACCTAACACCCTTGTCACATCCTCCACCCTGCTCCTCCTCTGAGGCCCCAGGCTTGCCCCACTCCTTTTCTGAGCTCCTGCACCCTGATCACTCCATCCCCCCATCACCCACCTCATAGAACAGGAAGGGACCTAGGGAGGGCATTGGGACCACTCCCCTACCCTCTTGGTAGGGTAGGCACCATCCCAGACATATTTTTAAATGTATTTGCCCCAGACCTCTAAATGGCCCCCTCAAGGACTGAATTCACAACACTGGGTTTAGCAGGGGGAAAAAACTAGTCTTACGATTATAAGGCTCAGGTTGGCCAAAGACTCCCAGACACCTGATTCAAAAAGTATACTCTCCCACTGCTCTTGTTAATAGTCACCTGGCTGAGGCAGGAAATTGGAGTGTGGGGGATGTGAGAGCTCTGGCTGGTGCCGTGGGCTGTGATATGGGTCAAGAGCTAAGGGATTTGGAGTGTAGGAGGGGATGCTGGGTTGAGGGTTGGCATTTAGGGTGTATGAGAGCCCTGGCTGGAGGTGCATGCTCTGGCACAGGGATGATGGGGCTCTGGGTTGGGATGGAGGGATTTGAAGTCTGGAAGGGAGATCAGAGCTGGGAAAGAAGCTGGGGCATGAAGGGGTGTGCAGACTCTGGATCAGAGCTGGTAATGGGAGGTTTGATGTGCAGGAGGTTGGCTCCATGCTGAGATCAAGATGATCAGAGGGAGGGAGAGAGGGCTGAGACATGTGGTTGGGGCACAAGAGGAGATCGAAGGTGCAGACTCTAGGTGGTGCATAACTCAAGCAGCTCTTGGGAATAGCAGCATGTTTCCACTCTCATGCCTAGGTAAAGGCAAGGTCTGACAGCTCTGTGCGCTGCTCCTTCCACAAGCACTATCCCTGCAGCTCCCTTTGGCTGCACTTCTTGGCCACTGGAAGCTGCAGAACTGGCACACGGGGCAGGGTCAGCATGCAGAGCCCCCATCTGCCCCTCCATGTAGGAGCCAAAGGAGGGCATGTTGTTGTTTCTAGGAGCTGTATGGAGCTAAGAGAGGCAGGGAGCCTGTCTTAGCCCTGCTGCAACATACAATAGACTTTTAACAGCCAGTCAGCACTGCTGCCCATAGCTGACAGGGTCCCTTTTTGACTGCGCATTCTGGTCAAAAACTGGACACCTGGTCACCCCAGACATCAGCATGCTTCTAAGTTACGTGACATGCCCACAAAGAGTAGAACTGGAATGAATGTAAGAGCCTGCAGAGATCTTGGGTGAAATCCTGGCCCCATCAACGAAAAAGGGAGTCTTGCCATTGACATCAGTGGGGCCAGGTTTTTGTCCCAATATCTAATTAAATTAAGGAGCGGACATGTGAATCTCTGAACAAAGGAAAACTGAAAATAATCTAAAACAATGAAAAAGAATTAAGCAAAGAGTTTAGAAATTAGAGGCACATAACTTCACTCAGCCAAATAGAATAATTTATCTTTCCTCAACTAATTTAATTCTTCTAGTTACATTTTCTTGGACTTTATTTTTGTTTTTCTTCACCTCACATCCAACCATGAAATGGTGCCATGTTGACTCAGTATTTGTGCTGAAGAGCTATTAGATACATTTTCAAAACCATTTATCAAGCATCAATATTTATAATTAGATGTGGCTGATTTTTGGCCATGAACATTTAGCTGATTCACGAGAAGATATCAGTCTGTCTACAAGAAGATCTGAGTGATAGACAGTGTAAAACCACTGAAATCTGTAATAATTATTTACAATTAGGGCTGTCAAACAGTATAAATTTAATCATGATTAATTGCACAATTAAAAATTAATTGTGATTAGTCATGCAATTAATTGTGAAATTAAACAATAACAGAATACCATGTATTTAAATATTTTGGATGTTTTCTACTTTTTCAAATATATAAATTTCTACTGCAACACAGAATATAAGATATAGAGTGGTCACTTTATTTTCATTACAAATATGTGCATTGTAAAAACAAAAGAAATATTATTTTTCAAATCCTCATTACAATTACTGTGGCACAATGTGTTTCTCGTGGAAGTTGAACTTGCAAATATAGAATTATATATTAAAAAACTTCATTCAAAAATAAAATTATGTAAAACTTCAGAGACTACAAGGCCACTCAGTCTTACTTCTTCTTCGTTCAAGTACTCAAACAAGTTTGTTTACATTTGCAAGAGATAATGGTGCCCACTTCTCGTTTACGTCACCTGAAAGTGAGAATAGATCTTTGTATGGCACTGTGGTAGTCAGCATGGCAGGACATTTATTAGCCAGATGTGTAAAATTTTTATATGCCCTTTCATGCTTCAACCACCTTTCCAGAGGACGTGTCCACGCTGATGACAGCTTCTGTTCCATAATGATCCAAAACAGTGTGAACTAATGCATGTTCATTTGAATAATCTGACTCAGATGCCACCAGGTAAAGACAGATTTTCTAGTTTCCCCATCAGAGTCTTGTTCTTTTAAGATATCTGAAAGCACCTTGTCCTCATATTTTGGAAGGCACTTTAGATTCTTAATCTTGGGTCAAGTGCTGTATCTTTCTTCAAAAATCGCAGAGTGCTGTACTTCTTTGTATTTGGTTAAATTTTCAGTTAAAATATTAACATGAACAACACGAGCTACATCATCATCTGAGACTGCTAGAATATGCAATATATAGTAGAATGTAGGTAGAACAGATTAAGAGGCATACTATTCTCCCCCACAAAGAGTTCAGTCATAACATTTATTAATGCATTATTTTTATTGAGTATCACCAGCATGGACAGATGTCTTCTGGAATGGTGGCCGAAGCATTAAGGGGCACATATATGTTTAGCATATCTGTCATTTATATACTTTGCAAATATAATAAAGTGAAATAAACTATCCAAAATATTTAACACATTTCTATTTGGATTCTACTGTTTAACAGTGGAATTAAAATTTTGATTAATTGTAATTCATTTTAATCATGTTTCATTTTTGAGTCAATCGCGTGAGTTAACAGCCCTATTTACAATGAATTGGAAAATTCTCAAATATTAAATACTTTATCAAATAGATCAAATTTTGAAAACCATTTATTTTGCTAATGTATAACTATAAAGGCTATACAAACCATATCATTATTATATTTCATTCAGGATTAGAGCTGTATTGTGCCAAAAAAGCAATACGAACACACATGAAGACATGGTGATTACCATGAAGGGTCAGCAGTTCCATATGAATTACCTCAAGGAAGTCATTCCTGTAGCAGGGAATATACTAGTCAAGTCAGAATGTATTTAAATGAAATGTGACTGATTAAATTCGAAGAATTAATCAGTTTCAGCACTGGAAGTGATCATCTGGTGCCAGTCCTTTACTAAAATTAATCCCTCTACTGGTTCTTCTCTTAAGATTTCCTTCTGAAATCTCTCTAGCCTTTGGAAAAATTCAAACTAATCAACCTTTTTGTAACACTCGCTTTAATCAGAGCACTAAACACGCACTTTACAGCTCAAAATGGAGACTGAATGCGCTGCAAGGACACTGCTCCACTTAGTCTATTTTAACCATTCCTACCATTCCTTAAATTCTAGCATTACTCCTGAACCCTTCAGAACGGGCATGTAAATTATGGCTGTTCAAAAATGCAAACAAGGCAATTGTTATGGCTCCCACTGCCACCATGTCATGGCTCCTTCCCCACTCTAGCAAGATAAATGCAGAAGTGGGGGCCAGCAAAAGTACCTCCAAAACCTTATTTACCAGGTTTTGGTATAAACTTCCCCTCCAAAATCCTAAAAAACCTTAGATTTTGGGGATAAAATTTGCTGCCACCACCCAAGTAATAATAAGGGAACCAGGGAGAGACTACTTGAGAAATTTTAGTCCCAGAAGTAAAAACCAGGACACAAACATTAACCAGTACCAGGTTAATAAAAAGAAAGAACTTTTATTATTACAACAATATTTGTGTTGCAAACCTTATGACTAGATGGAAGAGTCACAAAGTAAAACACATGGGGATTCTCCACCATGGGCCTAGAACTTAGTTACAAGAGAGTAAAAGAACATTTCTAAAAAGTGCACAGACATTAGATTCCACTTCCCAAACCATAAAACAATAAAGTCTAACAGATCTATCTAAACTTTACCCTACTTACAGAAGATTAGAGAGCCTGTTTTTGGAGAGAGATATTCTGCGTCTCTCTCCCTCATGGCTGCAAAGAAGAAGAAAGAACAGAGAACAGAAGAGGGAGGAGCCAAAATTCAATTCTTAACTACATTCCTATAGGCCAAGCCCACCTGGCTAAGGAGGTTAACCCTTTTACTCCCAGGCTGCTGGCTAATCCTCATGATCATGACAGCATTGGTATGAATATTCAGTGCCTCATTTGTATAACTGCAGCCACCCGGCCCATTGAAGGTGCTGATGTCGAACTAAAAAAACTGTGTAGCCAGGGTTCCTTCGAAAGGGTGCCCCAATTTTGAAAGCACCCTTCTTCCCAAATGTCTTGTGAAATAGCACTTAGGTATTCGAAACATAGCCTGCACACACAACACTTATTCCGAAATAGCACCTATTTAAAAATAATTATTTCAAAATAAGCACTATCCCACATATCGGCTACGTCTACACTAGCCCCAAACTTTGAAATGGCCACGCAAATGGCCATTTCGAAGTTTACTAATGAAGCGCTGAAATGCATATTCAGCGCTTCATCAGCATGCGGGCGGCCGCGGCACTTCAAAATTGACGTGCCTCGCCGCCGTGCGGCTTCTCCCAATGGGGCTCCTTTTCGAAAGGACCCCGCCTACTTCGAAGTCCCCTTACTCAATAACAAAACAAAAAGCAGTCAAGTAGCACTTTAAAGACTAGCAAAATAGTTTATTAGGTGAGCTTTTGTGGGACAGACCCACTTCTTCAGACCATAGCCAGACCAGAACAGACCTCAATATTTAAGACACAGAGAACCAAAAACAGTAAGCAAGGAGGACAAATCAGAAAAAGATAATCAAGGTGAGCAAATCAGAGAGTGGAGGGGTGGGGGGGAAGGTCAAGAATTAGATTGAACCAAGTATGCAGACGAGCCCCTATAGTGACTCAGAAAGTTCCCATCACGATTTAAACCATGTGTTAATGTGCTGAATTTGAATATAAAAGTCAGCTCGTCCACTTCTCTTTCCAAAACAGTGCGATAATTCCTCTTCAGTAACACACATACGTTTAGGTCATTGACAGAATGCCCCATTCCATTAAAATGTTGACTAACTGGTTTGTGGATCTGGAGTGTTTTGATGTCTGTTTTGTGCCCGTTGACCCTTTGTTTAAGGGAGGTAGAAGTTTGTCCAATATACAAAGCATCTGGGCATTGTTGGCACATGATGGCATATATGATGTTAGTAGAGGAGCATAAGAAAGTGCCTGTGATTCTGTGAGTAACCTGGTTAGGTCCAGTGATGGTATTTCCAGAGAAGATATGTGGACAAAGCTGGCAGCGGGCTTTGTTGCAGGGAAAGGTTCCAGGACTGGTGTTCCTGGGGTATAGACTGTGGCTGTTAGTGAGGATCCTCATGAGGCTGGGAGGTTGTCTGTAGGAGAGAACAGGCATGTCACTCAGGGCCTTCTGGAGTGTAGCATCCTGATTAAGAATAGGTTGTAGGTCTTTAATAATTCATTGCAGTGGTCTGAGTTGGGGGCTGTAGGTGATGACCAGTGGTGTTCTGTTCTTGGCTTTTTTGGGCTGATCTTGGAGTAGTTGGTCTCTGGGTATTCGTCTGGCCCTGTCTATTTCTTTTTTTACTTCTCCTGGTGTGTAATTCAGGTTTATGAATATTTGGTAAAGTTCTTGTAGTTTTTGGTCTCTGTCAGTTAGATCAGAGCAAATGCAATTGTACCTAAGAGCTTGACTATAAACAATGGATCTAGTCACGTGTGCAGGATGGAAACTAGAAGGGTGTAGATAAGTATAGCGATCAGTAGGTTTTCGGTACAGTTTGGTACTGATCAGGCCATCCTTGATTAGTACTGTTTTAGTTCTCTGTGTCTTAAATATTGAGTCTGTTCTGGTCTGGCTATGGTCTGAAGAAGTGGGTCTGTCCCACGAAAGCTCACCTAATAAACTATTTTGCTAGTCTTTAAAGTGCTACTTGACTGCTTTTTGTTTTGATAGTGTATAGACTAGCACGGCTTACTCTTTGTTCTTATTCAATAAGGGGACTTCGAAGTAGGCGGCGTCCTTTCGAAAAGGAGCCCCGTCAGGACGAGCCGTGCAGTGGTGAGGCGCGTCAATTTCGAAGTGCCGTGGCTGCCTGCATGCTAATGAAGCGCTGAATATGCATTCAGCGCTTCGTTAGTAAACTTTGAAATGGCCATTTGTGTGGCCATTTTGAAGTTTGGGGCTAGTGTAAACACGGCCATTGGTTGCAGCTAAACAGAATTCCGCTCTCCTATTTTGTTTCAGGAATAAGGGTTCTTTTGAAAATGGGGTTTGTTTTCAAAGGAACCCCATCTACAAGGCTGTTTTCGCTTCCAGAAAAGCCTTTTCCAGAAGCACGATCATATGAGAATATGCAAATGAGGCGTGAGATATGTAAAACCACTTCATTTGCATTTTGATGTTGCTTATTTGCATTTCACTTCCAAAAGTGAAATGCAGTGTAGCCGTAGCCCTGACCAGCACCTGTTTTGAAATAGTTATTTCAAAAAGGGCACTATTCCTCCTGCAATGAGGTTTACTGATTTCAAAATAAGGCACCTGCTATTTTGAATTTATTTTGAAATAGCGTGTGCATAGTGTAGATGACAGCAAAGTTATTTCAAAATAGCAGTTGTTATCTGGAAAAAACTTGGCTGTGTGGCTGCAGCCTAAGAGTCCTTCGAGTTCATGGTTTATACCTAAAACTTCAGCAGTTAACTGACCAATACAGAATCTGTAACAATGACTTGTGGTATAGCATTATTTTTGTATGTACTTGGATTTGGGAGGAAGAGAGGATGCTTTCATAGCATCACAGCCTTATATAATAGATAGAGCTAAGGTTTAAAGGCAGTATTAATGGAGTTATCTACATAGCTCCAACACATTGCTTGAAAAGTTTATTACATGAGTTCTCGAAAGAAATAGATGGAATTTGTATGAGCAGTAATAAAAGACGATCATTTCAACACTATGCTCCCAATAGTAATGATTCAGAAAAGTTATGCAGAAAAGTGAAAATCATTCTATTCTCTGAGGCTGTGTCTACACGGGAGCCCACCTTTGAAAGGGCAAAACCAAAAGCCAGGAATCGAACTCCCGGTGTCCGAAAGTGTACGACCAAGTGGCAAAGGCGGATTGCAAGTCCAACACCCTCTTTTGACAATCTGTCCTCTTTTTTCAGAAGGGAACTTCCACATGGGTACAAGCACTCTTTCGAAAGAAGGGAGGTGGAGACGCCGTGGATGGGGTTGCATGGCTGCCAAGACCTTCCGTGACCCACAGCCAGCCACTTCCCTAAAGGGCTCCCCCAGCTCCCCCGCCCTGCATGAGCAGAGGTCTGCCGAGCTGCCAGCAGCAATGCAGACCCCAGTGCAGCAGCACCATGGCGGACAACACCCTGCTCTTCGCACTGGATGCAGACATCGTGGACACTATTGCCCACCTCATCCACACGGTCACTGCATCCACCCCCCCATGCCTGCACCCCATCCCCGGGTACCTCGGGGCCCATACAGCCAGCCCAGCAGTTCAGACTGGTGGTAGCGACTGGTACTGGGGCAATGGGACGATGCCATGTGGTTGTAGAACTTCTGTATAAGCCAGGACACTTTCCACTAGCTATGCCACTGGCTGACACCCTCATTGAGGCACCAGCACACCACCATGCAGCCTGCTCGCCCCCTTGAGAAATGGGTCGCGATTGTGATACAGAAGCTGGCCACCCCAGACTCCTACTGCTCAGCGGGGCACCAGTTCAGGGTCAGCAAGGCCACCATCGGAGTGGTCCTCATGGAGGTAAGCTGGGCCCAGGGCACACCCCCAGTACAGGGTGGGGAGGGGGCCCCTGGGCATGGGGTCCCCTGGGGCTGCTGGCCAGGAGGGAGCACAGGGACCCCCGGGGGGCTGTTGGCTGGGAGGGGACACAGGAATCCCCTGAGGCTGCTGAACGGGAGGCAGTGTGGGGGGCATGCTGGCCGGGAATGCCCTGCTGCATCCTCACAAGAGCACATGGCTTCCCTCCCATGCAGGTTGTCTCCACCATAAATGCTATGTTCCTGCACCGGGTCATCCGTGTCAGGGATCTGGACACCATCATTGGGGGTTTCTCCTCATTGGGGTTCCCAAACTGCTTCAGCGCCCTGGATGGGATGCACATCCCCATCCGCCACACAGCGCCAACCACTATATCAACTGGAAGGGCTACCACGCTGTAGCTCTCCAGGCCCTGGTGGATCACAAGGGCCGATTCATGGACATCTACATGGGCTGGGCAGGCAAACCCACAACACTAGGTTCTTCCGCTATTCCGGCCTATGCCAACATATGGGAGCTGGTGCCTTCATCTCCCAGCGGGAGCTGGTGGTTAGGGACACTACTATGACACTGTGCATGGTTGCGGATGCAGCATATCCCCTACTGTTGTGGCTGATGCAGCCCTATGCCAGCCATCTCAACCCCAGCTGGGAGACCTTCAACACCCACCTCAACCAGGCCTGGTATGTGGTTGAGCAGGCCTTTGGGGGCCTCAGAAGGGGCAGTGGGTGTGCCTCCTCATCGGCCTCAATGTCAGGGTGCGCAACGTCCTGCAGGTGGTGGGCACCTGCTGTGCCCTCCACAACATAGTGGAGGGCAAGGTGGATGCCCACATCTGGGGTGGGTGGCTGAGGCTGCTGGAGGGTTCAAGCAGGTGGCCACTGTCACCAGTCACCAGGTGAACCGTGATGGGTTCCAGATCCAGGAGGGTCTCCAGGTGAACCTCACCCCTGGGCTGCACTGACCCCCCCGGTGCTCACCCCTCACTGTCCTACCTTGCATCCACGCCCCCCACCACATGCACCACCACAGCCACCACCACCATGCTTGTGCCTCCTGCTGACAAGACCACGGAACACAAGCATTGGTGTGTAATAAACCTTTATGACCATGAACCACAACCCAGCGCCTGTGCAAATGTGCAACTATTTACAATGAGGGGGTGGGGGGCCAGCCATGTATGTTGTGTGATGGGCCCTGAACTGGGAAAGTGCAGGGAGGGGCCTGAACTGGGAGGGTCACTCAGGGACAGGGATTGCAGGCTGAAAGCCTAGTTAGCCCTGGGATCCTCTTCCCCACCCCTCAGGTGCAAGCTGCGCGGCAGGGCTGGGATGAGGTGGGGAGCACTGGAAGGTAGGGGCATTGGGGGATGTCAGTGGGGACATCGGTGTGGGATGGGGCTTGCGCCTCTGTGGGGGGGGGGCAGGGGACCCTGTGGGTGGACCTCTCTGGTGGGCCCTGCACGGAGGGGGGGCTGCATGGAGGTTCAGGTGGGTGGGTGGCGGGCGGGGGAGTGGCTGCATAGAGGGCCAGGAGCCAGGCTGCTTTGCCCATGTGCTCCTGCAGGGTCCCATGGATGCCCTCCAGGTGGGACATCAGCCAGTCCCATGCCTCCCTCTGCCATGCCAGATCAGCCTCTTACAACCAGAGGCGCTGCTCAGCCAGCTTGGCCTGACAGAGGCTAGCGGTGTCATTCCTCGTGCACCACTGCAGTCTCCAGCTGTGGACATGGCACATCAGGGCCGCTGGAGGTGCTTGGCCCCTGTTCACAGCCTCGGGGGGGCTCTCGGAGACCACCGAGGCCGATGGGCTGTGCGGGCCCTTGATTGCTGCACCTGGAAGGGGAGACAGATGGTGTGTCAGTCCCCGACGAAGACCACATCACCCCATCCCCCTGGGACCCCATCCCTTCATCTCCCCAGGACCCCGTCCTCCTATTCCCCCTGGTGGCTCATCCCTCCAAACCCCAGGGGCCCGGGCGTGGTGGGTGCGGCACCCGTGTGTCGTTGGGTGTGCACACGTGTTCCCCCTGGGTAGGACCATCCCCAGATGTGGGCCAGCCTGTGTATGTCCCACTGTGCATCTAGATGCCCAGAACTGTTCATGGGTCTGCGTGCTGGGTAGTGCAGGCAGGCACCAGGGGCGTGCCATGGGCCACGGCCGGCTGGGGTGTCTGGCCCTGGGCCTGCGGGCCTGTGTGTGGCACACTGGCGGCTGTGCCGCCCCTTCCTTACCAGCCCGGGCACCAGCCCTACCATGCACTTACCGGGGGGGAGGGGGCAGGTCCCTCGATGATGTCTGGTGAGGCCCAGCTCCCCATGGCCCAGCTGGATGACCACAAGGGAACATCAACGATGAGGTCACCCTCCTCACTGGACCAGTCCTGGGTAATGTCCACCTCCTGGCTCAGGTTGGCTGGTCCTGGCTCTCCGAGCCCCTCCAGATTGGGTTGGTCTGCAGAGGGGTCCCAGACCACTGGGGTTGGGCAGCTATCCCAGGGTCCCAGGATGGAGTGGAGCTTCTGGAAGTAGGGGCAAGAGGTGGGACTTGCCCCGAGCACTCGGCCTCATTCTGGACCCAGGCATAGCACTGATGGAGCTCATTTACTTTGCTCTGGACTTGGTCCAAGGTCTGGTCTGGGTGGCCAGGGTTGGTCAGTCCCCAGGCTAGCGGGCGAAGGCTGAGGTGTTTCTCCGCTTGACCCCCATCTCCCAGAGGATATCTTCTTCTTTCCAGAGACCTAGGAGGTCTCAGAGTTTGGGCTCCGTACAGTAGTGGGCCCTTTTTTTCTCTCCGGGGTGGGCTCCTGGGAACTATGTGAGGACTTTGAGGGGGGACCCTGGGGCTTCGGAGGCTGCCAGGTGCTGGCCATGTGGCCTCTACAGTCATCAGGGGTGACTGAGCAGGCATGCTGTTGGCAGCTTGTGCTTGCAGCTTGCCTGCCCTCAGCTTCCTGCCACAGGGTTTCTGCGTCCATGTGGCTTTAAGAGTGGCTGGACACACACATCATAGAGCCCTGCTCTGCAGGGCAGAGCATCTCCATGCTCCAACTGGGTGCCGCCATGGAGGACTCCTCTTTCGAAAGAGTGAGCCATGGAGCTTCTACCTGTGTCTTCTTTTCATGTAGTTTGTTGACAGGGGGAGCTCTTCTCTCTACGGGATTGGAGTCCAGGTTTCAATGTTTGGGCCATGTTCCCCTGATTTCCAATTGAAAGAGTGCATGGCATGTGTGGACACTCCCTCTGTTATTTCAAAAGAGGGCCTGTCTTTTTGAAATAACATGCACATGTAGACACACCCTGAGAGCATGATTAAATAAATCTTCCCTGAACTACTAATTTCATGTTTCAACCTTCTGCATCTTACATAAATTCATTCTTTCAAAAATGGTAATATTTATTTGTTAGTAAAGTATTTATATCTATATAACAGTTTTATAGTTGTGCTTATGAAGAAACAACGGAATCTGATTCTAGTTATACCAGCAAACATCTTCTTAAAAATCATGACAGTTATGCTATACTCACAACAAAATAACTGAGATTAGAATCCATTGTCTCTGTTTTATTCTCTTATCAAACATGGATGATTGAACAAACTTTCTGTATGCTATCCTACCAAAGGCTGTTGTCCTCACTTGAAGGTATCATTCTGTGAACAGACAAAGAATTTTTTCTGCCCATTCACTTAGTAATACACTTCAGCCTCTTTAATCTGCCACCCTAGGGAAATAGGCTATGCCAGATTATGGACTCTTTGGTCCATAGGTGTTTGGCATAATGATGAATAAACAAAGTCTATGACTAAAGCTTTTGTAGGTACAACTCTTTATAGAGTACTGTACTTGTTTAACAGGTCATAAGACACATTGTTAATGCACTGTATTTAAACTCCTATTTTGTTTTTATAATCATAAGTAGATAAGAGAACAGACTATGACCAGTTGTACCTAGAGTGAGCTATAAGTTCTTATGCTTGTATGTTAAATTTGTGCTAAACAGTATGGTATATAGGTATGTATACTTGTTGAATTGTTGCACTGTATTTCAACTTCCTTGGTTTTTATTACCAGTATAACGTTCCAGCCATTCGGAAGTCTGAACCATGGGTGTCCCTGGATTACAGGCACGCCGATTAAGGGAGTTCAAGGGTATTGTTATGGGTAACTATAGACTATAATGTTTAATGTCTAGTCTCAGTGACAAGTCTTCTTTTTGTGTAATAAGCTGTAAATTAAAACAGATTTGCTCCCTGAGGACATATGATTGCATTCAAATTACAGTTTCAGGCTGGGAAAAAAAAGGAAAAACAAAAACAAAAACAAAAACAAAAACAAACACAGCTCCAAACTACAGAACCTTACATAGGGGTCATACTTCAAATATCTCACCAGTCTGAAACTTGTTGTCCATTCAAGGCATGTTTCCAGTACTTGCAGAGGGGGAAACCAGTAGAAATGGTAAGAAATTCTGAAGTGGTAGAAACAAGTGTGCCCTGGAATAATCTAATAAATGATTTGCCTCACAATAAAAGAATTTGACATTAATGCTAGATTGCACGGAAAAGAAGATAAGCATATAAAATAACATTGAAAAAACTTGTATAGAAACTTACAAAAGTGGGAAGTAAAGTGAATTACTGGGGAATTGTTATAAATAAGGGGGGAAAAGCCCCTCAGTCATATGAGTTCAGTCTGAAAAGAACAAAATTCAAGTGACATTGATCAGAAAAGAAAATATCTCTGGATAGTGTATATTTTGTTTTATCAGAGAATATGAGTGCAAGCTTAGTTACTGTAATAAAAACTAGAATTAAAATGACACAAATAATTTGAGCTAAAAAAATCAAACCCAGATTACAAATATGTTGTTCCCTTTACTTGTAAAGGTCACAATATGAACTAGTGAGCTCAAAACTCATTGGATATGGCTACACTAGCAAGTTTTGCTGACAAAACCCCAGTTTTGTCAACAAAACTGGTGGAACATCCACACACAAAATGTGTTTTGTCGACAGTATGTTGACAAAAGTGGGCGCTTCCACCTCTCCCAAATGAGGAAAAGTGCCTTTTGTCGACAGGTTCTGTCAACAAAAAAGTTGTGTGCATGCTCTCAGAGGGCCTTCTCTTGACAGACAGGGTGTCCAGGATAATGAGCAGTCCTGCCTGCTGTACTTTCAGGAGCCTGTTTTTTTGAGAGAGCAGTCGGGCAGTCTGTTCGCTCTTTCGACAAAGTGGAGTGCCCTCACAATTTGCTTTTGTGTGTGGCCACACTCTGTTGACAGAAATTTTGTTGGAAGTCTCTTCCGACAGTGACTTCTGCCAATGGATCACTGTAGTGTAACTATAGCCACTGAGATCATATGAGATCATAGTATCCCAAAAAACAGAATGGATATTTCAGCTATCTATCTTGACTTGGTATTAGTGAAAATAGGAAACATTCATTTCATATAAATAGAGTTGATAAGACAACTGCCATAATGTGGCCTCAGAATCATAGATCTATTAAAATTCTAACACATTTTATTACAGGACTGGGAGATGTTTGACTCAAACTGAATGTTTTCTCAAGATGAAGATGAGTTAATGTAATAACTGCTTTTGATATGTTTCCATTTTTTAATCTCCTGCTTGGCCATCGTGGTCTACCAGTCATATAATAACACCATGGTGGACTTGCTGTTTATTTTATATATAGATCATTTAACTTTAGCCTCTCCCGTGTCTGTATTTGTGTTTCAATATTTCTTAACTGAGTTATATCAGTGGTAAAGAACTGACTTACATTTTCATGGTGGTGCATCACCTGGAACTGGTAACTGAATAAAAGAGCATTCAAGTACATGCAGAAATGGTTGTTTGTCCATCTGAATCATGACAATGAAAGAATTCACGTGAAGTATGCACCAAAATGAACACTATTTGGGGCAGTGACAAGGTTTTAGCATAAACAAATACAAGGAAGGAAGAACTTATGATTGTGTTTGACTTTCATAGAAGGGGAAAGGATGTTTAGTAACAAATTTCCTATGTACTTTGTCCAAGTGTGAATGAGCTGACGCAGTAAGGTATGTATAAACTAACTTTAAAGGATAAGATTATTTCATCAAATGCTAATGTGTATTTGGTCACCCATTGTAAAAAACTAGACCTGGGGAGATCAAAAACCTCCCCTTTTCTTAACGGAGGAAGTTTTTACTAATACAGGACACACACTCCTATATCATGTTGCTCTATCTCTCCCAGACACACTTTTACAACAGCACAGAAAGAATGTTTGGATGTTCTGTTACAAAGTTTAGAGCCTATGTAAAGATGATTGTCACATTATTTACAAAGTTACACACTCTCTCTCTCTCTCTCTTTCGTATTTTGCTATAGCCACAAAGGATGCAAAGGGACATGATGCAAAAAAGCCTACATAGCATGCTGAGGCTGTAATCTTCCTCTGAAGCAGTGCCACTCAATAGCTGAGGTGAACAAGGGGGTTCAGACCAACCCTCCAAAGTGTACAAGTCATATTACATCATTTCTGAATGGGGACCCTCCCAAGACAACTCATATTCTCCAAACACAAAAAAAAAAAAAAAAAAGTTTAGGCAAATCTTAAGAAAATATGTCTTTAAATTATTCATTTTCCTGAATTCCCATATTCACCCCTTAATTCAAGAGATACTTTTACCAAGCCTGGCACTATTCTGCGATCAATCTCCAATGCTACAAGCCACAGTAGAGATACACATAGAGCTCTCTCTAGAGTTCTTGTTTAGCATGTAAGACTTGTAATTAGAATTCACAGGACTCCCTCCACCGTTTATTATATATTTTCTTTGGAACAATTAGACCAAGAGAATTCCTTTAAGTAACTCAAATGGATGGTTTTAACATGCAATTGGCTGTAACTGTAATTCTAACCTAAAACCAAAACTTCAAATGGAAGTTCTGGTGAGGAGCAGACTGCTAATTAGGTGAAACACTCATTTCTGCAATATGTCTTTTTAACACTGTGATTGGCAACCTAGGCTAGAGAGTGGGCCATAGGAGTGGCCCTGCTTCATGTCAGTGGGCTGTAAGATTGTTATAACCAAGATGGTCTCCCAGGATATGGTAGGTGTGCAAACTGCACACCTAAAACTTGCAGGATGTGGTGACTGAAAGATAGTGGTACTTTGAATGCAGAGGGAGTGCACTTCTCCCTCAGCCAATGTTGTACGCAGTTGTAATGCCAACTGGCAAAATTGAACCCGTGACCTCAAAACATAAGCCTGTGCTGCCCCAGTGAAAAGCCAGGTGGCCATCAGCTAAAGCTGTAGGGCTACTTCATTATTCTTTCTGTAAATGTCTCAGTCCCATTAGATGAGCCGGTACACCACATCCAGAATGTGTACAGATTACACAATCATCACACACTTCACTTCACATACCCTTGTTTTAAGTGTGTGTCAATATAGTAAGGCTAGTAGAAAAAAAATCTATACAGACAGAAACCAGCAGAATCAAGGGCAACAGTAAACAGCACGTCTTGTGGGCAACACATAGAAACCCAACAGGTCACAGGTTGCCCACCACTGTTTTCAGCTAATAAATTACTCAGGTTTGGCAGAGTTACAGAATGAACAGAAGACAATGTTGATTCATTAAACAAGAACAACCCTGTAAATCTGCATTCATCAAAACGTAACACATATTAATCGGTTATTGTTCCATTGTTACATACAGCAGTCATCCTGATAACTGAATTATTCACCCTCAGCTTTCATTGTCAGTAAGCAAAAAAACAAAAACAAAGGAACAAATTTACAGTATCCATTAGTTGCAGGCATCCTTCTATATTTCTACAGCGTCAGAGAAAAAGCTTAATGCAGGTCGCACCTGCATGGTCCGGCACGGTCAGAGGCCTGACCGATCCTGAATGACACAGTTTGCAGGACCGGGGAGGTCCAAGTCTTTTGCTCCTGGCAGCCCTAACCTCTCACTCCCCCTGGATTCCAGCACTGGCCAGGCTCCCTGGGCTGCCACAGGACTCTGTCCCCATTCCCGTGATCCTGGGGCTGCCCTGGGACTCTGACAGGAGCGGGGCACTGGCTGCAGACCCGCCCCATGGCAAGACAGGCAGGGGCTCTGGTGGGGGCTCTTGTCCCACACTGTGTTGGGGCAGAGGAGAACTCCAGCTTCAGCCCATGCACCACCATGGAGCCAGTGGGGGCTCCAGTTTCCAGACCTGTGCTGCATGGCAGGTAGGGTCTGTGGTGGGGGCTCTGGCCCCTACCCTGCAGTGCTGCAGGGCAGGTAGAGAATGCAGCCCTGGCCATAATGCTGGCTGCTGCTTGAGACCTGCCCTGTAAATTCAGTCTAGCCCCAGCCCTGGGAGTCTCTGGTCCTGCAATATCCATGACCCTGCCAGACCACAGAGGATTTGGATTTAAGACTGGATTTAAGAGGTTCAACCTGTAACCTCTATATCCATCAAATGTGATAACACACACCAAGCAAACGTTTCCCTCATTATTAGAAAATATGGACAAGACAATTAGAAATACAAAAATAATTGCTGTAATAGGAAATGAAATGTATTTTGATTTTTAATGTACAGTAAGCTTGGAGGGGACAGAAATATAAAGACACTCTTAGGCTACGTCTACACTAGCCAAAAACTTTGAAATGGCCATGTAAATGGCCATTTCGAAGTTTACTAATGAAGCTCTGAAATACATATTCAGCACCTTATTAGCATGCGGGTGGCCGCAGCACTTCAAAATTTATGCGGCTCACCACCGCGTGGCTCATCCAGACGGGGCTCCTTTTCGAAAGGACCCCGCCTACTTCGAAGTCCCCTTATTCCTATGAGCAGATGGGAATAATGGGACTTCGAAGTAGCCGGGGGGCCTTTCGAAAAGGAGCCCCGTCTGGTCGAGCCGTGCGGCAGCGAGCCACATCAATTTCAAAGTGCTGCAGCTGCCCACATGCTAATAAGGCACTGAATATGTATTTCAGCGCTTCATTAGTAAACTTCGAAATGGCCATTTGCATGGCCATTTTGAAGTTTTTGGCTAGTGTAGACACGGCCTAATGTCTCTATGATACCAATTAGGAAAAGATCATGGTAAAAGATGTGCACATGAAACCAGGTACATTTACATCGAAGCTTAATAAATCAAGAGTAAACTCTATCGAATGTAGGACATTGAGAACATCAGTCTGAACAATGATTCTTTTGTCAGTTTCAGGATAGACGTTTGATCAGTTTGGGAGCAAAAAGTCAGTCACGCTTTTCTCAAATGACACATAGATGCACAGAGAGAGTGGACTGCTGTCATAATCTTTACAATTCCTATTGAAGGTCAGCTTATACATAAAAATAAGATTTTATCAAAATGTTTTCATACATGAAATTTTGCATAATATGTTAAAATATGCAAAATACATTATATTTCATATACCAAGTTGGGAGGGGTTGCAACTGCTTTGGAGGATAAGGTCATAATTCAAAATGATCTGGATAAATTGGAGAAATGGTCTGAGGTAAACAGGATGAAGTTTAATAAGGACAAATGCAAAGTGCTCCACTTGGGAAGGAACAATCAGTTTCACACACACACAGAATCGGGAGAGACTGTCTAGGAACAACTACAGCAGAAAGGGATCAAGGGATTATAGTGGACCACAAGCTAAATATGAGTCAACAGTGTGATGCTGTTGCAAAAAAAGCAAACATGATTCTAGGATACATTAACAGGTGTGTTGTGAACAAGACATGAGAAGTCATTCTCCTGCTCTACTCTGCACGGGTTAGGCCTCAGCTGGAGTATTGTGTCCAGTTCTGGGCACTGCAGTTCAAAAAAGATGTGGAGAAACTAGAGAGGGTCCAGAAAAGAGCGACAAGAATGATTAAAGGTCTAGAGAATGTGACCTATGAAAAAAGGTTGAAAGAACTGGGCTTGTTTAGTTTGTAAAAGAGAAGATTGAGGGAAGACATGATAGCAGTCTTCAGGGATCAAAAAGGGAGCCATAAGGAGGAAGGAGAAAACTTCTTCTTCTTGGCCTCTGAGGATAGAACAAGAGGCAACAGGCTTAAACTGCAGCAGCAAGAGAGGTTTAGGTTTAGGTTTAGGTTTAGGAAAAAGCTCCTAATTGTCAGGGTGGACAAACAGTGGAATAAATTGCCAAGGGAGGTTGTGGAATCTCCATCGCTGGAGATATTTAAGAACAGGTTAGATAGGTGTCTATCAGGGATGGTTTAGATAGTACTTGGTCCTGTCATTGGGGCAGGGGGCTGGACTCGATGGCCTCTCTAGGTCCCTTCCAGTCCTAGTGTTCTATGATTCTATGATTCCTCGTGTATGTGAATTAGAGAGATGGAGAGGCTGTGCTGAAGGTTTATAATAGAAGACCTCTTGCATTGGTATCTCACAATGCAATAAAACACAACACTAGAATTGCACATTAAGAGCATCTTTGTCCACTGAGGTCACTGTTTCAGCCCAGTGAATAATAATAGATTTCAACATATACAAAAACCTCAGTATGAGTGTGTGTGTGTGTGTACACACACACCTGTCTGCCTTAAATCTGCTGAAGGCCATAATCTTGTACTAAGTGTGCATGCAGTCCTGCTTCCACACTTAGCTGATCTCCATGAGACTCAGTGTGTGTGGGGGGGGTCAGGCAATCTGTCATCGTTTATGGCTTGGACCCTAATACCATTTCCTAACAGGGCCAATAGCACATGTTAATAGCACAGGTCCAACTGAAATACCAATGACCCACTGAGATAGCTAGACATAAATGAGTACCTCTTCCATTTCCAGTTTTTGCCACTCACCCATATTTTAAATTTTTAAGTTTATACTCATCCCTCACTATATGAGCACAATTGGTTCCCAACTTTCTGTTCGTAGGCGAAAATTCGTAAGAGGGACACTAAATTACCATTAAAATACATGTAAAAGTCTCTGATTGGTTCCTAGTGCTCCTAACTCGGCGAAGGAGTGGCAGCATGTGGCACTGCTTTTGAAAGGTAAGTGTACCTTGAGTTTTGGGGGGCGGCACTGGAAAAGGTTAAAGGCTGGGGGCAGTTTGGGGCCATGAGCAGGAGGGAGGGTTAAAGCATGGTGGCGGGTTGGGTCCGGGGGACAGATGGGGGGCGTTAAGGTTGCGGTGGGTTGGGTCCATGGGGCGGGCAGACAGGCGTGGGGGCTAAGGCTGCTGCAGGTTGGCTGTACAAGCGAGCAGAGGATGTCTGGCTGCGGTGGGTAGGAGTCAGGGAGCTGGGGGCGGGGTCAGGTTGTGGCGGGTTGGGGCCACGGAGCTGGCGAGGGGGGTCAGATAACGTCAGGTTGGAGCGGCAGAGCCAGTGAGGAGGTCAGGCTGTGGCAGTTTGGGTGTGAGGGCCAGAAGTGGGGGTCAGGCTGTGACAGGTTGGCTGTGCAGGCCAGCAGTGGGGTCAGACCACAGTGGGTTGGAGCTGCAGGGAGAGGTGTAAGGCTAATATTAGCAGGGGGAGTTCATTCATCTAATAAACAGAGGTAGGTACACGTGTCCCTCGTTTAAGCAAGTACTTGTAAGTAAAGTACTTGTTTAGTGAGGGTAAGTGTGCTCAGAATCTGCTGAGCCCCCAACTTCATCTTCCTAGATGAAGATAGTTTAATTTCTTTTATTTTGTATCTATTTCTTCTATTGACATTTTGTTTCCCACAACCTGAGTAACTTAAAAAAAAAAAAAAAACAGAAAAGCAACATATCACCAAAAGCAGATGTGGAAAAAGCCTCCTAGGTCACCAGTTAATGTTCTTGCTAGTGTAGGATTCTTCCCTAGCATCAGCGAGTTAGCCGTGTTAGTCTGTATCTTTGAGAACAACAAGAACTCCTGTGGCACCTTATAGACTAACAGACATTTTGGAGCATAAGCTCTTGTGGGCAAAGACCCACTTCATCAGATGAATCTCGTTGCTGTTCTAATGATTCTGATGAAGTGGGTCTTTGCCCACGAAAGCTTATGCTCCAAAATATCTGTTAGTCTGTAAGATGCTACAGGACTTCTTGTTGTTCCCTAGCATCATCTAACATTTTCTAAGACCCCACAGTGAGTTACAGGGCTCGTGGTAGAGGCAGACCAAGTGGTTTTCATTATTTAGCAGACTAGGTGGTATTCCTGTTCAGGAACCTCAAAGATTTTGTATGTCTCTCAAAATCACAAGGGACTGAGTAGTTCTGACAGGTCTTTCTTTCTTTGCCCTTAATTATTGTTGACTAAAAGAAATAGATATAACCATTTATACTCTTGGATTGGAGCTAATGAGACTCCCTTGGTCTAGCAGATGAAGATTAAATTTCTGTGTCATGAGAAACTTTGGTGAGAAGTTAATCTGAAATGGTCACATAACTAGAGATTAAAGACGTGATGAAACAGCAGGACAGCTGATTCAGACCACTTATGCGCTGTAATTTACTGTGAATTGAAATGCATCTCAAGAATGCCCAGAGCTTTGGGTGGGCATCAGTGTCTTCTAAAGAAATTCCACACCCAACTGAAATAAATAAATAAATAATTTCATGCAGGAAGCAGGAACCAAGCATCCAATCACACACAGTAACTTGTCTAATATCAAACATATCACTGGAAACATTCAACAGGTCACCACTGCTCACTGTGTGTGCCCTATCATTTTATATATTTGTGTCCTGTAAGTCTGAGTCACATCTTTCATGTGTTAGGTTTAAATTATGCAAATATTTGGCTATATTTACTGTGAATCCAAGTTTGAAAATATTTTTATATTATGAATAACACTATCAGATGAGAATTATCAGCCGGGGTTTGTTTTGTCTACAGTAGGGAAATAAGAAGAGATAGCATGTCACCCAGGGATGGTGAAGAATATCAACAAGGCAACCAAATCAGCCACATTATACATATAACAATGGATTCTGATTCCACACCAACTGTGCATTGTTTACTTTCAGAAGACTATGATGACTTCATCATGTGAGAAGAATGCGTGACAAACATCTTCCCAAAGAAATACTCTTTGGTGAACTGTCATGTGGGTTAAGAACAAGAGGAAGACCAAAGCTAAGATTCAAGGATACATACAAAAACTCCATGAAAAAATTCAACATTGATCCAAAATTCTGGGAATCTGTATCATCAGATCGAAATACCTGGTGATGATTGCTACAATAGCGCACTTCATCCTTCAATAGTATATGTGGAAACCATGCAAAAGAACTTTGTCTGAGAAGGAAAATATCTCAGTCTCAAGAATTCAGAAAGAGACTGACGTGGTTATTGTAATCGACCATACAAATCCAATATTGGACGGATAAGCCATGAGAGATGCTGAAGAGTCAAACACTGCCCTATATCCTCACCACCACTGCTAACCACCATCTCTTGAGACGAGGGGACCATATATATACTTTCATGGCATTAGCCTTGATTTACATCAGCGTGAGAGCAACACCTAATGTAAATAAAGTTTGTGTCTGTGGTGTACTATGCTATATATAGTAAATTAATACATTATACACTACACATTGCATGATATGGGTTAGGTGCTGCACTGCAGTTTATAACATCACTTCCTGACAGTTAGGACGCATAGTGATGGTGCAGAGGGGATTTTCCACTGGAAAACCCAGTGGCCACTGTACATGTGGCTCTCTGTGGCCATTTCTACACAGGCCACTTTCGAAGGCATGGTAATACATGGCCCAAAATATGCTAATGAGGCATGGATGCAAATTCCCTGTGCCTCATTAGCATACGGTCACGTGATTTGGAGTCCGGAAGACCGTTCTTCCAGACTCCAAAACACCGTGTAGAAGCATGGCCCCCGGGGGGTCTTCTGGAAGGAAGTCCTTCTTCCGGAGGCTCCTTCTTCCTGAAAATTTTTGGCAAGAAGGGGCCTCCGAAAGGAGGACTTCCTTCTGGAAGGTCCCCCCGGGGGCTGCACTTCTACACAGCATTTTGGTGTCCAGAAGAACGGTCTTCCGGACTCCAAATCACATGACCGCATGCTAATGAGGCTCAGGAAATTTGCATCCATGCCTCATTAGCATGTTTCGGGCCGTGTATTACCATGCCACTTGCAAAGAAAGGGGCCTGTGTAGAAATGGCCTGTGGGTCTGCTGATGAGCTCAGGGCTGGGGTTTTGAGTAGACAAGAACGCTCATGTGGAAAGGGAAAGAGCTCGAATTAGGGAGGGAGGAGCTGATGTGGATGGAGGTTCTGAGCTACAGAGGATTGTTGGGAAATGGGGGAGGGGTTTCTCCACTTGAAGTGGGAGGGGTCTGAGCTTGGGTGGAAGACTTGGATTAAAGGTTAGATGGGGCTCTGAGCCTGTGAGTTATCATGGAAGGAAAAGGATTTTAGCAATGGGAGTGCTGCACTTGAGGAATGCACAGGGACTTAAAGGGTAAATGAATCAGGTGGGAGATGATGGGGGGGGCAAGTTTGGGTATAAGGGAATGAGAGTTGGACTGATGGGAACATGAGTGTGAATGAAACAGTGGGAGCTGTAGTGCAAGTTAGATGCAGAAACAGAAGTGTAAAAATCAGTATTGCTGCATCTACACTAGCAAGTGTTTTCGAAAAAAAACTGGACCTTTTTTGAAAAAAACCCATGCAGCATTTACAGACAAAATGTGCTCTTTCAATCTGAAATCAAAAGAACACGACCTTTATTCCAGTCACCCTCTTCCTCTCCCAGGTGAAGAAAAGCACCTTTTTCCAAAAATGCTTTAAAAAAAACCAAGCCCTTTGTAGACATTCTGCAGGCCCTTCTTTTGAAAGAGCAGTCCTCATGGTGCCCGATTTTTCAAACCCTGGTCCATTCTTTTGAAAGAGCAGGGCTGTGGGGACCCTCTCTATCAAAAGAGGAGACCGATCTTTCGATCTGCTTTTTTGTGAGTGTACATGATCTTTTGAAAGAAGTTTTTTTCGGAAGATCTCTTCCAGAAGAATGTCTTTCGAAGGGTTGCTGTAGTGAAGACGCAGCCTATGAATACAGAAAAACTACAGTCTTTCCCCACCTTACAAGGGTAATTCATTCCTGAAAAACTCCTCTTAGGGTGAATTCTTGTAAGTCGAAAATGTAATTACCATTTATTTTCAATGGGAAAAAATTTTATGCATTCCTGAGCCCCAAAATTTACACCCACTTATGCTTACCTGGCAGAGGGCACAGCTGCGCAGAGCAGATGGTGGCGGCCCCCTAGCCACCCAGGGAGAGAGCAGCAGGGGCCAGGCCAGGATGGATGGTGCGCCCAGCAGCCACGTCTCCCAGGAACGCCTGAGAGAAGCCGCCGGCTGCTGCAATGCTGAGGCGGACACCAGACCAGCCCCAGGTAAAGGCTGGGCTGGGGACTCCAGGAAACTGCTGCCCAGTGGTGAGCGGCGCCTGCAGCACACCTGTGCAGAGCAGGCAGCGGCAGCAGCCCCCTAGCCTCCCGGAGAGCGAGCAGAAGGGACAGGGCCAAGATGGACTGTGCACCCAGTAGCCACGTCTCCCAGGGGCACCAAGGTGGAAAACAGATCAGCCCCAAATAAAGGCTGGGCTGGGGGATCTGGGAAACCGCCTCCAGGCAGCGAGCGGCACCTGAGGCATAGCTGTGCAGGGCGGGCGGAGGCGGCCTCCTAGACGCCCGAGGAGCGAGCAGCAGGGGCGAGGCCAGGATGGGCTGACTTTCTCCAGCTACAAGGTGTCCGCTTCCTGCTAAGGCACTTGTAAACTCGAGTAAATGCCTCGTTAGGTGAAGTAGTGGTCCTTAATCAAGCTGCTCGTAAACTTGAATTCTCGTAGCCCAAATGGGCATATCTTGGGGTATGACTGTAGTTCAAAGGAGGTCATGAGGAAAAAAATAATTATGAATATTGCAGGTAGGCTTGTGACTAGCTGCTGTATGGTTGGGCAAGATAAAAGGATACAGGCATCCTGCACGGAGCCTTCCCATTTATGAGTTTGCTGAGATGAGGAGGAAGGGACAAAGTGTGTTGGGAGCCCTTGTACCCACCCAGTTCTCCTGCAAAGGGCTGGGACCACTTGTACTATTTTCCTTTCCAAGGCATGAGAGAGGTGTGGTCATGATCAAACTTCCTTGCACAATAGGAAGTGGTTGTAAAGCTGTAGTGTATTGCAATCCATGCTACATTTGTTGTCCAGTTCTGCCTTGGAGGCATTATTATGTAATATTCAATTGGCTGCAGTCTCCACCCATTTTGTATCTGAACTACTGCTGTGAGTTATAACAGTGTACCATGCACGTCACGTATAACATAGTTTATTACTGGTAATAACTAACTATATACCTATAATATTATACTGAGCTAATAAATTTTCCCCTGAGTCAAAGAAAACTTCTTACTCTCTGTCCTAAGAACAGTTTGTAAATAAATAATTTTGTAGCCTATTTTGCATGACTTTTTATCTAGTTTTATATTTGGTCAAACAAAAACAAACCCGAAAACAATCACTTAAATGCACCACTCTAAAAATCAGTAAAAGAAAAGATTTAACATATCTTCTGAACTAGTCACTGGAATATAAAATCTGGTGTCTAAGCGTATAAGCAGATCAATGAAGATTTTAAAAATTACAAAACTGCCCACTCCATAAGAAAGTAGAATAAGTTTAAACTACAGTGTAAAGCTCTGGTTTCATGAGGTGACCATTTCTGTGCACACTTAACTGTCTGTACAAATACATTTCTGAACACCAGTACCTGTATGGGCAAGCGATAACTTTTAATAAATGGGGTTAGCATGTGTAAAGTTTATCTTCAGTCATTTCAACCATTAGGGAACAATGCAAAGCCCACTGAAGTCAACCGAAGCATTCCTGTGGGTTTTGGAGGGTGAAAAATGCACACTAAACTGCTTAAACACACACAGCTGCACCCATCTGAGAGGAGATTAACCCCTTCTTGAAAATCAGGCATGATAATTTTAGCATTATACCACCATATGCATTGGCTACTATTACTGGGATTGAGTTATGCAATCAGTTATAATACTTGTGCTAATACACTGTTAACATGGTTGCACTTGGTGCACCTGCAGATACAAGATGGCCTTTACAATTTATTCAATATGTATCAACATGCCTGCACATAAATCTCATATACATTCAGGTAAGAGAATGCCTGGTATTAACCCAATTAGATCACAAATCTGTTGTGAAGAATTTTATTAGATAGTGGTTTCCCAAAGTGGGGGGCGCACAAGGCAACCTAGCCCGCCCCATCACTCCCCTCACCCAAAGAAAGAGCCTGCCTTTGCTTCTGGCTCTCAGCCCCTGCCATTTTACATGGGTAACTTGGCACAGCCGCTATAAAAACAGGCAGTCAGCAAAGTTCCACGTGGAGCTAGCTGCCTCCGGCAAAGGTGAGTGAGTGTGGGTTGGGGGGAAGGAGGAGGAGGAGGAGGACGGGGTTAGATGGGGGGATGGGGGTTTCTGGCTCGGGGGAGGAGGGTGGAATCAGAACAGGGGGCTGGTGGTGCCTGGCTTTGGGGGATGAGAGAGGCTTGGGTAGGCAGCTTGTGTGACTTGGGTGGGCAGCTTGCGGGGCTGGCCCCAGCAGTGTGGGGCTCAGGTGGCTGGCGCAGGGCTCGGGCGGCTCAAGCTGGCAGGTGGGCAGGCAGGTGGCTGGCCCTGGCAGCATGGGGCTTGGGTGGGCAGCTGGGGCAGCTGGCAGGTGGGCAGCTGGCCTCTTCAGTGTGAGCCTCAGGTGGTTGGTGGGCGGGTGGCATGCCCTGGCAGTGTGGCTTGGGCAGCTGGCCCACAGCTCATGAGGCTGGCAGGAGGTTAGGGGGCTGGCCCTTGTGGCTGGCCCCAGCAGCGTGGGGCTCAGCTGGCTTGGGCGGGTGGCTCTGGCAGCTGGCATGGGGCTCAGGCAGCTGGCCAGCTGGGGCTACACCAGGCACCCTCAAGGGGCCAAGAAAAACGATTTGTGCTTATTTTTAACTTTAAATAACATTTTTAGAGGAAGTTTTTGTGTTTAAATTACAAATTGAATGTTTTGTTAAAAGGGGCACTGGATGATGGTAAAAAAGAGGGGGAGAGGCATGAGAGTTTCTCAAAAATCCAAAGGGGGGTGTGATGCCGAAAAGTTTGGGAACCCCTGTATTAGAACATGATGTAACTAATCAGCTTGTGTTTGCAGCTTCTATCCTCCTGGTATCCACAGTAAGAACTTGCCTAAGCTGACATTTTGATGACTAAAACACCATAGGTAAACAAAAACCCAACACTCACATAATTCAAGTGTTGTATATTTTCAACATTCAGCTCTGTAAGGTGGGGAAGCAAACACTGAAAGTAGAACACTCAGGTCCTTTGAGGCATGTATAGTAAAGCTAAGTGCAAGACAGAGCTATTCACCCAATATTTTGATGAACACCAATGGAATCTAACAGATTTGCTCACAATTTTTACTTGTAATATGTGGATCTCTGACACTTTTCTCTGCCACTTCATAATTATCTCTAAAACTATAAAAAATACTGGGGGGGCAAGGGATGGCTCTTATAGACAAGAAATAACAGCATAATCCATTGCTATGGACTGTTAAAGTCTCAGTTGTATAACCTTGTCATAAATAGCTAAGTTGACCGTTACAAGAGACATCCAGTCAAACTTTTCAATCACTCACTGCAAGTTAGTATAGCCTGCTTCCTAGCTTCATTAATAACTTTGCCAAGGTGTGATGGAGTGGGGGGAGTGCATGTGTGAGACTCAGGCTGGATGTGTGTGAGACAAGCAGAGCAGCTCCCAGTGGCTAAGGATGACACTGGGGCTATAACCTAGGCTGGCAGGTAACACCTCTGCCCTGAACAAACAGGAGGGAGGAGCCGAGCTGGGTTTGATTCTGGGGCAGCAGTTAGACGCTGGAGGGGAGAGGGAGCTGCAAGGCAGCCAGCCTGGTGAGGGGGGAAGCCACACCCCAGAGGGGCACCCCTTGGGCTCCTCTCCCCAGGACGGGGTGGAATGACTGCCTCTGACTGCTGCACTAACGCTTCTGAAAGAAACTGGGCCTCTGTTGCCTAATAAACTTCCTGTTTTACCTGCTGAGTGAGAGTCACTCCTGCCTGCGGATGGTGTGCTGTGCATGGGGACCCCTGAACCACATCACACAAGCTTCATTATTAACAAATTGCTTAATATACGGTAATTGAGAATTGCTTGACTTTGACTAAAAAATCCATAAACATGTAATTACATCCAGTGTTACATGATTTAGAAGGAACATATATTTGTATTTTCTTAGGAAAAAACCCACCTATTAACCAGTCTCAAAAGCCAAAGAAGAGTAGGCCTTAAAATTCTTCTGAATAAAGTTCATGTAATATGGAAAGAATTTTGCAAAACTGTAAGTATGCCCTAGAAATAGCAATATTGTTTCATTGCACTAGAGATTGTTTGTACTTGTGCTGCTCTATAATTAGAGAGAAAATGATGAATGAGAGTTGAATAGCCCAGACACACAACTCACCTAAATCTTTCATAACAGATTTTTTTTTCACAACATTAAATGAAGATCTTTCATTTGTCTATAAACACAGCAAAGCCCCTATTGATTTGATCTAACCGACCATGCATACTTGCTCTAATATGAAAAAGTTCTTTCATATGGTATCATGTAATAGCAAAATCATTAACTGCAAGTAAACCACTTGAAATGGAGTGCTTCTTTAAACAAAAGATAAGGAAGATGGCTTTATGGCAGCTTTGAACTGCAGGGACCATAATACAACCACAGATGAGGACTTCATTCTTAACACTCAGAAAGAAATATATATTTCATCTCAACAAAACAATCTTGAATTTAACCCAAAATGGTGTCTTTTTAACAACACTGTTTCATTATCTTAATTTTTGCATTCAAACTTTTGTATTGTTTTATGGGACACTGCTAAGTAGGAAATATCTCTATTAATATATTAACAGATAATCAATTTTTGCTATTTCTGGCTAATAATATTTAAATAGTTGAGTTTCATAACCATGTAGTACTGCTGAAGTATACATCTATGGCGTATCTATGACCATCCCACCTGAGTACTTCTCCACCATGACTGTGTTTGTCTTCACCAGATGCCTGTAAGGTAGGGAAGTTCTGTTTTACAGCTGAATAAATAGGGCACAGAGAGACTATATAGTTTTGTTGAGGTCACACAGGAAATCTGCCGCAGAGAGACATGGATAGGTGTCATCTGAATTATTATTTAATGCTAAATAAATAAAATTGCATAGATAATGGGGTTTGTTCAAACCATCTGGCAATCTAAACTAGGTTTAAAAAGAAGTTTGGAGATCATTTTGATTGTTTCTGAATTCTCCAGGGCTGTTTTTGTTGGTGTCCATTACGTAGGTAAATGAAGATTCAGTTATTTAATATGCTATTCATAGTGGGTCACCCTGTCTTTAAATTAAAGACTGATCTGAGCTGACCAAACTAATAATGGCTATAAAATGAAATCTATTTTCCTCTATCTATTTGGAAATTGTGGGAAGAATTCATCATTGAAAATGCACTGTCTACAAGGAAAATATCACCCCCCCATGTTTTCATGGGTCATAAAAAGTTCTCAGTGAGAACGCATTTTATATAAGCAACTCTGGTATGTCTGTTTTGGTCACTGAAATAAATTCCTTAAGGTTGGGGTGGGGGCGCGCTATTGTGGAATACATTCTCTATTGGCTTTTTCTTTATCAGTTTTCTGTGATGAAGAGTTGTATCTAGTTTTTCAGTAGAAAACCCTTAAACATTTTATTATTTCTGCCCTTGAAAACTGTGTTGCAAAAGCCAATGTCAAAATCTATCTAATCTATCTGCATTTTTAAAGTACTTATCACTCTTGTACTGTATAAAGATTAAAAAAGCGACAAGTTAGGCTGCCTGGCGAAAGTCAGTAAAATCTATTTATGTTCTGAGCACTGTGATATAATGGGGTTTCACTGGCCTGGTAACAGGACACAAGAAATCCTAGACACTGCACAAAACTTTCCATGGGTTATTCGGAAGGCTTTACAAGGAAAGAGGTGTTTAGTTTATTCAGTGTCTTCAGAACAAATTCAATAAGGGTTAAGTCTAAAAATATAAGGAGATATCACATCATACTCATTTTATGCTGCTGACTCAGAAATTACGACTACAGTAATGAGTTCAGGTTTTAAAAAGTTTACGCCATAGTCTTCCGAAACTTCTCTTACTAAAGTAAGTAAAATAATAATAACAACAATAATAAACTATTGAAATCAGTGGGAACAGGACGGACTTAAAACTATTCAAGGGAAGTTAACTGATAATTTAGTTTAATTGCAATTTATCTTCTTCATTTTTAATCCAGGATACAAGTTTTCAAGATTTATGTGGGTGTAAATTTTGACAGTGGAGCAGTAACAAACCATTTTTGAATAGCAGAAAGCATCAAAAAAGCTTAGACAAAGTTGACATCTCAGATCATGAGAATCGTTAGTGATCGAGCTCATAAAAGATTAAACCAAATTCTTCAGGCTTTGCAAAAATATTCTCCTGTGTCTTCAAAATAAATCTGACAAATTCCAGGCTAATGGAATTTTCCAAATCAAAGTGGAGGGCAGCATAGTAGCAACTTTGACAATGGAAAGCAGCTACCTCTGTAAATTCATCCTACTGTATTTCCCTAATACAAGTAAACAGATGAGCCTTCCATTATAGTCTGAAGGTCAATAAATTAGGCAGTCAGCAGACCAACACAAAACAAATTCCAGTGCCAAGGACTCTCTACCAAGAACACTCTGCATCTAGTCTCTGAAAGTTCCAATCCAGGATATAGAAATAGCTTCGCAGTTTTTAAGTGGTGCAAAGGACCAGAAAGGGTGAGGTGGGTTATAAGGCAGCCAAGGCTCAGGACACAAATCAGGCAGGGCTCTACACATGATACAAAAGCCAGTGAAATACCTCATCAAGTGGTGGTGTGTTTTACAGTGCCCAGCAAAGACAAACAAAAAGCATTCTGCATGACCCCATTGAATGTCTGTCTGTATTTTGCAGCATGTATATAAACCCATTAGCTAGAAAGGGGAAGAGGAAGGACGTTAAGCCTATTTTTAGTGTCAATGCAGAATTTGTTCATAATTCCAAAAAAATTCACAAAATACAGGAACGTAATGCATTATTTCACTGACACATCTGAATGCTGCATGCATAAATGCTTCTTGAAGCCTGGATTACATTTTGTCATTCATTCACTCAGTCCACTGAATTTGTCAGACACATCTTATTTAACCTGTGTCCTTCGTGTTTTCAATATTTTCATATCTGTGCTAACAGTCTCAAGGATACAGTTGGAGGACTCAATTGAGGATACAGATAAAATATCTGACATCATAATGGAACAAGGTCACCTTTGTATCCTTGTGATCAGAGACTCGGTTCACCCTCATTGACCCTACACACACTTATGTTCCATGTTAAATCAAGCAAGGATAGAGAGAGTTGTTTATGGAAAGAAGTCTAGGTTGAATCAAGTTAAACCATTTACACTTGTTACAAAATAAGCAATTAACTTTCACCAATGATTTTTACTACTTTCTTAGCTTATGGGGCTTCTTTGGTTTATGGGGCTTCTTTGGTTTTGTTCACTCAGGGAAAGCCTAATTCTATATTCTGCACACAAATCAGTGAAGCCAGAGTAGGCTTCTTTTGTTAGTGTACAATGTAGAGAAAAGTTTTGTTTTTTTTAAAGCATTCACAACAAGTCCTCAGCATGAAGATAATAATAATCTCTAACAAGCAACCAGAAATCCTTGAAAACTTTAACAGTTCCACGGGAAACATTTTGTCTTTAAGAGAACAATAGATAGCGTTACTCACTTTTCATGAAGCTGAAAAAGGGGAGAAAGAGCCAAATGCTATTTTAAAATTTGCTGAAAATAGATGATTTCCTATGTATTTCTGGAAGAAATTTTTTACGTGTTCAGATTGGGTGCAGCCTATTGAGCCTTATCCAATGGCCAAGGAAGTCAGGGGCAGTACTTTCATTAACTTTAGTGAGAGTCAGAAAGGTCCAATGGAATAAATACAAAGTTGCAAGCACAGAAGTGTAGCATAAAATAGTCTTTCTACCCTTTTATTTTTTTAAAGCTCGGTAGGGATACAAAGGGGGTCATACCTCAATTCTCTTAATCTCCATTCTCTCCTCAAACTAAGCACTACGGAGTGCATAAGTGTTTCTGGAAAAAGCTGGATCATATAACAACTTTCAACTGTGAAATAATCCAACAAATTTTGGAGAGGGCAATAAATAGTTCTGGGACAAACTGCTGAGTTTTATTTTATAGCTCTTCATCAATAAAGAACTGCACAGAAATGTCACCTTAGAAGCAGATTTTTTTTATTCTCTTGCAGGTTTATGATTCTTGAAAACTTTTAAGGTACCGTTAACATCATTTAAATTCCATTTTACTGTTTCCCAAGCCCTTAACTTGTCTGGGTGTTCAGCCCACTCCTAGAGTTGTGGTGCACTCATTGCTACAGTGAGATTCAGCATTTCCTGCTTAATGCCACATAAATTCCCCCTCACTATTAATATAGCTAGACAGTAAAATCATTGTAGATACTACGGGGATTAGAAACAATGCATAAAACTCAGCAGCTACAAGGGCTTTTATTTTACACCAAAGGTCATCTTCTGGATCAAATTATTAGGAGATGAAAAAAAACTGCTTTTATGTAGCACTCAAGGGACTGCATAATCTCCCCCAAATTTATTTCTCTTCTCTAATTTAAAGTAGCCCAGATTCCAAATGTAGGAAAATCAAGGGTTCCTGACTGCTAACAAACTGTCCAAAATTATTCCTAGATCTCCTTAGTTGTCCTTAAAAGCTGTACTTACAATCAACTTACAAGCAATATGTGCCTTCCCCCACTTTTACCATGAACTCATGGGCCCAAAGTTGTATGTAATGTTAATGTTAACATCACAAAAATGGAAGAAGAGGTGGTGGATGGAGGTAGGTGAATTAGCAACATCTTAGGTGATGAATCAGGAGAATGGAGGCTTAAAACACCACTTTAAATAATTTTGCTAGAGTTGGCCTTTATTTGGGCACACTCTACTTTGAATGACCAATTTTTTAGTAATGTCATACAAATAAAAAGGAAGGTTGGTTTAGAAAGGTAGAAATATCTTGTTTAAGCACTGACTCAGGACTCACATGCCAAGATTTTCAAAATTCTGTTTTTGTGTAATCAACTTGAGACAACTTAAAAGGGCTTATTTTCAGAAAGTGGTTGTCATTCATGCTGTCATGCTCAGCATTCACTTTGCAGAGGTGTGCAAATCTTCCAAGTCTGTGTTTCCAGACCAGATCCCATTGAAGGCAAAAGAAAAATTCTATTGACTAAAACAGGAGCAAAACCTGGAACCCATTGCTAATAACATCAAGTCAGATCAAGAAAAGTTTAATATTTTACAGAGATATATATCAGAACTCAATCAGTGTTGCAAACTTTAGACACATGAGTGGTGTCTACACGTGCATAAAACATTGAAATAAGCAACCCTTTTTCGAAAGAGCAGGAGGAGCGTCCACATGGGTAACGCCGTCTTTCGAAAGGAAATTGAAAGAACGGGGTGCAGATGTTGAAATCCGAACCCCGATCCCAGATCAAGAAGATTGTCCCCTTCCAAAATACTGAATCGAAAGAGTACACATGTAGAGGCTCCACAGTCCGCTTTTTCGCTGCCAGTTAGACCGTGGGGCCACTCCAGCCAGCAGCAGCAAGGTTCTATGGTCCCTGCCCCCACCTGCCTTAAAGCTGCACGCATGCAGGAAACCCATGGCAGGAAGCTGAGAGCATGCTAAGAGCCGCCTCTGCACGTGCTCCAGCCCCACACTCCAGCGCCGCAGCATGGCCACCAGCCGGCCCCCCCCGCAAGCCCCATGGCCCTCCCGAGGCCCCCACAGGGCTCCCAGGGAGAGGAAGAAAAGGGGTCCCCTCCTGGATGGAGCGGGAGCTGCAGGACCTCCTCAGCCTGTGGAAGGAGGAGGAGGTCCTGCACGAGATTGGGGTCAAGCGGCGCAATGCCGCTTCCTTCAACTGCCTGGCTCAGGGCCTCCAGTCCAGGGGCCACCCAGAGCAGCAGGGCTATGCCCGGGCCAGGGACCAGGCTGGTCACTCCAGGGCAGCTCCAGCCACATGCCCCTTCTTCCAGGAACTCTGGGGCATCCTGGGGCCCAGAGACAGCTCCCCACCCCCAGCATTCCTGGACACATACACCGAAGACCTACAGCTGGAAAAGGAGGAGCAGCCCTGACTGGGGACTCAGGAGGGTGAGGGAACCATCAAGTGGTCAAGTGAGGAGGGGGACCTCACCATCTTCATCCCCTCCCGCTCCTCCAGCCGGGCAACCAGGAGATCCCTGGACGTCACCGAGGGACCCTCCAGTACGTACATGGAGGGGCACATACCTTCTCCACAGGGTGAGGGCGATGCAACTCCTAGTCACCCACACACAGAACCAGTGGTCCCAGGCTGCACACAGGCCAGCCCCTACATGGGATGTGGCACTCTGCGATGGCCCACCAGCGATGCCAAGCACCTGCCTTCAGTGGGCAGCGCCGCAAGCCGCACAGAGGCAGTGGCCAGTCAGTGCCGGACAGCACCTGGGGCCTGCACACCAGAGGCCGGGAAGGGCCATCCACATGAGAGACCCCTGGATGCACCCCCAGGCTGGGAGGCCCAGCCCGTGATGGGTAGGTCGGTGCCCCTTGGGGGGTCAGTGTCCTTTGGGGGTGTGGGGGCCCCATGGGGTGGGCTCAGGCATGTGGGCCACAGCCAGGTCCCCTCCTTCCGGGGCACATTACCAACATGCTGTCCCCGTCTCCATACAGCTGCACCATCTGTGGGCTGGGAGAGCCCTGCGCCATCCCTCATCCCTGAGAGCCCCCCACAGCCCTCAAAGGCACCCAGATGACACCCCACACAGCACGCCGTCGGTGCCATGGCTGGAGGTCCCCCTGCTGGGCTGAGGAGGACCCAGCCAGCCAGCTCCAAGCTGAGGTGGCTGAGCAGCATCTGAGGCTCGCCAAGGAGTAGATGGAGTGGCGGAGGGCAGCTTGGGAGAGGCTGCTGACCATGCTGGAGGGCTCTGGCCACACCCTCCAGGACCATGCAGCCAACATTGCCCGCCTTCTGGCCCCTCCAGGAGCTCCCCCTGCCAAGCCTGCCCCCCTGCCCCCACTAAGCCCGCCCCCCTACCCCCACTGAGCCTGCACCCTACGCCCCAACTGAGCCCACACTCTCTGCCCCTACCAGGCCCACTCTCCGGCCCTACCTGCTGGTGCTCCCCGCACCCTTTCCTCCCCGCTGGGGACCCCACACCTGGGGAGGCAGAGGCTCCAGGGGCCGACAGGGCTTGCAGCCCACCACTCCTGCCCCAGAATGAGCACCCTGCTCCCCTCCAGGCTAGGTTCCGCCCGCCCCACTCCAGGTTACGTTCCCACCCCCTGTACATATTTTCAATGAGAATAGTCTAGATAAATGTTTATTTTTATGTTCACCACTCCGTGCTGTGCTCCTCAAGGGGATGGTGGGTGGTGGATGTGTGGGTGTGGTGCTCATGGGGGTGATGGGGATGGTGGGTAGCAGATGTGCATGGGATGTGGGTGTGCATGTGGGTCAGAGATGGCTGTTGGCAAAGGCCTGCCTGAGGGCCTCCCATATGCGGTGGCCATCCTGGTGGGCCTGGAGGATGGGGGAGGTGCCCGCCTGCTCATAGTCAGCGCCGGCTGGAGGGCCCCCCCTGGGGACATAGGCATTCCCCTCTATCTCCACAACATTGTGGAGGATGCAACAGGCGCCCACCACCTGGGGCATGTTGGCTACGTCTACACGTGCACCCAACTTCGAAATAGCTTATTTCGATGTTGCGACATCGAAATAGGCTATTTCGATGAATAACGTCTACACGTCCTCCAGGGCTGGCAACGTCGATGTTCAACTTCGACGTTGCTCAGCCCAACATCGAAATAGGCACAGCGAGGGAACGTCTACACGGCAAAGTAGCACACATCGAAATAAGGGAGCCAGGCACAGCTGCAGACAGGGTCACGGGGCGGACTCAACAGCAAGTCGCTCCCTTAAAGGGCCCCTCCCAGACACACTTTCATTAAACAGTGCAAGATACACAGAGCCAACAACTAGTTGCAGACCCTGTATATGCAGCACGGACCCCCAGCTGCAGCAGCAGCAGCCAGAAGCCCTGGGCTAAGGGCTGCTGCCCACGGTGACCACAGAGCCCCGCAAGGGCTGGAGAGAGAGTATCTCTCAACCCCCCAGCTGATGGCCGCCATGGAGGACCCCGCTATTTCGATGTTGCGGGACGCGGATCGTCTACACGTCCCTACTTCGATGTTGAACGTCGAAGTAGGGCGCTATTCCCATCCGCTCATGGGGTTAGCGACTTCGACGTCTCGCCGCCTAACGTCGATTTCAACTTCGAAATAGCGCCCAACACGTGTAGACGTGACGGGCGCTATTTCGAAGTTACTGCCGCTACTTCGAAGTAGCGTGCACGTGTAGACGCAGCCGTTCAGGACCCCAACCTCCAGCCGCGTGTGGAGGCACCTCCACTGCCCCTTTAGGCGCCTGTAGGCCCGCTCCATGATGTTGCGGGAGTGTTTGAGGCACTGATGGAATGCCTCCCAAGTGGGGTCGAGGTGTCCACGGCCTCATGAGCCATGGCTGCAGGGGGTATGCCACATCTGCCACCATGCAGAGTGGCACGGTGACGTCCTCTGCCACTGGAATATCCCGCTGGGGGACAAACGTGCCAGCCTCCACGCTCCAGCAGAGGCCAGAGTTCCAGAAGAGCCGGGCATTGTGGGTGCAGCCAGCTCAGCCCACACAGATGTCGATGAACCAGCCCCTCATGTCCACCAGGGCCTGGAGGACCACCAAATGGTAGCCCGTCCTGTTGACGTACTGGCTGGTGCTGTGTGGAGGAGTGCGGATGCAGATGTGCGTGCCACCCAAAGCGCCGATGCAGTTCGGGAAGCCCAGGTCCTGGAAGCTGGCAACGGTGTTGTCCAGATCCCCCAGGCAGACGACCCCATGAAGCAGCATCGCATTGATGGCTCTGATGACCTGCAGGGGGAAGGGGACATGTGTTCTAGTGAAGGTGTAGTGGCCCTCTCTCCTCACCTAAGGCCCATTCTGCCCCCCTCCCATCCAGCCCCCGCCCCAGCCAACACCCTGCCCCCTCCCATCTTTACACTTGCAGTGGTGGGTTCCCCTAGCTCCAGCCCCCACACCCACCTGTGGGAGACACGTGACCCAGCTGCACCTTACCTCCATAAGTACAGCCCACCCCAAACTGCTGTCCCATGGAGCAGTAGGAGTCCAGTGTGGCCAGCTTCCAGATGGCGATCACGACCTATTTCTCCAGGGTGAGAGCTGGCCCCACGCAGGTGTCCTGGTGCCAGAGTGCGGGGGCGAACCAGTGGCAGATCTCCTCCAAGGTCTGCCTCGACATGCGGAAGTTCCTCAGCCACCTTTGCTCGCCCCACTCCCACAGCCACGGTGCTGCTGGGGTGGGTCCAGAGGCATTGGGGCACCTGGGAGGGGCACCCAGCGGTGCCCTGGGTGGGGGAGTCCCACGGCCTCAGGGCCACTGCCCAGCCACCCGATGAGGTCGGGTGCAGCTGCAGCGATGGTGCACAGCACTGCCATCAGGGTGTCTGTAATGAGGATTTCCTCCTGCAGGGGCTGTTGCTGTGCCTCCATCGTGGGGATGAGTGTGCTCTGCCATGTGGACGCTCTCTTTCGAAAGACCAGGGCAGCACTTCGAAAGAGCGTATCAAAATGCTAATCCGCTAATGGCATCAGGTGCTCCCTTTCGATAGCCGCTCTTTCGACCTCCGAACTTCCATTTTCGCACTTTCGAAAGGGCACTCGTGTAGACCCAGCTATAGACACAAACCATTTGGTAGCCAGCAGATTGAATTATAATTTACAATTTGAAGATACTTCCCTTAAGCTCAAATTTCCAGCTTTGAAGGAATTCTGAAGACTCCTGTAATTTTTTATCTATATTGCATAACACATTATGAAAGATGTCTCAGCAACAAGGATAGTGCTAAATTACAATGCAAACATCAGAAATGAAGCCAAAATAACTTTTAAAAACATCCACACCCTTATTTCAATTTCTTTTTTTTTTTTTGGAAATAATCCCATGACTTACACAATTAATTCCTGTAATCAAACTGAAAAGCACTTTGCTAAAATTAGTGACAACTGGTCCACAGAATCAACCAGGAAGTCAATTTATGCCAGCAGAGTAACTGGCTGAACCTCTCTCAGCCAGTTTCATCCAGATAAATTAAGCACATCATGTGATACTAAGTGAAAGTTAACGTATAATTTTCCTACCTCCATTCAGGTGGTATGCATGTGACTAATACAACCTTAAGTTTCCAACAACAAATGCTGTTATTATAGCAACTGCTTAGGACACTCAAAGATACTGTGTGAAAGTCACAGATGACAAAAGTTATTGGGAAAGATCTGCTTTATAATTGTTTCACAGAACTCTAACTCTTGGGTGTTTTGTCAAATTATTTCTATGACAGTTTCTGAATCAAACTGCTACTATAAAGCAAATGCAATAAATGTACATGTTCAGTCTGTGGCAAAGATGTCCGAAAAGGAAGCCAGCACTTTAACGCAGCTTTTCTAAAACAAGGTTTGAACTAGAATAGAATATTGACCTCATTCTTATGTTATGTTATTTTAATTACACTGTATTTGGCGCAGTTCCTCCTGCTTTATAGTTATATGAGAGATCAGAATCTGTGCACAGGGAGATTTTAGGATTAGTAGAAGGTGAATGTCTCCTGAAATTTCCATTAAGCAAATTACGTTGATTCCTGGAGTTATATATGTACTTAGGCACAGCTATTTTAGTTATGAATATGAAGAACCATGATGACGAGAGAAATGAAGAAAACAATAAAAGAATGTTGGAAGGCACAGAAGTTTAACACACTGAACTCAGCAAAGAAATTCTGGGAGAGCAGGAGGAGTTGAAAAACAAAAAGAACCTTAGAGTGCATTATGAAAATGATTCAATTAAATATTTTGGTTAAAAATGAAAATGGATGGTTAGCGCTTTAGATTTTGAGCATTTCTATGACATGAGGAGCGCCTGGTCATGTTCATTCTGCTTCCTGCAGCTTCCACTGACCAGAAACAGTGAACCGCAGACAATGAAGCCACCAACAGCCATACCTGCAGATGCACAAATACATAAAGCATCTGGCGGCCCACCAAGGGCTAATGCTGGCAAACTGTGTCTGGCCTACAAGCTGCTTATTGTCCACCCCTGCACAAGCACTACGAGCTGTAAAAAAGACGTAAAAAGACAGCCAGTGGCTGAGTAATATATACTGGGGTGGGATGGGGGGATTTTATTTTTAGCCAGAAAAGGCCAAGACCTGAGAGGAGAATTAAAGGATTGTAACAGAGTCAAAGGAATTAGCCATAGGGAAAGAAAATTGGGAGAGCTGTAGTATGTGCTTGTGAGATCTATTCTCACGCTGAGAGCCACCGGGGTGTTGGTGTGGTACTTTGGATGGGTGGGAGATTTTAGAAAGGGATGCAACCCAAAGATAGTGAATAAGTGGATGAGATCAAATAGTTCCTGGAGAAGGAGGAAAACTGATAGGTTCGTGGTGGGGCAGCTAGTGCCTAAGCATAAGACAGAGTAGAAGTTTTAGACTTTTGTTTCCCCAGAAGAAGAAACTCCTGGTGTAGCTGCAAAACTAAATGGCTCTTTTAAAAGTGACAAGCAGTTCTGTGGCACCTTAGAGACTAACAAATGTATTAGCTTTTGTGGATAAACCCCACTTCATTAGATGAGTAGGAAATTGTGGCATACCTACATTTGTGTGCTGGATGAACTACAATGTCTTTGGGGGATTTCTTTCCTTCTTTCTTTCTTTCTTTCTTAACTTAGCCCTCCTACAAGGAAGGTACCAAGCTGTCACTCTTCACTTTATATCCAGTTTTGTTTGAATTAGCTGAGGGGACTGCAGTAGAAAGAGAGAGCCTGAGGTAGCCTGATGTAAGGCCTCAGGCCTGAATTTAATTCCAGTACTGCTGAGATAGAATTAGCAGAAATCAGGCTCACTGTCCAGTACATGAACTTGTCAAGAATAGGGCTAGATTTGCAAACAGACACACACACACACACACACACACACACACACGCAAACTCCCAAGTAGTACTATGAACAGGATACTCAAGCAGACACATTTCAGAAGGGTGGTACCAAAACACACTCCCGAAAGATAAGGAGAACACACTGATCCCTCCTAAAAATAAGGTCAAGATCACAACATGATGGATAGAAAGAGATGTTTTGAATGCACCAACATGTGCAAGGTAGTGAATGGTAACAAAAACTATTGCTAGAGCCACACTACAGCAGCAGATTGCTGAGGATCGACGTTGAACCCTGTACTCTGTGCGAGAGGTGAAGAATAAGGAGGGTCAATGGTAGAAATTCTCCTGGTGACCTTCCTCCAAGTCAAGCTCAGACTAATCAATTTTAGCTACACATGCTAAAATGCATATTGGTGGTCAACTTCTACTTCTAGTATAGACATAGGGTAGGTCAAAGGAGAAATACACAGCTTATACTAGTGCCTAAAGAGGTGTCTGACTTGGTTGTATACCATGTCATGAGCACACATGTGCTAGTGAAACTTTAGACGTCGATCCAGTGATCTGGGGTCATGCTTTTTGGCAATAAAATTGGCCAGGTGCCTTCACTGAAAACTGAGGCTGTGGATTGATTGGGCAGTCGAGGTCTGCTGTAACCACTATCTGCACTGAGACGGGACAGCACACTGACAGAACACACATACACATGCACAGCTAAGCATTAGGCACAGGGACAGTTGCAATGACACAGTAAATTCTTCTGTCCCCTGAAGACTGTGCTGAATGTCATCTGTGATACTCACAGCTAACAGAGCTTTGCCTTTGTAGTTTCCTCTCATACCCAGGGGGTGCATCTACACTAGCCGACTACTTCGAAGTAGCTGGCACAACGTTGAAATAGTACGCATCACGTCTACACATGCCGTGAGCTATTTTGATGTTGTAATCGACGTTAGATGGCGAGAAGGCAAAATCGCTATTCCTATCCAAAGATGGGAAATAGTGCCCTACTTCAGCATCACAGTAGGGCGTGTGTAGACAATCCGCATCCCACTACGTCAGAATAGCGGGGTCCTCCATGGCAGCCATCAGCTGACGGGTTGAGAGACGCTCTGTCCAACCCCTGTGGGGCTCTATGGTCGCTGTGTGCAATAGCCCTTAGCCCAGGGCTGCTGCTGCTGCAACTGGGGGTCCATCCTGCATGCACAGGGCCTGCAACTGGTTGTCAGCTCTGTGAATCTCATGCTGTGCAGGCTGAGTGTGTCTGGGAGGGACCCTTTAAGGGATTGGCTTGGGGCTTTGTTGGCCCCTTATTTCGACGGGGAGCGCTTGTGTGTGTGGAAGCTCCACATTTCCTTCTGGGGCGGGTCCTTTCAATGTTCTACATCGCTACTTCGACGTTGAACGTCAATGGCACCAGCCCTGGAGGATGTGTTGATGATCCGTGTCAAAGTAGCCTATTTCAATGTTCTTACGTCAAAATAGGCTACTTCGGCATAGTGTGCTAGTGTAGACGTAGCCAGGCATTCCATCATGCAAAACAGAAGAGCGTGACTATTAGCAATGTCCAGCACGACAACTGACAAGTTTGATTATGCAATGATAGCACTATTTTCTTTGGTTTGTACCTACTTCTTGAATTGCTGTAACTTTTATTGCAAAGATAATTACATTTGCCTACATTAACATCTCAGACTGACTGCATTGCCAGTCTGCTTAACCAACTTTGCACAAGGAAACAAGGCCCTTGAGCTTAAAATTATATATACTAGCTGCCATTTTCATCTCATACTGCTATTGCACAAGTAATTCAGCCAAACTGTGAAGCCAGATGTTAGGAGATGCTGGTGATCTAAATCATCTATACCAAGTTAGAAATGAGTAACATGAGATCATTGTGGACAAACAGGCTAATTACCAAGAGAAAACATAATGCATTTTATGTGAGAACTAAATCACATCCTACAAGGCTTTTTCATATAGTGTAATTAACTCCTTAACATTTTCACAGTACAACAACCCTTCATCAGGGGCCAAATGTGAAATATTGAGTAATCTAAAGTTAAACACTAGTTTAGTTATCCTAAAAGACATAATATACTGCATTTGATAAACTGATTTGTTGTTGCAAATTAGTTTCATAATAATATCAGTGCTGTTTATTTTTATTGAAGAAATTACTTATTGAGAAAGCTACATTCATATTTTAATTATTCCCAGATTAAAAAAATAAACCTAAATTAATCAGGAGTAAAGATTAAAGTTGAGCGTGTATCAGTTATTTCACAGAAAAAAAATTCAAAGAGGATGTAATTACCCCTAGAACAAGTTTTAAAACTTCCACAAATTTAAAATTCAAGATAACCTTAAAAGAAATCCAAATATGCTAATATATGGAAAACACATAAGGCACCCAAACACCTTTAACTCCATCCTAAATTGATGTTGTGCACTGAATATACAGTTATGATTAGTATATATTGTGTTTGTAGTCCCAGAGTAAATTAAGATTATTTGTAAAGACTCTTTAAAAAAAGTTCTCCTTATCATGTCACTTGGGTCAGTCTATTATGCAACTGCATAACAATAAAAATTGTTTGTCACTGAGACCATATTTATTCTCAAAATTCAAAAGAGACATCAGTTTGCTCTCATCAAATAACTCTTTAAAGACACCTGCTTTCAGAAGTGGAGATTACGGATATTCAGTGGGGATTTGAATATATCCATGCTGCTCCCCACTTCCCAGGTTAGATATTTCCCATGTCTCCACCAGTTTAGGCCAGATATCTAAGCCTAGACAGTCCAATCCCATGTATGCCTTTTATAAACAGACTGGTCCTTCTTCTCTCAGAGTGAGCCAGTATTGGCTTAATCAATCTTTTCTCTGCCCAGCCAGCATCAGAAACTTTTAGAAAATAGACTTGTGGCTGTGGAAATTCCTGCCTCCCTCTTTCACAGTGTTGGCCTTTCCCCTTGCTTCTCAGTCTTCAACCCTTCCTATAGCATGTCCTAACATCACTGCACACACAAGGACTGCACAGTTATTCTGTCCAGTCTCCATCCTAACACTTTGTGACAGGGTATGAGGGAGTTTGCATCTCCATAGCATCTCTTCTGGCTTTCCTAGTCCTCCTCCAGAGCTACTAGCTAATAACACTAGGCAGTTGGATTCTCTCTTTATGTCCATTGCCCTCAGGCTACTATATGATCTGCCATTATATATCCATCTTCTTAAGAATGGCCATGCTGTTCTGTTATGACTCACTACTGGTTGCTGCATCCCACTAATCATTGTGCTCACCCCAAAATGCTGGACTGAATTCGAACAGCCCATGAGTCCTCCCTGCTTTGCCCAGTTATGGCAAATAGTACATCAAATATGAAAACTAAGCCCAGATATGTTGCTGCAATGGGAACAATTTACAATTATTATCCTCTGTGAACTTCCCTTATCCAGAATGCACCATCCTCTGACTTTGCAAATACCTGTGACTTGGAGGCAACCCAGAACACTGTTGATGTTACAGAATGATGTATTCTTGTATATCTTAACAAAACAAGGCTCAGAAAGAAGCAACTTAGTAATGAAACAAATCCAAACTCATACCGAGCTGCACTCACATATTCCTGTAAAATTCTGTTAAAAGGCTTAAAGGGATGTAATAAGGATGTCAATATTGTTCTTATTATAACATTTCCTGGGGCAGGACTAAAAGGAAAAATATTTGTCCACATTTTTGAGTCTACATAAATTCAGAGTTTCCCCAACATTTTTAAGTCTGTAGTTTTCCCACTGAAATTATCATGATTTTGGCAGAGATGCTGTTTAACATAATAGAGGTTGTGTAAGTTTTAAACATAACAATGAACAGTCTGGCTCAGTACTGCTCTCTTGGAAAGACCTGGAAGAAAAGTTTTCATAAATCATTCTAGGATGGGCAGGACTCAGGTTAGCCCCACCAGCAGAAGGATCTTATGATCCAAAACTATTGGGAGGAGCACATAATGGCACAGGCTGTCAGGTTTTTGCAGCAGGCGGGGTGTCCAGAACAGGATATGGACCAATTGTGCAGCAGCGTGGCAGGGCCTCAGCATCACGGTTAGAACATGCCCTGAACACAGCCTGCCAATGATGGAAGGGCAAAGGGAGTAGTTGCTCCCTGGTCCCTTTGAAACATCGCACAGTGCTGTGCTTCTGCTCTGCACATAACCCTGAGGGAGTGCGTGGGAGGCTGGACTGACTGTCCTAAGCACTGCCCCTTCTGCCCTTGACCCTGACCCGTCCAGGGATGTGAAGCCAGGCTCCCAACCCACCCCACTCCCAGGCCCACAGGATCTATTGGCCCTACTGCAAGAACATCACAGACCAAAGAAAAGTAGTCCTGTGGGACTGAAGGCCTAGAACTCAATCTCCTCCCTGAGAGGGGCATATAACGAAGCAACTTGGACCTTAGACCCAGGGAACTCTGAGAGAGCAGCTTATACTCTTTATCTGGATTTCCCCTAGTCTACATCTGCACTACAAACCATGGGTGGTGGCCTGGGTGGGGGGTGGGGGGGCACTTGTAGCTACAAGCTGCAGAGAAAATCATGCTGGCTCCACACTGCAATGGGTAGCCAGCTAGAGATACCAGAGAAAGACTCTGGAGAAGGGCAGCAGTGGGGAAAGGTTTCAACGGTTCCTGGCTCCCAGAGGAAAAGCTCTGACTCAGCCATTCCCTGCTGCCACTCTCCTGTCAGAGCCTTTTCCCCACTGCTGGAGTTTCTGCATGCTGCAAGGGACGGCTCCAGCAATGGTGAACTGAGACTGCCCTTTCCCACTGCTTTAGTCTTTCCCTGATGTTTGAGTCTTTTATTGTGGCAGGGAAGGGTTCCAGCAGAGAGTTGCCAGAGCCTTTCCCCACTGCCTTCCTTGCTGCCAGAGGGGCAATGTGCCAGCAGCAGGGTGATGCCAGGTCCTTTCCTCCCTGCCAGAGTTTTTTTTTCCTGGGAGTACAGGGTAGTCTCCAGTGGTGGGGAGTGGATAGAGCCTTTCCTTACTACCTACTCTCCTCCACAGCTTGTGTGTGAGTACATACCACACACTTCAGGCATGGTTTTACTCTATTTGCTTAAGCTATATCTCATTGGCTGCATTGCTAATTATACCCATGCTCAGGGGCAACGTGAATATGTCCTCTACATGCTGCAGAAAGAAGTGTGCAGTGCAGACATACTTGTTGTGGTGTGGTTTGGAAATTCTCCCTTTTCCTTTTCCAGCTAATGTGTGGGAATCCTACCTAATAGGTTTGCTTCCTTTCTTTCCTGTCAACTGTGGCAAAAAATCCGCTATTACTGCATCCTAACAAATAACTGCACAGAACTGTGTATCAAAACAGTCAAAATTACACCCTGCAGTGGGCTCAACAGAGGACCTTCTGCTCCCCTTTTTGTACTATGAGTTTTATTGCTTATACAGATGTCTGTCAGACAAATAAAAACCATAGCTACTGCCCTGGAGAATTTACAGTGTCATAAGAACAATCTTGAATTTACAATCAAATGACCTATAGATAACGTCCAAGAGAGACGAGAGGCAGGTGAGGAAGCATCTAGGTTTACACTAAATACAATACTGTGCTCTCCTGTGTTTGCAGTGTATATACGCATTATGCTTGGTACACTTTATTCATATTGTAATATAGTTTTTATTAAATTGATGCAGGGACATAGGCTACCTCCCCAAACAGCCAGGCATGATGCTGCCCAAGCTCCCCACTTATGTGGCTCCTCTCCAGTCCTCCTGTGCTCTGGCTGGGGCTGAGAAGGCTGTGGCCTCATGTCACTCACCCTACCTGGGCTCCTCAGGGGGTCATACTGGGGAGGAGAGCCTTGGGTTCCGGCAGGAGGCAGAAGGGGCAGGGCTTTGGGTGAAAGGGGCAAAGCTGGGGAGAGAAGAATGGGGCCTTCCCCAGGTGGGGGTTTACCTGCCACCCATCTGCAGGAGTATCAGCCTGCACTGTGAAGATGAGAGAACAGAAAGAAGTAATATTTCAGGAGTGAATTGTAGAAGAGGGTCATAGTTACACTGTGTGCAAGATGACGCACAGAGGGCAGTGCAGGAAGAAGTGCAGAGGAACTTGTATTAAAAGAATCTGAAGGAAGCATAAAGGGAAATACAAGAGAACTTGAAGGCAGCCTGGCATGAGGGGAGTATCATGGTAGGAAAGAGCTCAGATCTAAATAAGGTCAGAGATCCCTAGACAGGTGAAGATGAGATTGAGAAGTTCACTTTTGATGTAGAAGAAGATCCAGTGAAACAGGCAGTTATCTGAGGAGGGTTGGGCCTGACTGAAAGACACACCTAGAAAATGGAGAGATCTTTTACAGACACTAGAGGATGCAAGGTGTGGGTCAAGCACAGGGTGTAACTAACTGCCATATTTGAGTTTTTCTCTCCCCACCCCACATGCCAGGTCAGATTGGCAGAGACTCTGGAAGGCTCCTCCTTTCTCTGTAGCTTAGGGCATGGGTCGCTTGCAGATTTAAATTAGTATGATAGATTCTCTGTCACATTACGTCTTTAAAGCATGATTTGAGGCCAGTGTCTGTTCTTGTCTGGCTATGGTCTGAAGAAGTGGGTCTGTCCCACGAAAGTTCATATAATAAACTATTTTGCTAGTCTTTAAAGTGCTACTTGACTGCTTTTTGTTTTGATAGTGTATAGACTAGCACGGCTTCCTCTCTGTTACTATTCAGTTAACTCTGCTAGAGATTAGCTGTCTATTCAAGGAGTAAGCGGGTGAAATTCTGTGAAGGACATCAGACTAGAACTGCATGTGGCTGTTTAAGGACTACTTTGTGGCTCCCAACGCTATAATCGCAAATTAAAAACAAAAACAAACAAAAAACCTTCCTGATTTTTGATAAACAGTGGACATCTTAAAGCCAAACAATGAACAACTCATATCTAAATAGCAAATGATATGTGATCTTGAAAGACTGGATAACTCCCTATTTAGTACGTGCAGTGCATCTTGAGATATGACATTGTATCTTTGTTTTGATCTTCTTGCTAATAAAGTCTTGATTCTGAAAAGGAAAAAGAAGCTTGCAGTATTCCTACTGTGGAAGGGCAAGAGGCATTTTAAGAAAGAAAATGAAAATAAATGTGAATAAAATTGGCATAATTAAAGTGGGGCTGGAATGGCTTCAGAAAGAGGAAAATCAAAGATAAAAAACAGAGAAACTCTAACTGAATTAACCCAATCTGTCACATTTAAATCCAGTTTGGCTGTGCTCCTTTTATGTCTCATTTGCAATGAGATTCGCCAACAACAAAAAATGCAACCTTGAGAAGCATTTTCTCAAAAATCATACTGCTTTTGCCACACAGTATTGAGCTGGAGATGCCAGAAAAAAGCCTTGGAGGAGGCGAATTCCACAAAAAGCAAATGGAGAAGCCAACTGAATGATGAAAGTCTACAGTCCTGCTTGAAAATAAAAATGACAGCCAACTCTCCAAACACTGAACAACTCTCCAAAGAAATTCAGCAGCAGAAGTTGAATAAAATATTGGTAAGCTGAAAACTTTAGACGTATACTTAAGATGAAGAAAATAACTGAATGCCCCATTTCACTGATATATCACATTAGTGTGTGTATTTGAAAATACTGATAAGTTGAAAACTTTTCATGTGTATACCTTAGATGCTAAAACTAATTAAATGTCCCATTTCATTGATATGAAACCACACTAGCAATGTATTGGTTTGAAATGATATAATTGTTGTCTCTGTATGCTCACTGTACTTAACATCTAGCATCCTCCAGAGAGACAGAAAGTTCAGGAGTGAAAGTCAGGAAGACAGTGGTACAAATACACACATGTAAAATGTGAGGAAACAGAATACATAAGAAGTATGAGAACATACTGCAGTAAAAATGCATCACATTGCAAATTATTGTGTGTACACTGTTCTTAAAATAGGGGTTACAAAAAGTATGGTTTGATGGTATTTATTAAGGACGGTCTCCTATTCACATGCATTATGACTCTTGAATTACTGAGTATTTACAGAATTTGAAAAAAAAATGGCTCTTCTTGCTATTTTGTTTGCTGACCCCTGGACTAGAGATTATCGTGGTTCCTTCTGTCCTAAAAGTCCCTGAGTCTGTGAATTACCATGCCTGCTGTTCACAAAAGAACAGGACACACCGGCTCATAAGTTTCATTTCCATACCACTACCTGATTTAACACCACAGCACTGAGAAATACTTACAGTGAAAACAAGAATAAGTTTCTTATGAAAATAATGCAAGATTCAAGTCAGAGTGAATAAAACTATTGGAAAGTAATGGTTACATGTAAATAAAAACCATGATACATATTTGTGAGTGGTTTGCACCTGGGCCCAGGTGGCGTAGTGGCTAGGTCCCCTAGCCAGGGCCTGTTGGGTGGGTGCGCAGCCCCACCCAAGAATCTATGGCTTGAGTTTGGGGCCTGGCCCCAAGGATCTAGTCCCCTCTTTTGGCAGGAGAGGGGTTCCCAGCAGTGGGTGGGGGGGGGGCCCATGCTCCCCTCAGGACCTGGGGGAGGGTCCTGGGCTTCGCCCTCCGGCAGCTAACCAGGTGGCAGCTCTGGCTTGAGGCCTCCTGCCTCAGAGCCAGCTCCTGCCTCTTAGCTAGTCAGCCCCAAACTGAGCTGGCTTCCCTCCCTTTATACCCCTCCAGGCCTGACACTGAGCGCAGGTGAACCGGGGTGGGGCTGATTGGGCTAATAGGCCTTGTTTAACCCCTGCCTTGCCTGGCCTCCCTCTCACACTCCTACATACTCTAGACAGTAAATTTAATTTATAACTTAGTCTCTTATCTAAAGAAGTTCACTGTCACCCAAAGTTCTGTTCACTGTTTTCAACGAAGCCTGTCCAAGACCCCTTTTTTGTGATGCAGACTTTTGCCTCCTCAGTAAAGGACACTTTGCTGTCTTCTCTGACTTCCCCTGAATACAGTCAAACAAACCCTAGAAGTGCTCCTACCAGAGAGCAGTCCCTTCTCCTGCTGTTCTTCTCTTCCTACTAGATCCTGCTGAATCCCACACAATCCTTCATCTGCATTCAGTTTATATTACTGATAGGAAGCCAACTGTGAGCAATACAATACTTTATTTACATGTCAAAAGGTAGATAAATGAACAACATCTTTTGCATGATAGAAATCCTATTTTTCACCTTTGGTGAAGACCGATACTTACAAACTTACCATACTTTCAGTGTACATACATAACTCCTTCATAGTATTTGGACATATATGCCACAATGATATCTATGACCATGGTGACACCAGCTTTTATTTTAGACAGGAATGGGGACCTACAGCCCATGAGCCACATCCAGCCCATGGCTCTCCTTGCTTAGGCCTATAGCGTGCCTTGATCCAGCTCTCTGCTATTGGGTGCGTAGGGAGCTCTGAGCCTTGCAGGCTAGATCAAGGCGAGGCATTCATTACATGAGCCCTTGGGGCTCTGACTGGTGATGGGGGTGGAAAGTGACTCTGCAAGCTGTTCTCCCTGCCCCACAAATGTTCTCCACCCTCCTGCAGGACCCCACACCCTAGCCTGCTCCTCCACCCAACCTACCATCCAGCTCCTGCACCTCACCTCCTGTACCGATCACTCCTCCCTGTAAGCTGTGCACTTGAGCAGCTGCTCAGGAGAGCTTCCTATGCCAGACACCTGATTAGCAAAGTGCTTACAGCTAGCTTTGTGTTTCTCCTGGTGGTGTGCAAAAAAGTTCTCTGTCTCTAATTTAAGACATCACACAACTTCCTTCAATGAAGCAAAAGGCACATATCAGAATCAGGAGACTTCTGGAGCCCCTCAAAACCCCTTTGTTAGTCGGCATGAACAGGTTCTTGGGTCTCAGTGGCCCATCATACATTCTTGCACTTGTGTCAAAGGTCCTCAACATTTTATGCGTAATATTATACAAAATTAACTAATAAAGGAGAAAGTATTCATGATTACCAAATATGAGTTAATATTGAAAGATTAAATGATATTTATTTGACTCAAACAACTTGAAATTTAGTCAAACATAAAATATTTCTGTAAGCTGTATATTGTAAAATGATAGTTATTAGGTAAAAGGATCCAAAATAAAAAAAAAGTCAAATAAGAAATACTACTTTGCTAAAAAAAAAAGAAAAAAAACACCCACCCCATTATTAGCTACACTGAATAAAAATGAGCTAGCTGTCAATCAGGCTAGGAGCAAAGTTCTTCAGTGACCCAATGGTCGTAGGCATAAAAACTGCTCAGATTAGAGTCCTCCTGATGTTAAGCATGTGGTCAAGTGCTTTGCTCAAGACCTTACAAGGTGGGATACTATGGGTGGAATATGGCTGGGCTGAAGATTGCATCCCCCTATTTTTTCTCCTGTGTACAGACCAGCCACATTGTGCCTAGTGAGTACTATTTTGGGGCACAAACAATGTTATCTTCCCCAAAAGAAGCACGGCGGTGATACAGGAGGAGGTCACTGACAGCAGGAATCACACACTGTTCCCTTTCCCAGAGTGAAAGAGCTGCTGCAGCACCACATGCTGTCCGGGAGGAATTCTAAGTCAGTGCAATCTATCCAGGGAGCCCTCTGACTGTAAGCCACAAACAAGTCCGTGTGTTATAAATGCTTCTTGAGTAGACTATCTATTTCTTAAATAACTCTATTGCTTACAGTTTAGATTTGCTGTTAGAGCAGGAAATAAATTCCCCAGTTCTTGAAATGTCTTTCTGTTTCAGGAGTAGAGGAAGGGGTGCCTGTTGACAGTGCACCATAGGCTACGTCTACACGTGAAGCCAACATCGAAATAGCTTATTTCGATGTAGCAACATCAAAATAGGCTATTTCGATGAATAACGTCTACACGTCCTCCAGGGCTGGCAACGTCGATGTTCAACTTCGACGTTGCGCGGCACCACATCGAAATAGGCGCTGCGAGGGTACGTCTACACGCCAAAGTAGCACACATCGAAATAAGGGTGCCAGGCACAGCTGCAGACAGGGTCACAGGGCGGACTCAACAGCAAGCCGCTCCCTTAAAGGGCCCCTCCCAGACACACTTGCACTAAACAACACAAGATACACAGAGCTGACAACTGGTTGCAGACTCTGTGCCTGCAGCATGGATCCCCAGCTGCCGCAGAAGCAGCCAGAAGCCCTGGGCTAAGGGCTGCTGCCCACGGTGACCATAGAGCCCCGCAGGGGCTGGAGAGAGAGCATCTCTCAACCCCCCAGCTGATGGCCACCATGGAGGACCCAGCAATTTCGACGTTGCGGGACGCGGATCGTCTACACGGTCCCTACTTCGACGTTGAACGTCGAAGTAGGGCGCTATTCTGATCCCCTCATGAGGTTAGCAACTTCGACGTCTCGCCGCCTAATGTCGAAGTTAACTTCGAAATAGCGCCCGACGCGTGTAGCCGCGACGGGCGCTATTTCGAAGTTAGTGCCGCTACTTCGAAGTAGCGTGCACGTGTAGACACAGCTATAATGTTTCATGGTTTTATGAACAGAACCTGACACAGATGCTGATAGCTTCTCTCTAACTTCTTGCCCTTGAAGGAGAAAGTTCCATGCAATTATAATTGCATGATAAAATGCAAAAAGGCCTCCATTCCAATACCACTGAGGGTATCACTCTTAATTATTCTACATTCCCATCACAGCAATGAAGGGTCCTGTGGCACTTTATAGACTAACAGAAAAGTTTTGAGCATGAGCTTTTGTGAGCACAGACTCACTTCATCAGATGCTGGTCATGGAAAGATTTCCATGGAAATCTTTCCATGACCAGCATCTGATGAAGTGAGTCTGTGCTCACAAAAGCTCATGCTCAAAACTTTTCTGTTAGTCTATAAAGTGCCACAGGACCCTTCGTTGCTGTTACAGATGCAGACTAACACGGCTACCCTCCAATACTTGATTCCCGTCACAGTGGCTTTGATCAGCAATTGACTTCTGAAAAGGTCAAGCAATTTCAAATGTAAAGGTTTATTATTAGGGGAAAAAAATGGCAATAAATGGTATTTCCAGTATAAGTGAAATATGTGCCTTTCCATTTTTAATTAAAGGAATAATTACTTTAACAGGATTCTATTTCATAGATATGCTCCTTATAGCTTGATACCATGCTCTTTGTTTTATTCTTACCCTATTGCTCTTCATAAGGTTGAAAGGCATGAATTGGTAACAAACAAGCTCTGTGTGTCTGTTGTCCACTGGTAAGAAAACATTTTGTTGCCTAAAAGATGTAGAATACACTTTTCAACTAACCATTCTTGTTCATATTACGGCTTCCGTCCTGTACTTCAGCACCTACAACTCCTGTTGCTGTTAAGCATCCCGATTAAAGTTTTAATGAAATACTGGCAAATGCTTAGCCACACACAGAAACTACTGGGTGCCAGTGTCAGCCTGACCTTGCATTATACTTGTGAACTCAACCCTCCCACCCCACCCACCGGGCCTCCAAAAAACTAGTTTTACTGTAATTCCCTAACTAAAGAGATGCTGTCTCATCAAAGTTGACCCTCAATTTAATATTTGTAAATGGATTTTTACAAAACCAAAAGAACAGGGGAAAAGCTGCCAGGGACTTTCTCCCATAATGGAAATGTTACAAAATAAACTATCAAAACTCTATTCCCCATGGTGTTTGCCAATCAAATTTGTAAAAAGTTTTCTTTTATTTTTTTTAAATAAAGTTTCTGTGATCTGAAAGAGCTCATATTTGTTGGCCTCCACAACCTACCAGATCCTCTGCTCTCTTGGGCTTTCTCTCGGTGGGCTGACACATCTTGGGTGGCTTGTTGCAGGCTGCTAATTTTACCTGTGTTCTTGTCAAATTGGTGGTTTGTGGTATTAATGGCCTTTATTGTGAAATGTCGTAAAGCAGAAATATCTTTTGTCTTGATATTAGTTACAGCTGGTCAATTTTTACAAAGTATTTTGAAGAAATGGTTTTAATTTCTTTTGAAAATTTCTCCCCCTTTTTGAAGAAAATAAACCTTAAGTAAAGTTTTTCTGGATGAAGTATTTTGGAAAAGATCATTTGTGTTTTTTCGGGATTTTGTCTTCTCTATTAGTTCCCTCCCATCCATTTTCCATTGGAAAAGCGAATAACAAGATTATAGGTTATTTTTTAAAGATGTTGGGTTTACTATTTCCCATTTTTATAGTGCAAAAGACATTAAAATTGTATGGCTCCATCTACAGAGAGCAGCAATCCCAGCAGCTCCATGCTAATGAGTAACCTTGAAATTGCAAATGGTTGCTCATTAGCATGGTCCTGTGGCTCATTAGCCTAGCGGCACAAGAGCTCACGCTCAGCAGAAGGGGTCCGGGCAGTAAAGAGGCTATGTGGACATGCCCCTGCCGGCAAAAAAAGCCCCTCTGTCACCAGCCCCTTATCAGGCATTATTCCAGTAATCCAGATATAGCATATTCTGATTCTTCTGTGGCAGCAGGAGAAAAAGTGGTAAAATATCATTTTTGTCAAAAAGCGAAGTAGACAGTACTCTAACTAGGAAAAAATAATCTAATTTGTTGAATAAAACGTTGCTATTTATACATCTTCACATTCTCAACATACTCAGCCTTTGCCTTTTTTCTTTTACTGATTTTCGTGTGATTAAAATTATAACCAGCGGGAGAATTAATATGATCAACTCAAAAATCGCACTAGTTTCAGATTTTTTTATATATATTTGCTTGTTTTCAGTAACATAAAATGTTTAAAAACTCCAGAGAGACTAGAAGAAACATTTTCCTTCTAATTTTTAGTGCATTTAAAGGTATTGTCATTTCATGCCCCATTACATGGGATATCACATACACCAAAGCACAATCCAAGTTTCAAAGAGTTTGCAATCTAACGAGAAAAGGCAACATGCAAGAGATGAGGTAGAGAGATGCAATTAATTACAGGGCAATTTTACATAAATTTTGTTTATTATCAAAAGTGTCTTATTTTTCCAAATAAATAAATACTGTAGCTTTTACATATCATCCTCAACCTACATTTGACCTGTTTCTTGTCAGCAGAATGAAAGAAGTGAGATTTAGGTAGGAATTTGCAGGGAGGGAGAGTAATGGTCTTACAGATCAGTTTAAAGAGGTGTTCAATATATAGAAAATAACATGGAAGACAGAGCTCTATGTATGGGCAATTTTGTTTTTTTCTGATGGACAAATTTGAATTCGCTGGATTATGCATGAGCTTGATAACATCAAATTTGTAACAGAATTGTGAATCACAAGATGGCACTATGATGTTGCCAGTATTCTATTGTAGGTGCTAGATCTGGGGAAAATGCAAATTGTTAGCTGTAGTATAATTATTTTAGATGTTGGGTATATTACCAGTAAAAATCTGGTCTGCTTTAATTTGTCACTAGCTGAGAATATTTTTTCTTAATTGTAAATCCTGTGGGCAGATTATGCCTAAGAAAACAAAATAATTGCTCAGTTCCAAAATTCTGCAGTGAGCCTCCACTGTTGGAAGCCCTGCATGACTGCAGTTAAAGAGACAGCTAAAACTTAAACTAGATTAATGTTAGCAAAATTAAATAAAAGCAGTTTTGAAAACTATTCTGAAAACCAGCTTCTAAGTGCCCCTGCAACTCTCTCTCTCTCTCTCTCTCATTTTTAAAGGAAGGAGCATATGTTCCTACTCCCCTGAATCTGTGATAATTTAAAAAAATTTCTGTGTGTGCCTATGGGAGGGAAAGCACAGTAGTTGGGGGTTTTCAACCATGTTGGCATGTGCCACCACATATTAATGGACATTCTCAAGATAACTGTTGTAAAGCAATGTTTATACCGCACACTATTATTATTTTATAATCTCTGTAACTCCACATAATGATCTTCTCCTCCCTCTTTCCTTCCTTGTGTTTGCTACTAAGTGGATTGGACATTGTGGTTCTCTTCTCCCCAGCATTTAGGAGAGACGTGGCAATGCTGATCGTTCTCTCTCTTCCCATCTTCCACACCCTAGCTGTTGGAGGGGATAGGAGGGAATCCAAGAAAATCAATGTGTCACTCCAAAAGGGGATTTGCATGAGACCAATAAAAATGAGAGGAACACTACCCAGCCATAGACTTTATTAAGGTTAGAGCACCATAAAAACCTGTTCATGCCTCGGAGTGACTCCTTAATTTAGATTTTCCAAGGAGTTTTGGTCATCTCCAGCACAACTAATCTTTTTGCGGTCTTTCCCCTGGTCTGTGGATATGGCATTGCCTATCCTCAGTGTGAAAAAGCTGTGGGTACATAACTCCCATCTCAGTGTATGAATGAATTTGTGATTCAGGCCATTGGTGAAAACTAATGCTGGTCAAAACACCACAGCTATGTCTATATAAGAAGGTTTTTCTGGCAGAACTGGGCTTTTGTCAGCAAAACCCATGGAATGTCTGCACGCAAAATGTGCTTTGTCAACAGTCTATTGATAAAACTTGGCACATATGCCAGCAGTGTTATATCTTTCTGTGTTCAGGTACAACGCCTTTCTCAACAGTTTCCTGTGTACAAAATGGCCGTGTAGATGCTCCAGAGCCCTTTTGTTGACAAACAGGGCTTCCATTTGACTGGGCAGCCCTGTTCAAAGAGCTTCCAGTCAGCTGTTCTGTCGAGAGAGGGCTGGGAAGTCTGGCTGCTCTCTGTTGACAGAGCGGACTGCTCTTTCAATTTGCTTTTATGTGTAGACACAATCTGTTAACAGAAGTTTTGCCGGGAAAGCTCTTCTGCCAGTCACTTCTGTTGACAGGTGCTTCTTTTGTAGACATAGCCAAAGAGATTTTTCTGCACTTTGACCTCCATCCAACAGTGTCTTTTCTTTCATCAGAAATCCAAATGTGATATGTTTGAGCAGGTCTAGTGAGAACATCCATACTTTGAAACCACCAGTGACATTTTTCAGGAGGCGTGGACAAGTGGCTGTAGCCAGCCAGCAAAACTGAATGGAGATGCGTACATAAGGGAATTACAGGTGCCTAAGACAGCAAAGGAAGGGTAGAGAAAGGAAATGATTAATCCATATTCTGGAAGGAGAGGCAGGAAAGGCTCAATCATGGAAGCACAGCTGCCTTTCAGATTTCACTCCCAGAGCTCTCTGACTATATCTGGACTAATACGAATCACGATCATGTGCTCATACCATATTCTCCCCTCCTGCTATGTATGTCAATCACACAGAAACATCTATTTCCTATCCAGTTAAGAACAAAACAAAAAAAAAACCTGTCCCCTGCAAAAAATCTTATTTATATTAGTTATTCTCAGTACAGAAGCAATAAAAATGATCAGTAAAAACTATAATGCAAGCTTCACATCATTATAATAAACTCTCTTACTTTTGCTTGGTGTTCTGATGACCATTGAAGTTACTTACAGTTTCAGTTTTATATTTTGACACATTTCCTGCAAGCTCTTCAGCTAGTATAATTCAGAACACACCTACTGACTTCAAAGGAGCTGTATTGTGATACCTGAGGATCTGCCACTTAGGCCCTAATTCTGCACTTTGAAAGTAAATGGGAGTTTCAGCATCAGGTTTTCTGTTTCTCAAACACTTTAATAATGCATTTCACAAGGAGTACCCTAAGGCTATGGTTATACTAGCAAGTTTTGCTGGCAAAACGTCAGTTTTGTCAAGAAAACACGTGGAGCATGCACACACACAAATGGGATTTGTCGACAATATCGCAACGAAGCACAGCACTTTTGCCGGCCGTGTCTCTCCTCAAAGCTTAGAGGCATAACACTGCTGTAGACAGATTCTGTCAACAAAAAAGCTGTGTGGATGCTCTGGGGGAGGTCTTCTCTTGGCAGACAGGGCATCCACAACCGTGGACAGCCCTGCCTGCTGTGCTTCCAGGTGCCTGTTTTGTCAAGAGAGCAGCCAGGTAGTCTGGCTGCTCCGTTGACAGAGTGGAGAGCTCTCCCGATTGACTTTTGTGTGTGGCTACACTGTCAAAATAAATTTTGTCGGGAAATCTCTTCCAACAGTGACCTCTTTCAATAGAGTGCTGTAGTGTTACTATAACCTAACAATCATTAATTTACCTTCATGAAAAACTTACCCACATTTCGCCCTAAACTGTTTGAAAACAGCCATCTGAAAATTACTATTTTGCTATTAGCACAAAAAAAAAATCCTGTTTACGTAATGAATGAAAAGCTGAAAAATGCTGTCACATGCGCTTCACTCAAAACCGTCATATTAATTTTTAAATACCTGGAGCTAAAGCGAGTCGTGGGAGACAGTTTCATTAAAACAGACCGTCAAATTGTTTGCTCTGAAGTAACCTCTATGCCTTCATTTTGAAAAAGCCTTAAACACTGCAAAATGAAATGAAGTGTAACTGCCCAGTGTTGCTCGGCATCCTGCATTTCGCTCACTGTTTCAGTTTTCCTGTGATTTATATATTCTGTTTTATACCAGAAACAGATTTTATTATTGCTGTATCTCCAATGCCCTCATGGAAATAGAGATGTTTATCTTCAGAGCCCATCCCAGTAAGACCTTTTAAATGAATATGTTAAAACAATCGTCCGCAGTGCTGCTCCAATAAAAGACAATAGCGCACTCATCTTGTCTATCTAAAATAATTGCATACTTTGAGGGTGTTCAAAGTTAATCCTTTTTGGCATCCTTGATTCTGTCCTTCTGTTCCCAACAGTTGCACAAAAATCATCTACCTTGCCAGCTGATTCAGCCATGTCAAAATCTTTTTACTGGTCCCTCTCATATTTTCCACAATAGATAAAAGCTCTCTTCTGCCTCTGTAACTTATTTCATATGTCCGATAATTCTGAAGCTCCTTTCCTGACCACATCTTCAGTGCTATTTCTCTTTTCTTTAAGTTCCTCTTCATAAGCCTCATCTTTGACAAACATTTTCTCTTCACAGAAGTATTAAAAAAATACACCAAAAAAAGGGTCCGAGCAAAGCCCAGGAAATAAGGAGCCTGTCTGAGTGCCACTATTCAACCATGCTATTTTTGTTACAACTCTTTTTGATGTGTCCTTGTCTTCATGCTTATCTTTAAGTGGTGTTATATACAGAAATAACTATAATGCATTCGTAACACGTTGTGCAATATTCTATATAGCACTGGCTTACCACCTTTAATTGCTTAGTTTCAAATACTAGATAAATCCATGCCAGCTATCTGTTACCATTAAGCAAAGAGTAAAAGAAAATAAAGTGATATGTTACCTGCAAGAAGGCTGCTGTCCAAGACAATAATTACTCTTGATAGCTATCAGGACTTAAGACAGGCTGAGTATTTAAAGATTCTTTGTAGGCCTGATTGGTTTGTGACGACACTTGGTGTTTTCATTGTTTATTTTGAATAGCCAATAGCCAAAGCAACAGGCATCTCAAATTACTTTCAAGTATGAGGTTATGATGCTTCTTTCTCAGTGCCATTTACTGCATAAGTAAAGTTATATAGTAAAAGTTGTGTTTTTCCCTAACACTTGAGCAAGAAGCTCTCATAAAAGGTTCTTCATCAGCTACACAGGATTTTTCTGATTGTCATCATGTAGGTTTTAATTTATGAAAATCTACCTTTTACAAATTCTTCATATTGCACAAACTTCATTGTTTTAAAAATATGTGGAAAAAATCAGGCAAGAAATCTAACTTGAATGCCTACAATTTAGAGGCAACTTGAATTTTTAGTTGATTGATAATATTTATAGGCGTTCCAGTGCAGAGTTCACGGGTCTTTAATGTCACTTGAGAAGAAATATAATGAGTGAAAACCATCACTAGTTATTATTTCAGCTGACAGAGCTAAAAAACAAAGTCAACTATGCAACAAAAATTTCATGCATATTCTTGAAAACATTAGATATTCATATTGCAGCAACTGTGCTGTAAAAAATGTATTTTTGTAATGTATACAAATTATCCAGCAATTAACTATTAATATGGGTTTATATTACACCAATTTCTTTAGTCAGATTCATTCACAGACAGTAAAATTTCACATTAGGTTTTATAGTTTAATCAGAATGTGTGAATAACCACTATTATAAAAAAAAAAAGTGCCTTTCCAAACGTACACTGTAGATTTTGCTTTACAGTTGCATGGTTTGATTTCATTCCCAAAACCTCACAGTTTTAATGTTGGGTGAAAGCTAATAATTTTAGATATACATTGCAAAACATATGAACGCGTAAAAGGCAAAAATCCATCGGAAACAAGTTACAACTTTTTACTCTTCAACCCCAAGTAAAAATGCATTCACCATTTTGACACAGAAGCATTTCCCTTTTTGATTGCAAAAATTACATTTTTCCATGAAAACAGAAAAATAACAAAAATATTACATATTTCAGTGTCATAAGATCAGTGAAAATGTTTTTCACAGGTCTCCATCTGCAGTTTGACTTATGAAATAAGAATGACTCAGTGCAGAAAGAGTTGACTTGGCACGTCTACATGACATGGAAAATAAATTCTGTAGCCTCCGGTACAGGAATAAATTGAAACCTAAACTTGCCCTAAATATATACTGTACATTTCATATTGGTACCTCCAGGGTTTCACATCATCAACTACTTTGACTTGTGAATTTAGCCTGTGTCTGAAACAGATTTTATAAGAAAAATTCCCATTTTTCTCTGTCCAGGACTTTTTGAAAGTTCAGTTTAAGAAACAATTCTCACTATGAATTAAGTCTATCTGAAAAAATACAATTATTTGCAATGGGCATTTCTAAGCCTGGTGGTTAGAACAGTATGTGAAAACCCAGTGTGTTTGTTTAAATAAAGAAAAGTCTTTTCCTCTTTTTTCAGACTTGTTTAATAATGGGGAAATATAATCATATAATTAATCTCTGTGATGTCTGAAAGTTTATTTTGTATATGATGTGGTTTCTTTAGGAGGGATGAAGTGTACTGGAAGATAAAGTGGAATAGTGATAGGTCAGACTCAGTTGCCGAGGAAATAGAAAGGACTGGATTGAAGGGTGCTCAACTCTTTCCTGAAGACCACAGCAGGAGAGGATTGTGTTTGCTGATATAAGGACATAAGAAAGAGAGCAGAGAGGTGGGAAACACAAAATACAAAATGTAGTAAAGGCAAGTTGTTCAACTCTGACACATCAGGAACCCAAGTTTATTTTCTTTTTTTAGTAAGTGATAGGAAACAGACCATTGTTCCTACTGGATGATCTCTGCTAGAGTTCAATAACTTCTCCTTATCTCTGTGTACATCCTCTTTCTTTTATACTTCAAAAATATATAAGACCATAATCTGTTCCTTCTGGGGCCTTCAGTAGAGGGATACACTTCCTTTCACAGGATCCCTACTCTCTCTATTCTTCTCTTTTTTTCTTTTTGGTCTAGCAGATAGCAGAAGCAAAGAGAGAGAAAACAGCGCCTTCAGCGGAAGATTTCAACATCCACAAAAGAGAAAGGTGGTTGAGAGAGCAGCTGCAAGCTCCACCCTTGAAGGTGAGCCTGGAGCTCACATCAGGGCTACGTCTACACGTGCACGCTACATCGAAATAGCTTATTTCGATGTAGCGACATTGAAATAAGCTATTTCGATGAATAGCGTCTACACATCCTCCAGGGCTGGCAACGTCGACGTTCAACGTCGACATTGGGCAGCACCACATCAAAATAGGCTACACGCCAAAGTAGCACACATCGAAATAAGGTTGCCAGGAACAGCTGCAGACAGGGTCACAGGGCGGACTCAACAGCAAGCTGCTCCCTTAAAGGGCCCCTCCCAGACATACTTGCACTAAACAGCACAAGATACACAGAGCCGATAACTAGTTGGAGACCCTGTGCATGCAGCATGGATCTCCAGCTGCAGCAGCAGCAGCCAGAAGCCCTGGGCTAAGGGCTACTGCACACGGTGACCATAGAGCCCCGCAGGGGCTGGAGAGAGAGCGTCTCTCAACCCCTCAGCTGATGGCCGCCATGGAGGACCCCACTATTTCGATGTTGCGGGACGTGGATCGTCTACACGTTCCCTACTTCGACGTTGAACATGGAAGTAGGGTGCTATTCCCATCCCCTCATGGGGTTAGCGACTTCAACGTCTCGCCGCCTAACATCAAAGTTAACTTCGAAATAGCGCCCAACACGTGTAGCCATGACGGGCGCTATTTCGAAGTTGGCACCGCTACTTCGAAGTAGCGTGCATGTGTAGACGCGGCTCTGGAAGATTACAGGTCTCCTCTGAAGGAAAACAGCAACTTCATAACAAGGTCACCACAAGGAAGACTAGGAAGCAGAAGGCCTGTCACTGGAAAGCAGGGTACTGAGAAGGACAGCAAACTGGGGTCATCGTTAGTGGAAGACCTAGACTCTAGGGCTGTTTCTATACATGGCACTTTTCTGGAAGAAGATCTTCTGCAAGATTTTCTTCCGGAACAGTGCGTCTACACATCAAACTGGACCTCGAAAGAGCCACTGCTTCTTCTGGAAGAGTGTATCTACACATGCACTGGCACTCTTCCGGAAGAACAGGGCAGGAAACAATGCAAAAGGGGTTACACAGACAGGGAGCCCTTCTGGGGCCACATGGCCCCTTAAAGAGCCTCACCCAAACAGCCCCTCCCTGCAAATGCTGATGAGGCCTGCCACATTGGTGCACAATAAGCTAGACCCAGATCCCTGTCCAGCACCCGCCGACCAGCAGGCATGGACCCCCAGCAGCCGCAGAACAGCAGGCTTGCCCTCAACCACATGCTAGCCATCCTCCTCAGCCTCCTTTGGAGACAGAGGCCCAGGCCCATGGATCCTGCACCCCCACCATGCCTGCTGGACCCCCTCCAACCAGTCCAGCACATCTGGACCCACGCCACCAGCACGGACTGCTGGGACAGGGTCATCATGGGGGAGTGGGACAATGACTGCTGGCTGCAGAACCTGCGGATGAAGAAAGAGACCTTCCTCAAAATCTGCAGCTGGCTGGCCCCCATGCTACAACGCCAGGATACCTGGATGAGGCTAGCCCTCTCCCTGGAGAAGTGCATGGCCATCACCATATGGAACTTGGCCATCCCGGACATCTACCAAGTCATCGGGCAGCAGCTGGGGATGGACACATCCACCGTTGGGGCCGTCGTCCTCCAGGTAAGCCCTGCCCCAGACCCTGCCCCACTGGTGGTAGGGAGGGGGCCAGTGGGCTCGGGGGACACCAGGCACCGATTGGGAGAGAGCAGGGCTGGGGAGACAGGCAGGCCTAGCCCAGAAGGGATACCACATGGCCGCTGCTGGAGGGGTCCCTCAGCAGGGGGGTCCTGGTGGCGGAGGGTGGAAAGGGGGGGCAGGGACCCCTCTGCTTATTCCCATGAATGCGCCCATTCCCCTGCAGGTCATGAGGACCACGAACCATCTGCTGGTGCGGCAGTGGTGAGCATCGGGGACCTGAATGCAGTTGTTGAGGGGTTCAACACGCTTGGGTTCCCCCAGTGCTTCAGGGCGATTGACGGGACGCATATCCCCATCAGGGCCCCGGACCACAGTGGCGGCCGATACATCAACCACAAGGGGTACCACTCCATCATGCTCTAGGCGGTGGTGGATGCCCATGGGAAGTTCACAGGCATTTATGCTGGCTGGCCGGGCAGGGCACATGACGCGCGAATCTTGCAGAATTCCACTCTGTTCCACAGGATGGAGGCCGGGACATTCGTGCCCCAGCAGGAGCGCGCCGTCAGGGACATCATGATGTCTCTTTGCCTCGTGGGTGACTGAGCCTACCCACTCCAGCCCTGGTTGGTGCGCCCATACACGGACCACCCCACTCCCTCCCAGGAGTTGTTTAATGCCTGGCTCACACGGGCCCAGTGTCCCGTCGAATGCACTTTTGGCTGTCTGAAGGCGCGGTTCAGGTGTCTCCTCACGCACCTCGATGTGGGGGTGGAGAATGTCCCACAGGTCATGGCTGCATGCTGTGTGCTCCACAACCTCACCAAGGCATGTGAGGGAACCCTGTCCCAGGGCTGGATGGTGGAGGTGGCCCCCCGCTACCAGCAGCCCACTGCGGCCGCCAACAGGCAGCTCAACCATGACGGGCTCTGGATCCAGGAGGCGCTTTGGGAGGCATTCAGCCAAGGGGACTACTAACCCCCGTACCCCTTCTCACAGGCCCCCCCCACACACCCCCATGCGCACATCCCTCAACCCCCCACCCTCCCCCACAGTAATCAGGGACACAGGGGGTGCTGAATGCTAACATATATTTAACCCTCAACCATTAACAACCATGAGCAATGTAAATAGTAAATGGTGAATAATAAAAATAACAACAAAAACCTGATAGAGAGTAAACTATACTATACTATATAAGGGGGCAGGGGCACTTAAACCTGGATGGGGACTGGGGCAGGAATGGTGGGGGGCCCTAATCAAGGGACAGGGTGGAAGGCAGCACCCACAGGGGCCCCTCCCACCCCAGGTGCACAGTCCCCTGCGGGGCGCTGATGGGGCCTGAAGCACTGGCAGGTAGGGCCGGTTGGCATCTGGCCCAGCCTCAGGGGAGTGGCTGGAAGCGGGTGGGGTGTGGCTCAGGTGACCCTCCATGGGGCCCAACTTGGCCACAAGCCATGCTGCAAGGTCCCTCAGCACAGAATCGGGCAGGCCTGGGGACAGTAGGTGGACAGGGCCTCAGGGTCATGGGCTGGGGGCATGGGAGCAGCTAAGGGGCCAACGGGGGGGCCATCAGGGGGGAATGCAGGAGGAATGCAGGGGAGGAAGCTGGGGGCAGCAGGGAGGGGCTCAGGGGGACAGTAGCAGGGGCCTCAGGGGGCACTGGGGGGACAGCAGGGGGGGTCTCGGGAGGGACCTTGGGGGGGACCTCTGGGGGGACTGCTGGGGGGGCCTCAGGGGGGACCTCTGGGGGAACTGTGGGGAGGCAGCTGCGGGGAGGCAGCTGCAGAGGGGCTGGCCTGCTAGGGCCCCACACAAGGTGCAGAGTATTCCCACCACCTCCCCCCATGTGTCCCGCCTCCACTGCAGCTCGGCCTCATCAAGGGCCATCCGTCTTTCAGCGAGGGTGTTCTGCTGGTGGAGGGCCACCATGTAGGCCGGGACCTCCTCCTTGCAGCAGCTGCATCGGGTCTGGTGCACCTGTGGCCACCATGCAGCAGGGGCTGGTGCAGGCCCAGCTGGTGGGCTGCTGGGTCCTCCAGCCTGGATGGGGCTGGCAGGCCCCGGGCTCCTCATCCGGCTGCCCCAGCTCTCAGATGGAACTGCTGTTAAGAGAGAGAGGGTGGGGGCAGAGGGGGAAGTCAGTGCCACCTCTGGGACCTGGGTGGCTTGGCCTCAGTCTCCCTGGCTGGTTACTCCCTCCATGGACCCACAGGACGAGCATATGCTGGGGAGGCCACCATGTGGGCTTGCCTGCACTCGCCGCAGCAGCCACTGGGGCATGATGCTGGGGCTGATGCGCTATCCACAGTGGCCCACCCTCTGCTGCCCGGGGGGCCCTCAGCACACTCAGGGGGGCACTCCATGGGGAAGGGAACTGGGTGCTGCTTGCAGGCATGGGTGTGCACTGGGCCCTGACCGGGGCTTCGGGGCCCGGGGCTAGGGCCCAGGTGTACCCCTCCCCCCCACTGTGCTTTGCCACTGTGCGCACTTACCTGAGATGGCTTCATATATGTTGGGTGATGCCCGACTGGTGGGGGCCTGGACGCTGGTGGTGGAGGGTACCGTGATGATGAGGGACCCATCCGTAGACTCCCCATCAGATGGGACATCAACAGTGGTGGGTCTCTCGTCCTCCTCCTCCGGGGGCTCAGGTGCGGCTGTCTCCATGGTGACACAGGGTGGGGAGGCATCATCCGCAGCCAGGAGCTTCCGAAGCTCCCAGTAGAAGGGGCAGCTGGCAGGGGCACAGCTGGATCTGCGGGCGCTATCCCAGGCCCTCATGTACCCTGCTGCAGCTCCTTCACCTTGCACCTGACCTGCTCAGGTGTCCGGGAGGGTTGGCCGTGGGCAACCAGGCCCTGGGTGAGGCGGGTGAATGCTGGGGCGTTCCTCCGTTGCCTGCTGGTGTCCCGAAGGACCTCCTCATCACGCCAGAGCCCCAGAAGGTCTGGGAGCTCTGGCTCAGTCCAGGAGGGGGCACTCTGTTTTGGGGGCCGGTGGGGGTTTTGGCTGCCCTCGTCCGGGTTCCTGGGGCTCCCCTGGGCAGTGTGGGGTGGTGGCCAGCTGGCCATCCCTGTGAGTTGGGACTCACTGGGCACGGCAGGGCCTCGTGGGAGTGTGGCAGGCAGCCCTGCACGTGCTGCCTGTCTCACACTCTCAGCTTCCTGCCACGGGGTCACCAGGTCCTTGCAGCTTTAAAGGTTGCAAGGACCTGGGGACCGTAGAAGCTCACTGGGGATGTCTAGAGTGGCCCCGCTCTCCAGCAGGCTGCCGCCATGGAGGACTGCTTTTTTGGGAAGAAGCAGTCCGGGAACGTCTACACGTGCCTTCTTCAGGAAGATTCTTCCGGAAGAAGGTCCTCTTCCTGATTCTGAAGAGGAATACAGAATCTGGAAGAGGGGGCACCTTCGTCCAGAAGAAATCCAAAAGAGAATCTTGCATGTGTAGACGCTCCTCAAATCTTCCGGAAGAAGGCACCGTTCTTCTGGAAGATCTTGCCTGTGTAGAAACAGCCTAGAAAAGAGTAGAAGTAGTTTCAGAGATTTTGAGGAATCTTTAAAAGTTCAAATAAGTTTCCAGTAAATAAGCAGACTTTCAGGAATCTAGCTAATTTCCCAAACACCTGAGGTTCATGTCTCATTATCTGTTCACAATTTTCAGACTGTGGTGTTCATAGCTGACATATTATTTCCTTTTTTTTCCTTATTTTCCCATATCATATCCTTTTGCCATAATCCAGATATGTCACTAATAAAACCACTAATCATCACACTGCATTATAGCAGGAGCAGCAGAAGCCCCTATACTTAGTATTGTATAATAATTTATGGTCTAATTTATCTGCTTTGGGACACTCACAATTTTCTTTTAAGGCTGACCCTTCTCAGGCTTGTTTTCTGTTTTAACATTTAATTATTTATTTTATGTTTTAGCAGAATCAGTACACACATGTTGGTGTGAGAGGTGGGTGAAGGTTTTCTACAAGGAACATATCCTTATGACTTTCTTTGAAATAACCCCCTAATCTCATTGGTTTGGTGTTGAAAGTTGAAATCTGGCCTAGGGATAGCATTCTTTTGTGCTGCAGAGAAAACTCATTTCAATTTGACCAAGTTATGAGTCTTTGAAAATCACATGCAGCACAGTACATTGTGTACAGGATTTTGTTTTGCTGTGCCTGTAAAATTAGCAACTCAGGAAGTCTGCAACATTTGTATCTAGCCAGCTAAGTTAGCTACACTGGAAAGTACACAGATAGTGTCCATAGGCTGGGTCCTGTTTTCTATGAATAGGATAGCCAACTATCTTTACTCATGTAAATACTTTTCAAATGTGAAATTTACATATGCTTTGGCAAACACAAATTTTTACTTTTCTAGTTAATCAACAACAGCACAAATTTCAAATTTTAGACTGGTAAATGCAATCCAGAATTCGCATTGTTAGCTTGCCACATAATCATTCAAGTGAGAAAAGATCAATCACTTGAACAATATCCAGTGCCATATGCCTTATGCAATGAAATGTACATGGAATTTAAACAATGAACTGCTCACAACTGACTTGCAGTACAAAAACTATTTGGTGAAGATTTTTACAACAAATGTAAGAATCCTTTAGTTAATTCATTCTCAGAAAAAGAGGCAAAGTTAATCCACTAAAATGTTCATTATGAATTATTTAACTAGTTCTAACATTTAGGAATGAAGATTTGTTATCTTTCAGGGGTGAGCAAAGTGGGGGCAGGCCCCCCTCAGGAGGGCATGAAATTTCAGAAGGGTTGGCTGGTAGGTCTCAGGCTCATCCATTTCACTAAAAATGTTGAAACACGTTACTCTTTTTACATATGTGTATTCACATTTATATACAGACTAATGAAGTTTTTGCACTCTACATACTTATTTTCTTACACATGCTGAAATCCATTTCTTTTTGTACAAACATAACCAAAAGTTCTGTCAGTTTATATTACATTAGACAGGATTGGGGGGTGGGGGGGCAAACCTGCTAACTGCAGGGATGAAATGTGGGGCCCGACAGAAAAAGTTCGCTCACCCCGGCTAATATAACAGCAGAATCATGCCTCTGACAAAGTGTTTTTCACCCACAAAAGCATGTGCCCAAACAGGCTATATTTGTACTATAGAGTTATTTTGAAATAACACACAAAGAAACACTCACAAAAATTACTTTGAAAAACACAGCTACACACAAAATTCATTTTGAAATAGCACTCAGATGTTTCAAAATAGCATTCTGGAAACATAGCGCCTATTTCTAAACAGTGCCATTGGATGCCACTATGCCTTATTTCAAAATAGCGCTATTCGGTGTATTAATAGCACCTACGTTGTGGTGTTATTCCTCCTGTAATGAGCTTTATCAATTTAGAAATAACGCACCCACTATTTCAAATTTATTTAGAAATAGTATGTACATAGCGTAGACAGAATGAATGAGAAGCAAAAAAATCAAGACCCTGTTTTTTGGCATAATGGACGGTTCAAATAGTAGAGGCAGACCCCACATCGAATGGGTAGATGATATTGTAGATTGGTGAGGAGTTAGTCTGTAGAAACTAAGTCACTTTGCATTGGACAGGGAAAGATGGAAGGAAATAGTGACGGAGGCATCGGACACCAACGGGCTTTAAGCCCATGCTTGTTGATGATGATAATAATAGTGTAGACAGCTGTCATTTTGAAATAACTCTGTAGTGTAGATGCAGTCTTGCTCTTTAAGGTGCCACAGGACTCCTTCTTGTTTTTGCAGATACAGACTAACATGGCTACCCCTCTGAGCAGAGTCTTTGTCTTCTTTTGTCAGTAAAACTTCTGTCAGGCGGAGTGTGCAGAAAACACACTCAAGTGACAAAAATGTCACTGACAAAAGTGCTTCATGTTGAAAGTGCTCTGTTGGCAGGAGTCATTCTCCCAACAACATAGTGACAGCCACTTATTGGGCACAGTTTAATTATGCCAATGGGAGAGCGAGTACAATGGAGAACTTACAGTAGTGGAGGTGTAAGATCTGTAGTGTAGACTGGGCCTGAGATTCCAGAACTGAATAATAAGACCAGACAGGGGTAAGACACCATTCAGCAACATGTTTGAGTGGCTGCGTCAAAAGTGCTGCTTTCGGTCCCACACAGTTCAAAATATTTGGTTATAGGAACAAGGGGAGTTCAAAGTGTGCAGGGTCCTTTCAAAAAGGACCCCATGTAGACGAGACACGCGATCAAAAGCTGCAGTTTCAAAGTGCCCTGTCTGCCATTATACTAATGAGGTGCTGCATATGCATTGCAGCACCCTATTAGCATACTTTGAAGTATCTCATTAGCATCCCTCTTTCGAAATGGGGAGGGTGCTAGTATAGACATGGTCTTAGTGTAAGTGATTTGACAAATACATTTCTAAGATGTTTGCTGTATTGGATGCTGCAAGGAATACAGCTTAGCTCTGCTAATCCTTATGACTTGTTTAGTTAACCAGGCTTAGAACCTATCACTCAAGTACACAATACAGAAACTGGTAGAAAAGGAAATCTAGAGTTGCCAGTTGTCATTGAGTGTAATTTTCTTGTTTTATATTGCATAATACATGTCCCTTATTTTGGAACATCATGGCCGCAGAACATAAGGATGATGCCACAAGCCTACTCCCTATTTTGCTTCAGCAGAACTCAGTTTTTCCAAGGGAACCCTATTTACTTATTTGCTCAAAAAACAAGTGCCAGTGAGTTCAGTGAGGCTTACTCCAAACTTAAATGCCCTCTAAGCACTGTCAGTCTTCGGATTTTTTGGTAACTTGATTTAAATTAATGATTTCTGGAGATTTAAATCATGGTTTAATCAATAATTAATCCATTATTTAAATATTGATTTATATCAATCAACCTTGCCCACAGCGATAAGAAAGAATGGGGAAGCAGCTGGGAATAACTTTGTCCCCCTCATTCTCCAGCCGGCTGGACTGGTCAACCACATGGGAGGGATTTACTACAGCCCACAAACAGGGGAATTACTGGGTACACAATCCAAGGAGATTCCTCAGGACTCCTTCAACTGATCACTCAGTATTCTGTTGGTGTACACAAACCAGCTGCCAATGTTTCTGATCTCACAGTCAACAATGTACAACCGCTTCTCCCAAATACCCAGAATCAACCATACCTCTACTTCGGTTCCTTCCATGGGCACTCCAGTCCTGCACATTTGCTCTGTTCACTTTTGCCACTCAAGCTCATCCACCTCAAGATGCTGGATGCCTCATCTCCCCAACTATAACTGTACCCAGCCAGCCAGTGCCTCAGCAACACAGCACCACGCAAAGCCCATGTGAAATAGAGACTCCTGTACAGCTGAATGTGAAGCCCTGATTTCCACAAGACTCCATGGCAGATGACTCTGCTACTGCTCTAATTCTCCCTGTCTTCCTAATTTTTTTATCTTCAATGAACATTTCTCTTTTCAAAATAATCCAAATGAACAGCTTCCCTGGAGTCCAACTATAAACAAGCACAGACTGTACATCATTTTAAGGTGACTACGTAGCTGAGATGACTAAATAGCATCTGTGACAGCTGAGTTAAAGGTGTTGTCATTGTCTGAATTTAAGCCAGTGCCCTAACTGAGAGGGAAAGTCATAATCCTCTACATTGCTACCTTATTTTTTAAACAGTGTAATTTGGCCATTCATATGCATCCACAAATTTTCTAGTTTATTCAGTCTTTTTTGGATTATTTTACAACTACCACTGAAACAGAGCTTTCATTTCACCTTCAGAGTGTGTGTGTGTGTGTGTGTGTGTGTGTGTGTGTGTGTGCACGTGTGCGTGTGTAAATATCTTTTAAGGTTATAGTACACATTTTGCTTTGGCTTCCAAGTAACTGAATGTGGTTACTGGACATGACTGCGTATTAGCAAGGAAGGGGTGTTTGCTATGGAGGCGTGGAGGCAGTGAGTGCATTTGGGCCCTGTGACAGCAGAGGGTAACCCCAGACTGGTGAGGTGAGAGTGAAGGAGTTGGTCTGGACACAGGAAGCCACAACGTGTTGTCTCAGAGTGTTCTCCCAGGGGACAGAGGGTTCAAAATGGAGTAACTCATCTCAATCTGAACTAAGCTGGAGAAAATGAGAATGCACACGAGCAGCTGAGGCTTCCAAGGGCTGGGATTAGGGCTGCTTCTATACTTGCCCCCTCCGGTCGGAGGTGGCATGGTAACGAGGCAATTTGAAGCAGGCTAATTAGGCACTGATATGCATATTCAGCGCCTCATTACTATAATGGTGGACACATGAATTTCAAACTGAAGACTTCGAATTGCAGATTGACAGTGAAGATGAGGGAGCTCTGAAATAAGCTCCCCACTTCGACTTCCCTTACTCCCACAAAACTACATCTGGAGGGGGCACTTATTTCAAAGCTGCCCCCATCTTCACTGTCAATCTGCAATTCGAAGTGTGCACTTGGAAATTTGCATGGCTGCTATTACACTAATGAGTCACTAAATATGCACATTAGTCCCTCATTAGCCTGCTTCAAATTGCTTCATTACTATGCCACCTCCGATGGGAGGGAGCGAGCGTAGAAGCAGCCCAGGCCGCACAGTCAAGCTGTTGCAGACCCTTCTGCTGTGGATGCCAAACTGCCCCAAAAGGGGGAAATCATCCAGATAGTAGCTTCAAAGCACTCCAGGAGGGACCACAAGACAGATCAGTGATACCAGCAGAGGATCCAAAAATGAGATAGGAAGTAGTCCAGAGAACAGGGTTAGGGAATACCCATCCCTTATGAAGTGCAATTTGAATAATTGTTTCTTTGAGCTCTGGTAGAAACATGGTGGAGCAGGGACAGCCTGGGGTTCCCCTTCACCTGGCCACTGGGTGACACAGCTACTGAATCCTGCTGCTAGTCTAAGGCAGTCACTGATTATTGTCACAGGGTGACATAGACCAGAGTATAGCAACTAGATGATACCACTGTCATTGGATTCAAACCACCTTTGACTGGCACTCTGATGTGCGGGTGTTAGAGGGACGTGAACTGAGATTTTGACATTGCGAGGGATTATAATGCTTCTTTTACTGGCAACCTCCACAATTGTTAATGCCATTGATGTTCTGATATTCACTTCAGAATCCTTAAAGAAAATTTAGCAAGGTTTGTAGGCGTGAAATTATTATTTGTTAAGCACTAACACTATTCTCAGCCCTGTACAGCACATGTAGGAGAAATGGTCCCTAGCTTCAGCTACTTACAATCTAAACTGAGATATCTGAATCTAAATAGCTTACAGCCTTGTGTTTGTGGGAGTCAGTCTCAATTTTTTTCCAGACAAGTTGGTATTGATTTAAGGTAGATAATTAAAAAGAAAAATGTAGCTAAAAGATAGGGCTTCCTTTATATATGGTTTAAACATACAGTCTAATGATGCTGGAGAACATTTGGAAATTGAAATAGTGATTTTAATTACAGAGAGGTGCCTGGTACATCCCAAATTTACAAGGAGGAAGGGTGCAATTTCTATATACTATCTACAATGGTTGCTATACTGGCAAAGCACCCACTCCCTGGGAACTATAGTTGTCTGTAGGTTCCCTCAGTGGAAAGCAGCTTTATTTTGGTATCAAGGATCTACAGAAGTGCTAATGGCAGGCCTGAATGCAGCCAGGCCAACACCTTTTCTTCCCAGCCCAGCTTCTCCTAATTTCTCGAGTATGGCAGTCTCTCCAAAGCCACCCAGAGAAAAGTGGGTTTCACACAGCTTGAGCTACGGATTCATAGTAAGATTCTGACCAAGTTCTGCAGGGTAGCAGAAGTCAGAAAGTGATACTGGATAATTGATCTGAAGCAAGAACCAAATCCTCCTTAGCTCCGTGTGAAATTAAATGTCCTATAATTTCAAGGCTCTGTAACACATAGTTCCTCCCCTTCTCTCTTCTCATATCACTTCTGCTTACTCCCAATGAAAATGTCAATGCTACACTAATCTAGAACAGGGCATCACCAATCTCTCAAATTAAACAAAATTACAAACACATTTTAATAAGTCCCCTTTTCTGTAAGTCAAGCAACAGTTGTTCAGGGCTCTTTCTTGGCATAAAAAATGCACATTTTTCCACACACACAAAAAATCATAATAAACAATTCAAGTAAGTGAGAAAATAAATAGGAGGATTTCCTTAGGATAGGGTCAAAGGAGCAGTTTTGGGTCACCCCGGTCCAGAGTTTAACCAAACACAAAAAATGTTCCCTTCTCTATAGTGTTTAGCTGAACAATTTCAGGTCCACCTTTCAGGAAAACAAAGACAGAGTCCCTTCTCAGCAGGACAACAGAAATAAACACACACAGTTAATGAAGCTAGTAGGATCAAATAAATAATTCAAATTCTCCTCAGTAGCAGTGGCAATAACAAAAGACCAACAATCTCAGGCACTTGACTCAAGAAAAAAAAGTCCTCTCTGCTTAGACTGGCAGAATATTCACCTCCTTGCTTACAGGATCCCTTAACTCTTATGGGACTTGTATTTCTACCGAGCCCCCATTAAAGAGCCATCTTTCAAAGTCTGACACTAAATGTGGTCACTCTTTGCTCTTCCCACACTGAAGGGATTTAACTCCTTCAGTCTCCTACAGCTTAGGGATCCCATCACTCTCCCACTTACCCAAGCTTCTATTGCTCATCATCAGGCTTGCTCCATGATGCCCCCTCTCTGCAGAATCACTTTACTTTCTTGTAGATCAGGACCCAAACTCTTTCCAATGCAAAAAGCCTGACTACGTTAACTTTGCAAAGCAATGTTCCACAGAATCCTTTCATCTAGGTCATGGAGCAGCAGTAGAAATACTTCACTTCTATAATGGTACCCCAGGTACTTAAAAGCATCTTAATCGGGGAACAGTAGTGGCCAGTAGATGTGATTATTCCATCCTCTTCATGCCCCAAGCCTCTCTGAGCTACTGTGGACAGATCACGTCGGCTACTTCTACATGACAGCCCTATTTCAAAATAAGGCATTTCAAAATGGCTATTTCAAAATAACACAAGCACATGCAAAATGCATTTTGAAATACAGCAGACCCTCACTTTGTGTGGGCTAGACTAACACGTTTTCATATTAATGTTGCTCGAGTGTGGGGAAACCCTACTTTCTTGTACCCCACCTCTGTACTTATGCCCACACTGCTGGCTGGCTGAAGGGTTCATTAGAAGGCAGCTCCTGCCTTGTGGCTACCTGACTCTGCAACGTTGGGGGCAGAGAGGGACAGGAATGGTTGGAGCTGCCCAGCGCCAAGCAATGCCAGGCTGGAGCTGCCCAGGGCTCCAGTGACGTTGCCAGTGCTGCTGCCACCCAAGCATCCCTGGGGTCAACCCACACCACAGCTAGAGCTGCCCAGGGCTCCAGCACCAGGGCTGGAGCTGCCACTGCCCGAGCAGCCCAGGGGCCAAGCGAAGCCTCAGCTGGCGGGTAGTAGGGGCACTGTGGCTGCTCCACATGGCCAGCGGCTGGAGAAGGAGGCACCCCATCCCAACCCTAACGCAGACCCCACCTGCCTGCAGGGGGATCCAGAGCCACCAGCCGGAGCAGAGGCTCCAGCCACTCACTTCCCCAAGCCAGGGGAATTCCGGGGAGCTCCAGGGAGCTCCTCAAACCCTGCCCCCTCCATTTACACGAAATTTGATTTACAAGGAGGTTGCACAGGATGCAACCTCCACATAAATTGAGGGTTTACTGTAGTACCCAGCTATTTCAAAATAGCATTTCCAGGCACATAGCACTATTTTGAAATAGTGCCATTGGAACCCATTATGGCTGATTTTAAAATAGGTGTCATTCCTCAGGAAATGAGGTTTACCAGAATTGAAATAACGCACCAGCTATTTCAAATTTATTTTGAAATCGTATGTGCATCATTTAGACGCTGCAGTTATTTTGAAATAACTGCTGTTATTTTGAGATAACTTGGCCTTGCAGACATAGGCCTAGACAGAGCAGGCTTCTGTGCACAAAGAGCAGATGGACTGCATACACTGTATGTGGCATTCCCAGGACCACACCACAATTGCTTACAATGCCTTTTGGGTAAGACAAGAAGGACGTAGGACTCAAATCTCAACAACTATCCTCTCATTATTAAAATATGTCATTAAAACATACTTATGTGAAAACATTCAATTTTAGTCCATCAGTGAGGGAGTCAGAGGAAGAAAGGAACAATAAAAATACCTGCACTGCTTCAAGACTGGACTCCAATCTAGATAGCCAGTTTGTAATGTGTCTTGATTGTATAGCGTGCTCGGTTTTGGGAGTTAGTCTTTCAGCTCAAGTGGCACAGAAATGTGTTTGGGCAAGTGAGGGTTGGGGTACAACTCCTCCAGGATGCCACTTACAAATGTAACATAAATTCTCAAATATAATAGATTATAGAATGACTGCTTAGAAATTACTAGAACAGTCACTAGTAACAGACAGGAAATGTCTAGTCTCAGAGAAGTAGCCGTGTTAGTCTGTATCTTCTATCTTCACAAAACAAAGAAAGTAGTCCTGGGGCACCTTAAAGACTAACAACATTATGGATTAGATGATGAGCTTTCAGATCTGGAGAAATGTCTAGGCAGTACTTACATGATTTGTACTAAACCAAGGCTGACTCCGTGGAGACAGTGTGCATGAAAACAGTATTTTTTAAATATGCTGCCTCTTTTATAAACTGGGAGTGAGCGGGTATCAAGGTTTCAAAATCTATAAACATATACTTTGTGTTCTGGTTAAGGCATATGAGTTCTTCCTAGAGTGACTGTATCTCCCCTGGCCAAATATGGACATGGAAATAACCCCCATCCCAACCAAAATGGGATGCATGGTCACCCTATCCGGGGCACCAGGAACAGGGCTGCCCCCCCACCTCCCCAGCAGCGAAGCTTCTGTCTTCCCCGAGCTGTGGGTGGCAGCCAGTACCACTACACAGGTCCAGCTCCTGGCTACCCCAGCTGAGGGAAGCTGGGCGGCTCCGGCTCCAACTCCACTGCGGCCACAGTTCACACCCCCAAACCCCCGTGGCTTCAGCTCCAGCCCCCCCGCCCCTCTCCCAGCTCCAGCAGCCCCATTCCAACCTCCACTCTTGGCCCCAGCCCCCGCTCCAACCTCCATGGCTTGGCTCAGCCCCCCGTGCCTCTGGCTGCAGCCCCCTCAGCCCCAGCTCCAGAAACCCTGCACCAATCCCTGCCATCCAGGCCCCGGATCCGACCTCAGTGAAGCCCTGGTTCACCCCACGCTCCACCTCGTATCTCCAGCCCCAACCCCCGCGGCCCTGCTCAAGCCCCAAGCTTCCACTCCAATCCCTGCAGACCCAGCTCAGTTCCATCCCCTGCTGGAGGAAGCTGGGCAGCAGCTGATCCGCCGTGCAGTCTGGCTCCCAGCTCCCACAGGTGGGGGAAACCAGGTGGCAGTGGTGCAGGTCCAGCTCCCGGTGACCCCCAGCTGGAAGAAGCCAGTGACCACTGTGAAATATGGGGCAATTAGCCCCTTTTGCAAAATAAATCAGGGTGCCAGAATGGTGCCCGAAATACGGGGCTGTCCCACCAAACACGCGACCGATGGTCACCCTGTTTCTTCCTGAAGGTAGACCTCCAATAACTTCCTTTCTCAATCAGCCATCACTTTTATTATCTTTTTTCCCCTTTCCATCCACAAGTCTCTCATTAGCCTGTGTTATCTTAATCTACTCTTGCTTTTATGAGAGCTAGTTTCCCCATAATCCCATCTTTCCTTCCCTCAATCTGTTTTCTTTTCTCCCCTTTACATTTGTTGTTTCCCTCCCTACACTCTGTATTTTCTTTCCTTCTATACTCATATATTCAAAGTACCAAGAAAGCATTTAGGTGATATCCTTGGCTATGTCTACATTAGAGAGTTTTGTTGACAAAATTGGCATTTTGTACACAAAACCTGCAGAGTGTCCACATTCTCAAGGTGATGTGTCAATAGTAAATCGACAGAACACGGCACTTTTGTTAACAGCATTCTGCCACTCCCCCATGAGGCAGAACACCTCTGTTGATAGAAAGCCAATTTGGATGTTCCGGGGGGCTCTCTCTTGACAGTCCGGGCTTCCAGGACACCGTGCAACCCTGTCTGCTTTGCTTCCAGTTGGCTGTTTTGTCGAGAGAGCAGCCGGGTAGTCCGGCCACTCTTTGTTGCCAGAGCAGATCGCTCTTTTGATCTATTTTGCAGTCTGGCCACAATGTGTCGACAGAAGTTTTGTTGGAAGAATTGAACAGTAACTTCTGTCAACAGATTGCTCTAGTGTAGACACAGCACTTGAGGCCTGCCTAGAGCACAGAAAGACTGAGGGAAGGGAAATCAAACCAACTAGTTGTGCAATGTTTACTGCACTGTTTGTTGGCATTTCAGAGACTGCAGTTCTTTTTATAGTCACTTTGTCTACTAATCAACAATAATAAACATGGTAATTGTAAACAATAATAGCATTCTTATGGCTTTATGTTATCTGTTGACCTCAAAGATCTTTGCAAAGGTAGGTAGCCATCATACATTCCACTGTGTAAAGAAGAAATCCCCAGTATGAAAGATTAAGTGATATGCCCAAAGTCTCACGGTGAATCAGAGCCAGAGAGGAAACCTAGATCTTCTGATTTATTCTGTCCCTGATTTGTGATTTTTAAAAAGTTCTTAGGATACAATGACTAATGTATAAATATGGCTCTATATAGGTATAACACTGAAATGGATTAGCTAGTAAGTATGTACACCAGCCCCTCAGCAGATGAAATCAGGTTGTATATAGTCTGCACGACTAGGACTGCTAAACCTACAGGGGGTCCTCATCATAAGTTGCTTTGCTATAAGTCATTTTGCATATACTCCATTAAGTAATTCAGGAAAGCAGATTCATTGTAAATCACACTAATCCACACTTACGTTGTTTAGGAACCAAGGGACCAAAAGCCAGGAACATAGCAGAGATCTGTTGTGGCCAGACAGCAGGTGCTGTAGTGCAGGGGCCCTGGAAGTGAGCTGGTGTAACTACTCCCAGGCAGGCTTGAGGCTGGTACCTCTGAAACTTAGTGCAAGCACCTCTACAGATTGAGCTAAAGGTCAGCTGGCTCTCAGCCTAGGCTGTAGAGGACACTTTCTTTTGCTGTGAAGTGGTCTAGGTGCTACTACTTGTATGTGGGTTATACTGGCAGGTAACTGGGAGAGCAGCGGGAACCTGGCAGGGAGCCAGCGGGAAAGGTGGGGAGCTGGCAGGGAGCCAGAGGGAAGCCGCAGGGATCCAGCAGGGAGATGTGGGAACAGGTGGGAAGCTGGCAGGGAGTGGTGGGGAGCCCATGGGCACTAGCTGGGAGCTGGCTTATCTTTCTGCATTTATTTATTTGTTTATGTTATTATTTATTATTATATATATATATATATTTATTCTATTTACTTATTTCTGTTCTATTTCTATGTACTGTTTTTGTGGGTTATAGGTACAGTATATGGACCACACTTGTGTGAACTGTATGTGTTTGGAACGTATCTCAAGCTAATTACATTATTCCTTATGGATATTAATTCCACTTTATAAGTCGTTTCACCGTAAGTTGTATTATTTAGGAAGGTAACCTGCAGTCACAATAAGGACCCTCTGTCAGATAAGAAAACAGAATGGGGAAATGTAAACATGTAATTTGTAAGATAAATACAGGCAGAACAAACACAAATACTGGGTATGCTGGTAGAGTCACATTTTTACAAAATAATGAAAATATTTCTAACTGGGAGGTAGTCCTGAAAACCACTGCTTTTATTTAGGGGAAAAGACAAGATAGCATCACTAAAAGTTCACACACAGTTCACACACAGTTATTACTCCATACTAAGTTACATACTCCAGAGGAATGTTTAACTCATAAAAAAAGCCATTCTCTACTCTCTTCTGATGAAACTGCAACCCTTCAGCACCCTTTATCAAGAAGCAAAAAGCAGTCCAATAGCACTTTAAAGACTAACAAAATAATTTATTAGGCGATGAGCTTTCCTAGAATAGACCCACTTCTTCAGATCATAGCCGTACCAGAACAGACTCAATATTTAGGACATGGAGAACCAAAAATAATAATCAAGGTTGACAAATCAGGAAAATATTATCAAGGTGAGCAAATCAGAGAGCAGAGGGAGCCCCCTGCTCTCTGATTTGCTCACCTTGATAATATTTTTCTGATTTGTCAACCTTCATTACTATTTTTGGTTCTCCGTGCCTTAAATATTAAGTCTGTTCTGGTACGGCTATCATCTGAAGAAGTGGGTCCGTCCCACGAAAGCTCATTGCCTAATAAATTATTTTGTTAGTCTTTAAAGTGCTACTGGACTGCTTTTTTGTTTTGATAAAGAGATAGTATATAAACTAGCATGGCTATCTCTTTATCAAAACAAAAAAGCAGTCCAGTAGCACTTTAAAGACTAACAAAATAATTTATTAGGCAATGAGCTTTCGTGGGACGGACCCACTTCTTCATATCATAGCCGTACCAGAACAGACTCAATATTTAGGACATGGAGAACCAAAAATAATAATCAAGGTTGACAAATCAGGAAAATATTATCAAGGCGAGCAAATCAGAGAGCAGAGGGAGCCCCCTGCTCTCTGATTTGCTCACCTTGATAATATTTTTCTGATTTGTCAACCTTCATTACTATTTTTGGTTCTCCGTGCCTTAAATATTAAGTCTGTTCTGGTACGGCTATGATCTGAAGAAGTGGGTCCGTCCCACGAAAGCTCATTGCCTAATAAATTATTTTGTTAGTCTTTAAAGTGCTACTGGACTGCTTTTTTGTTTTGATAGTATATAAACTAGCATGGCTATCTCTCTGTTTCTTTAACAAGAAGAGTACCAGAAATGTTCAATATTAAATAACTTTGATATGCAGTCTAGAACTGAAGGAGAGATAGGAAGATTCTATTTAAAATATGTATCTTATTATTCCACAAAATAACAAATTTAAATGTAAATATTTTATCCTTCCTTTATTGGCCCTCTCTTGTAATTACTTTTACTACTTCTTCTCTCTGTTCAAAATGTTTGCCTTTAAGCATGACCTTCATATGCTTCAACTCATAAACCTGGACTGGTATGTTGCTAAGCTTATCTAGTGTGCTGCTGCATTTACAACCCTGCCCTTGCAATGGAAACTCCATGCAGCTATTTCATTATTATTCAGCAAGGAGCCTGAGCTACAGAAATGCAAAGAATTACAATTAAGGCCAGTGTAACATATATGAAAGACTCCACAAGCCACTGACCTCAGTTTGCTCTTAAATGTTCACCACATAGGAGTTCAACAATAACCTCAGTAAGAAAATTTCACCACTGAGCACCTGATGTCTGAACTATCCCTGCCTAACATGTGATCACTCAGGGGGATTCATTCATTCATTCATATGTTGACATTGTGCCTGGGACAGGGACTGCGGATTTGCCAACAGCCAGGGTACAGTTAAACCTCAGCGTCGGTTAAGGCAGCTTGTTGACCTGCTCTGATCTTGTGCCTCAGCTGTCATTTTACGTGAGCCATTCCAGCAGCTAGAAATAGCTGAGGCCTTGGTAGCAGGGCTTCAGTGATGCCCCAGTTCCAGAGCACTCTGCAACAGAATGATGCTTGTGGGTGGGTGGTGGTGAAGGCATAATCGTGCTCCTCCTGCTAAGGAAGCCCCTCAAACTGGAAAGTTCTGTGAAGGAACTTCAGGACTACTTTGCATCCAGGATGTACGCTAAAGTATGTCAAGATGCTGCAATAACAAAACTAACTCCTGCACTTCACTTCTCCCTCTATACACTGCCTGTGGCACAGCTGGATCAATAACTACCAACCATAACCAACACAATAATTATTGTAGTAGTAATCAAAGCAAAAAATACTTTAGGGCTACATCTACACTATGAAATAAAGTCATATTTATCAATGTCAACTTTATAACACTGGGTTTTATAAAGTCAAAGTTGAGTATCCGCACCTGTCCACACAGTTGACTTAGTGCATTGCCTAAAGTTTGACTGTTGCAGCAGCGCATTGTGAGAACCTATCCCTCATCCCCATAACATTTGGGGTGTTTTCATGGTGCATTATGGGAAAAAATACCCTGCAAGGTGTTGTGGCCATGTGATGTGATCTTCCCACATCGCGGTGCCCTCATTCTCCTCCCTATAAAAACACGGCCATTTTTCAGAAGTCTCTTTCCCCGATGAGTGAAATTATTTGAGTCGTCCACCTTATGAACCTTTTAACCAAATGTGTCCTGAGAGCACCCACTGTCATCTTCCCAGACTGCACTGCCCTCATTCCCCTCCCATTGAAAGCAAACAGCCATTTTTCAGAAGGAAAGAAGGAAAAGTAGGGAATCCCAAGGGAAAGAAAACCATGACTGCACGACATCAACAGGTTGCTCAACTAATCTTCTCCCGGTGAAAGAACACCAAACAGTGGAATAATCTGGATCCATGTGAATAGAGAAAGACTTAATATTATTAACAGAGAAGGAAAGTTGGGAATACCAAGGAAAGAAAACCAAAGAGGTGGCAGTGTTCAGAAGCTGAAGCACCCTTCACAGATGTGCTCTGGGAGCACCCAGTTGACTGTGCCATGTCAACAGGTACCTCAACTAGTTTTCCCCCTGCTGAAAGAACTCCTTTCATAAGGCAGCACTCCAGGGAACCGTCAACCCCACATATTACAGTGTATTTGCTGCAGCTCACTTTGCCATTTCAACAGGTGCCTCAACTAATTTTGCCCTGGTGAAAGAACACCTTTCATAACACAGCACGTCAGGTAACTCTCAACCCACATACTACAGTGTATGTGTTCCAGCTGCCTGTTCCATGTCAACAGGTACTTCAACTAGTTTTACTCCCCCCTGCTCCCCAGTGAAAGAACACCTTTCAAAAGGAATGTTGTTTATGGTAACAGTGGATTAAAACCAGATCACAGGCAGAAAGGTAGGGAGAGAATCATGTCAACAGGTCACTTGGCTCCTTTTCCCTGGATTAAAATACAGCAAACAGGCCACTGCTGAGACTGTGGCTCCCCCAGGCCACACACTTTGGGAAGGGAGAATACCTGAGCAGTGTACCCAAAAAGGGTCGGGGTGGGGGGAAGCCCTGAAAATAGGTGCAGCCAGGGGCTGGCTCCTCAACTAAACTCAGCTAGTACGCGCCAGTTAAGGCTCCTATTGACACCTGGTTTCTTTTAGCCATCCCCCGCCAGCACATTGCCTCACTGGGGCCAGCCAATCCCTGAAAATCTTTACTGTAGGGGCAGCCATCCCCCCAGCACCTGCCCCCAAAAATACTTCCCGCCATGGGAGCCATCCCTCCAGCACACGTTGCCTTGCAGGGGCCAGCCAGCCCACAATAATCTTTGCCATGGGGGGAACAAGCCCCTCGGTGCTTGGTGAGCTCCTGGAAAATGTAAAGCACAGAAGCCTTCACCTGCGCAAGCCAGGATATGCTGCTGTCTGGAAGCATGGTCCACAATGCACAGCCAGCACATGGTGTGGTAGGTACAGGGTAGACACATGATGTGGTGGGGCGGGGGCTAGCCATGCGGTGTAGTGGGTGGGTGAGTGGGGGCTACCCATGTGGTGTGCTGGGGCAGGGAGCTAGCCCGCCCGCCAGCCACATGGTGCCCAGAAGAGAGGAGAACTACCCCATACAAACGTGATGCATAGAAAAGAAGTTTCTCAGACATTCCTGCTAAATCCAGTGCAGGGAGGAAGCCTTCACTCCACACAATGCAGGACATGCCACTCTCTGTAAGAACGACCCCCACACACGTTGCCGCGTTGTGGGCTGGGGCGGGGTTGGCATGCCAGCCGCACGGTGCTGAGGGGGCTAGCCATGTGATGTGGTGGGGGCTATACCGCTGATTGCACGGATCCTGGGGAGGGGGCTGCCCCACACAAATGTGAAGCACAGAAAAGAAGTTTCTCAGACTCTCCTGCTACATCCTGTGCAGGGAAGAAGCCTTCACCCTGCAGGAGGGCATGGCATGCCACCCCACTATCTAATGTGCTACTGTCTGGTCCCTACAGCCAAGCCACCACATGGTGAGATGGGGACTGGGCTAGCCTGCCAGATGAACTGAGACCCTGGTTCTCCTGATGGCACCATGCTGGGGCTCTCTTTCATGGCTAGATGCAATCGTCATGCTGGTCATAACGAAATGAATTCAAAATGCCAGGCTTCCTGTTTCCTACTTCCTGCACATCTGGATAGCAGGGGGGGTGAAAGCAGACAGACTGTATGCATTCAGGGCACTGTGGGCTTCCACTACAGGCCAATAAAACCAATTTAAAGAATCAGTTTCCACACTAGCATGAACCCTTTCAAATTTGAACTTGGCGTTTCGCCACATTGGATGGTCGACCCAAGAACGTCACTCCTAGTGCTCCTTAAATTCAACCTCATGGTATTCATGGTGAAGACAGTCAAACAGTAAAATCAAGCTACGTGCCTTTAACTCGACTTTCCGCTCTTGTGTAGACATAGCCTAGGACTGCTAAGTCAGCAGAGGTGGAAAAATAGCCAAAAAGTTACTTGAGTAAAAGTGCAGCTGCTTTCACCTCTAGGTACTTGAACCCAATGAAGACGTGAGGTGTGTTTGTGCACATGCATGTGTGTACTTTTACACAAGTGGTTTTCCCGAGGGACGCTGGAGACTCGTTCTCAAGCACAATCCTTTTCCCGCTTCTGCTCGGGAGCACCACTGCGGCCCGATTTCCCTGCGGCTCAGCCGGCTGCCAGGACAGGATCTGTTTCCTCCAGCCCCGCCTCCCATAACGACATTCAGACGTCCCCACGTTTCCCTGCGGACTCTTCCCCAGCGTGCAAGCGCCTCTGTACGCTGCAACCCTGGCCAGACAAGCGCGGCGTGAACTCCGCGCTCCATCCGGCCCCAGCTCCCCCGGCACAGGCCAACGGGGAGACGCCGGCCGAGCCCGCTCGCCTCCTCTGCCGGTCCTGACGCCTCCTTCCCCTTCCCTCTCCCATTGGCCGAGGCGGGGGGCGGGGAGGCGCAGCAGACCCTGCAGCAGCCCCGGTCCGGCCGTCTCCGGCTCCCCGCGGCGATGCCCGTCTGCCCTGACGCGGGAGGGAGGCAAAGGGCCGGGCTGTGCGCGGAGAAAGCTAAAGAGACCCGCGGGGACGTCGCAGCGCCGCCGCGCCTCCTCCTCCTCCTCCTGCTGCTGCAGTGCGGACACCCAGCCTGTGTCAGCTCCTACCTCTCCGCGCAGCGCCGCTCCCCATCACAACCGGCTGCCGCGGGACGCAACGGGGGCGCCGCGGCCGCCTGGGCTGAGCCTGCAACCCAGACCCCGTCTGGGCCGTGGAGTTCGGCGGCGCAGGGGGCTGCCGGGGTGAACCCCGCCACTGGGGAGGGGAGGGGGGGGCGTCGGCCTGGCACAGAACCAAGGGGCGCAGCCTGTGTGTGCACGCGGCTTGGCTGAGACTTTTGGGGGGGTGACCTACAGACGGGTGCACCTCGTGCGTGCGCGTGCGCGTGGGGGGGTCCCCGCCCCTTGCCCAAGGCGGCAGCCGCTGCAGGGATGCGCGTGGCTGTGCACGGTGGTGCGGTAGCGCACCGCCGTGCACAGCCACGCGCATCCCTGCAGCGGCTGCCGCCCTGGACAAGGCAGTGCTGTGTGTGATTGCACACGGCGGTGCGCCCCCCCCCCCCGCTCGCGGTGTCAGCGCTGTGTGTGGCTGTGCACGGCGATGCGGCCCCCGCCCCTTCCCACAGACGTTTCATTGACGTGCGGGGCTGGGCGCCGCGCCCCGCTCGCAGCCCCCCGCGCGGCAGCGGTTGCAGCGACGGCCCTGCACGGGCGCGCGCGCGCTCCTGTGAGGGAGCCGGGCCGGGCTGCCCGGGGTACCCGTCGCTCAGCTCCTGCCTCGGGAGAGCGGCGCGTGGCAGGCAGCGGGGCCTCGCCCGCCCCGCAAGAGCAGCCCAACGCGCGGGGCTCCCGGCCCCGCGCCTACCCCCTCCCACACCTCCTCCGCGGGGGATTGTGGCACTGGCCGGGCGCGAGCCCGCGGGGCAACCCGGCCTCGCGCCCAGCAGCCAATGGCAGCGGCTCCTCGTGCGGGGCGTGGGGCCGCCGGAGCCCAGCGCAGTCCGCCGCCTGCAGGGCAGCCCCCAGGCAGCAGCAGCAGCAAGAGCAGCGGCCGCTGCCTGTGTGTGCAGGGAGGGCGACGCGCACCCCAGGCCGGAGCTAGTCCCCTTCCTCCCGCTCCCGGCCGGGCCGGGGCCCAGGGCAGCCCCTGGCGGCTCGGTTAAGTTACCTGCTCTCCGGCTGGGGCTGGGTGGGCCGGTCTAATCCCGCCGCCGCCGGCTCCTCGCGCTGCCACTGGGCGAGCGGGGGCGAGTTATTTATTTATTTATTTATTCCCCATGACGTGGCCCCGGCAGCCGCCGGAGGAGGAGGGAGCCCCGGTGCGAGCCGGCGGCTGCTGCTGCCGGACCTGCTGCCGCAGCCCGGTGCTTGCGCGGAGTGCGGGGCCCGGCCGCCGGGGCAAGGTGACAAAGGGGTTAGCCGGAGCGGCAGGCGGGGGTGGGGAGGAGGCTGCTGCCGGAGACGCCTCCTGGGCCTCCCCGTCGGGCTCCCGGCCAGCTGAAGGAACGCCAGCGGTGGGGAGAGCGGGCATCAGAGCTGGGGCAGTGGGGGCAGGGAGTGGGAGTCAGGCCTGGGGCGTTGCGGGGAGGGGAGTGGAGCGGGTGTCAGAGCTGGGGTAGTGTGGGGGGAGGGATTGGGAGTTAGACCTGGGGCAGTGGTGGGGAGGGGAGCGGGTATCAGATATGGAACAGTAAAGGGAGGGGAGCAGGTGTCAGACAAGGGGGCAGTATTGGGATGAGAGTGGGTGTCAGACCAAGGCAACAATGAGGCGTGGGGGGATCAGGTGTTAGATCAGGAGGCAGTGGAAGGAGGGGAGTGGATGTCAGACCACCAGACTGCTGGAGTAGGGAAGCGGGTGGCAGACCAAGCAGCAGTAGCTGGAAGGGAGCAGGTGTCAGACAAGGGGGAAAGAAGGAGGGAAGCGGGCGTCAGACCATGGGGCAGTAGGGAGAAGGCAGCCGGTGTCAGACCAGGGGGGAAATGGCAGGAGGAGAGGGTGTCAGACAAGACATGCAAATGTTAGGGGGAGCGGGTGTCCAATAAGAGGGTCATTAGTGGCTGGGGGTAGACAGCTTCCCTAATTTTGTTCATTCCCAGAACCCAGGAAGACTTTTTTCCAGAGATCACTCCTCCCCCAGACACATACACACTTACAGGGTAAACTGAGAGCCCCACCCTTCGGTATGAACAAATAAGTGCATGGTGTACATTTGAGGGTTTTTTTGTTTGTTTGTTTATTTTTGTGTTTTTTTGGTTGGTTGGTTATTTCTTTTAGGGAGGAGAAGGGAAATACAGGGGTACTTGATCCATGAAGACCTGTCAAGGTTGACACCTTTCACATGACACTCTTGCATTTGGCAGGCAGTGTCAAGCTCTCCTAGCTCTTTTTATTACGTGCTTAACACTTCCCAGTGCATGATCCAGTTTTCAACTGCTTACATTTTTGCAGCACTTTAACCTTCAGGTCAAAATTTTCCATGTCAGATGTCTGTGTCAGGAGGAAATTTTTAGAAAGTTTGGAAGCTAAAATAGTTCTGTTTCTAAGAATGAGGTTACAGAAAAAAAATCATTTCACCCATGCTAATAATAAATTCTGGTAACCTTTTTCTTGAAGAGCTTTAACATTCCCATTGTTGAGTCCAGGGCTTGAAATTTGGAAGTGGGGTGTCCTTTTAGATATAGGCTATGGTTACACAAGAGAGCTTCTCCAACAAAACCATGGTTTTGTCGACAAGACTTGTGGAATGTCCACACACAAAATGCATTTTGTTGACAGTTTTTTGACTAAACTCAGCACTTTTGCCTGCTCTCACATGATTGGATTTTTTTAATGGATATGAAAGCCATTTTATGTGCCCAGATTATCTGTTGGCCCCAAATAGTGTGTGAGGGGGTTGTGTGAGGTATCTAATGAAAGCTGATGATATCCTGAATCTGTGTGCTACTTATATGTTTGTATTATGTTGTTAGGTAAAGTTATAGTTTTTAGGTCTGTAGTTATGTTAGAAATATTCAGAGCTAGGAGTACACACTGGGAGGTGTGGTCACCACCCCAGCAAGGATGATGGACTATAAACAAAGGCTCAGATGTCCAATGCACCTTTCAGAAATTTGGGACTTGTCAATAGAATGCAGCTTGCTGGTCAGGTGACCTGGGCTGAGTAAAGGAATTGAAATCAGAAGCCCAGACATCCGTTCCATCTGGCATGTAAATGACTAGGGTGTGCTAGCAAAACCAGCAACCAATGGCATTTTGCCACAGAGGCTTACCTGAGTCAGATGACGTTGACCCTGAATGGCTTATGAGAGGAGAAAGGGCTTTTTCCCTTCACAGGAGAAAACTATAAAAGGGTCTAGCAGCATCCATTTTAGGGAGAGTCTATGGCTGTGTCTACACTAGCCCACAACTTCAAAATGGCCATGCAAATGGCCATTTCGAAGTTTACTAATGAAGTGCTGAAATACATATTTGCGCCTCATTAGAATGCCGGCAGCCGCGGCACTTTGAAATTGCCACGGCTTGTCCAGATGGGGGTCCTTTTCGAAAGGACCCCACCAACTTCGAAATCTCCTTATTCCTATCAGCAGATAGGAATAAAGGGATTTCAGAGTTGCCGGGGTCCTTTTAGGCTAGTGTAGACACAGCCTATGTCTTTTGTTCCTGTCTTTGTTCCTGTTCCAAGGATCCATGTTCCAGCTTGCTGACTTCAGCTTGCCAGATCTCCAGTTCTCCAGTAACTGAAGAAACGTAACCTGGAATCTTACCTGTGATAGGGTGGACTTTCAAAGACTTCCAAGAATCAGCATGTAACATTGCTGGCCTGCATCAATAGTTGTAATTGATGTATGTGAGGTATTGCTTAACAATATTTCTCTCTAATCCTCCATTGTAAATAAACCTTTAGGGCTGCGTCTACACTAGCCGAAAACTTTGAAATGGCCATGCAAATGGCCATTTTGAAGTTTACTAATGAAGTGCTGAAATACATATTCAGCACCTCATTAGCATGCGGGCGGCCGCGGCACTTTGAAATTGATGCTGCTCGCCGCCGTGCGGCTCCTTTTCGAAAGGCCCCCGGCTACTTCGAAGTCCCCTTATTCCTATGAGCAAATGGGAATAAGGGGACTTCGAAGTAGCCGGGGTCCTTTTGAAAAGGAGCCCCCTCTGGATGAGCCACGTCAATTTCGAAGTGCCGTGGCCGCCCGCATGCTAATGAGATGCTGAATATGTATTTAAGCACTTCATTAGTAAACTTCGAAATGGCCATTTGCATGGCCATTTCAAAGTTTTTGGCTAGTGTAGACGCAGCCCTAAAGGTTTATTTACAATGGAGGATTAGAGAGAAAAATTGTTAAGCAATACCTCACATACATCAATTACAACTATTGATGCAGGCCAGCAATGTTACACGCTGATTCTTGAAAGTCTTTGAAAGTCTACCCTATAACGGGTAAGATTCCAGGTTACATTTCTTCAGTTACCCCACCCCACACCCCACCTCGCATCTCCAGCCCCAACCCCTGCGGCCCCGCTCAAGCCTCGAGCTTCCGCTCCAACCCCTGCGGACCCAGCTCAGTTCCATCCCCTGTTGGCGGAAGCTGGGCAGCAGCTGATCCGCCGTGCAGTCTGGCTCCCAGCTCCCACAGGTGGGGGAAACCAGGTGGCAGTGGTGCAGGTCCAGCTCCCGGTGACCCCAGCTGGAAGAAGCCGGTGACCACTGTGAAATACGGGGCAATTAGCCCCTTTTGCAAAATAAATCAGGGTGCCAGAATGGTGCCCGAAATACAGGGCTGTCCCAGCAAATACGCGATCGATGGTCACCTTGTTTCTTCCTGAAAGTAGACCTCCAATAACTTCCTTTCTCAATCAGCCATCACTTTTATTATCTTTTTTTCCCTTTCCATCCACAAGTCGCTCATTAGCCTGTGTTATCTTAATCTACTCTTGCTTTTATGAGAGCTAGTTTCTCCCCCTGAAGAAGTGGTCTGTGCCATGAAAGTTCACCACCTAATAAATTATTTTGTTAGTCTTTAAAGTGCTACTGGACTGCTTTTTTGTTTTGAGAGTTTGGGGGTTATTGGTCTGGGCTGGTATAGCAGCTGGGAAGCCTGTGGGGTTGCGGGTGTGGCTTCTGGCTTGCCAGTGGGGCTGGTAGAGGTACTTTTGTGGCTGATTGGATTTGCCTTAGGGAGAAGGAAATCCCAGCCTGGGGTTGTAAGTGGCCAGGTGTTAAGCATATGTACTCTGGACTGATTTCCTTAGCTGTGCCCAAAAACCCCATCATATTACACCGGCAGCATTCTGCCTCTCAGCCATGGGCTATATCTGCACAAGAAGCCTCTGTCACTGTTGGAAAGAATTTCCTGGCAAAACTTCTGTTGACAGATTGTGTCTGCACATAAAGCAGCTCAAAAGAACAATTCACTCTGTCGACAGAGAGCAGCCAGACTGCCCATCCCTGTCTCAACAAAACAGCTGGTCTGATGTGATATAGCACTATTGTATGGGCCTGTCTTAAATAGATGGTAAAGGCAGTTTCTCTTGCTTACATAAAGCAGTTTTGTATTATATGTATAAGCAGAAATTGGTACAACCACCCCATACTTATTAGAATAGTCTATCATGTCAGGTGCACAACTTACAGTAGAAAGTAAGTGGGGAAAAATGCATCCTAAAGAGATACATGTTAAATAGACCACAATGCAGTGGTTCCCAAACTTTTTGGCATCATGCCCCCCTTTTGAGTTTTGAGAAACCCTCATGCCCCCAGCCTCTTCTTTATGATCATCCAACCCCCCTTTTAACAAAAAAAATCAAGTTGTAATTTAAAATAAATACAAAAAACTTGATATAAAAATGTTATTTGAAAACAAGCACAAATAGTTTTGCTTGGCCCCTTGCAGGCCACCAGACCTGGCTGTGACAGCTGCCTGCCTGCCTTACACCTGCGCTACCAGAGCCACTTGCCCGAGCCCCGCACCACCAGGGTCAGCTGCCCACCTGCCCACTGGCCCGCCCGCTGGCTGTCTGAGCCCCACCCTGCTGGGACCAGCTGCCTGCCCACCAGCCATGCACCCCAGCCACAGGCCAACTGCCTGAGTTGCCCACCCAAGCCCCACGCTGCCAGGCAAGCCGCCCACCTTCCATCCTGAGCTGCCTGAATCCCACACTGCTGGGGCCAGCTGCCTGAGCCCCGTGCTGCTGGGGCCAGCCACCCACCTGTCAGCCTGAGCTGCCCAAGCCCTGTGCTGCTGGGGCCAGCTGCCAGCTCAAACTGCTTGAACCCTGGGATGCCGGAGCCAGCTGCCCAAGCACCATGAGTCCCACAAGCCAGTCAGCTGCCCGAACGTCATGAGCTGTCCACTTGAGCCCCTCTTGTCCCACAAAGCCAGGCATCACCACCTCCCCACTCTTATCCCATCCCCCTCACCTGAGCTAGGCACCCCCAGCCTCTCATCTCATCCCATCCTCCTCCTCCCCCACCCGACCCACCCTCACTCATCTTTGCAGAAGGCAGCTACCTCCACGTGGGTCTTTGCTGGCTGCTTGCTTTTTATAGCGACTATGCCACGTCACCCACATAAAATGGCAGAGGCTGAGAGCTGGAAGCAAAGGCCAGCTCTTTCTTCGGGGGGGGGAGAATAATGGTGGGGTTCGGTCACCTCGTGACCTCCCTGGAATTTCTTCACCCCCGCAGGAGGGCACACCACCCAGTTTGGGAAACCATGCCCTAACGGGTGCATTTAAATGCAAACGCGAGGAAAGGGGGAATTGTAAGTCAAAAAGATTGACAACAAATGAAGACGCTGAAAGTCCACAGAGAAAAAATATAACAGAGAGGAAGCCGTGCTAGTCTATACACTATCAAAACAAAATCTGTCCCACGAAATCTCACCTCATAAACTATTTTGCTAGTCTTTAAAGTGCTACTTGACTGCTTTTTGTTTTGATAGAGAAAAAATGCTGATGCTTTTACATCTTTGTCATGTGGGCTGCCACAGAGTGAAGACAAATGAACCTGTTGAATTGCTGCTGGATAAGCAGGTTGCCATACCCTGCTGTGTGGTCAAAAATGAAATTTGAGGAGTTCAAAAATGAAAAAAAACTGGCTTTTTGCTTCTGGTAATTAACTTGGGCACAAAGTATGTTGTGACATTTCCAATTTGAAGCTGCATTCTGCAAGAGAAGTTAACATGTCTCTAAACTGGGCCTTTTGTGGAATATCCTCATATAGAAAGAATAAACAGAATTGCCCTCCCTTAAAAAAATAATAAGTGAACATAAGAAATCTGCAGTTCACATGGAGGCTGAAAAAAATTCAGCCATGGCTAATAAAGAAACACTTCTTAATCTGACTGCTAAAAGTGAACAATCAGCGTTTGAAAGTACTGCTCACGTATTCCATACAGCATATTACCTTGCAAAAACAAATTGACTCTTTGGTGACCACAAGAGCCTCATTGAGCTACAGCAAATCAACGAAATTGAAATGGGGCATTTATTGCACAGTAGAACAGCTTCTGTAAACATAATCAATTGTATATGAAAACTGTCCAAAAAATTGAGAAGTAAAAAATTACTGTACTTGTTGATGAATCAACTACTCTTGATGGAAACTGGACTCATTTATTTGAAAACCAGTGTAGATGGAATTATGAAGCCAGTTATGTTTCCCCTGGACTTGATTGAGCTGAAAAGTGCAACAGCAGAAGCCATCAAAGGGAAAATTTTACTTTTGTAGTGATGTCACTAATGTGATATTAAGAGTTAAAGCAAGTGTTAGAAAACATTTGTAAATGGACTTTCCTAATGTGATATTATGGCATTGCCTCTACCATAGACTAGAACTTGTTTTTAATGAAGTTTTAGAAGTAACTGGAGGTACAAATAACTTTAAGCCTTTTTTTTTTTTGATGCATTATATTCATTATACAGGCAATGTCACGAACTGAGAGCTCATGCCAATGAATTTGATGTTGTATTTCTAAAATTGGCAAAGTTCTTAGTTTAAGGCCTGTGGTATCAACAAGCAGAGTAGGCAGTACAATCTGGCACACAAAGAGGCCTGAGAAGACCAGTTGAGAGTCAGAAGTGAACGTGCTAAATTTCAAAGACTGCACTCAAAGTTACGTTCTGTAAATTTCATCAGAAACCCTTCTTAAATGCTGGATGTGCTGGCAGAATTGAAGGTCATGTCTGAGGTGTTACAAGAATGAGAAATGACCATTCCCAAAGCAGACAACCTAATGAAAATGCACATCAAAGCTGGATCTACACTACAGAGTTCTGTTGACAGAAGAGGCTTTCTGTCAACAAAACTAGGGAGCATCCACACTACAGATGCATTCTGTTGAGAATCTGTGAACAGAATGCAGCAGTTTTCCTGGTAGAGTTCTGCCTAGACTGCACAAGGCATAGCACTTCTGTCGACAGATCTTTGACAAAAATAGTGTAGACACTCCAGGGGTCCCTCTGTCGACAGACTGGGCTTCTGGCTCACTGGGCTGCCCTGTTTGCAGAGCTTCCGGTTGGTTGTTCTGTCAACAGAGGGCTGGATGTCTGTCCGCAATTGGCAGGAAGAGCCTGTATTAGGTGTGGACGTGCTCTGTAGACAGAGGTTCTGTTGGAAATATCTGTCAACAGTGACTTCTGTCAACAGAACTCTGTAGTGCACACACAGCTCAAGAGAATCAAAAGATTGAAAACAGACCCGAGCTCACACTGAACAAACCCAGTAGGCTGAACAATCTGTGAAACTAGCAAACTAACCAGTACTGGAAAAAGCCTCAGGATCAACTTGCCTCAATGCATTCTAGTAGTTACTGGCAACATGAGAACAAACTATTCTCAGCTGCCTCAAACAAAGCTGATCAAACGACCTATGAAGTAAGGTCTTCTGATTGTAACAACTTAATTAACAATTTGTCACTTTGGAATCCTGAAACGTGCCAAGAGAATCCAGAGAATCCCTTCTTTGGAGAAAGGAAGAACATTGGGTGATCAACTGAGAATAAATCAACAGGAAACACACTAGTGATTTGTGGAATTCAAGGCCTCTGGAGGAATAAACATTCCCAAAGGACTTAAACTCCTTGCAGCAGACAACCTTACTGCAAGCAGTGCTGACTGCAAAATGGGATTCAGTGCAATGAATAACAATTACAATGAAACAGGTTGCTCTTACCACCTGTCATGTAGCAGACTTTCTATTCATTTAATGTGTGGGACCTCTTTATACTCAGTCAAATCCTACACCACGTGTGAAAATGTGGCTTGGAAAAGTACAGTACATTTATCTCCAGGCATTGCATGATGGGAACAGGGAGAGATGCTGTAAGGGTCAATGTAGGAGTCTCTATAAGGTTATTTCAGGCTTTTATTTCAATACTAAAGTTCTATTCTAGAGTATTGGTAGTAGCTTTAAGTATCAAAATCATGCAAAGGGCTCCATGAAGGTAAGTGTCTAGGAGTGGAGGTGGGGAAAGAGGTTGGGGGTGGTTGTGATATGACAGAAAGTGTAAGAAATTTAAGTTACTTTGAACCCTGGGCTTACTACCCTATAATTGTCAGCATCGCCTCTTCACGCTTTTAAAAAAAGCATTAAGTATTCTTCAGTCATTTGGTATAGGTATATAACAATTGTCAAAGCATGTCTTGTGTTCTCCTCTAAGAATGTGGATATCAGCCTAGCTCTGCTACTGGTTTGTCCTTTAATTCAAGTAGATTAAGTCTGTGCTGAGGATCTTCAGCACCCTGGGTTCAAACGCTGCTGAGCATTCAAGGAGGGAAAAATGGCTATAAATAAAGTTTGTTATAATGGATGTACACAAGGGTCAGAATTATGACTGCATGAGAAGCCTTATTTTCCCTTTCCCAAGTTTTGAGTTGCTTTATTTTAAAACTGTGCAGTTTAATATACTTTAATTTAATATATAAGATTCTCACAGGTTCGTGGGAGAAGCCTGGAGAAACAATAATTGTTGAAATTATGTTGCTAAACATTTTGTTTGAATTTTTAAATAACGTTAATAACACATTAATTTTAATTTTATTATTGTATTTGTATTGATTGTATCTTAGTTATAGACTACTCTCTGTAGGAATGGAATTGAAACTGAAATTGCGTGTAGAAATGAAATATAGATAAAGGAACAGGGACTAAACTGTTATTGAGGGTGAGTGAATATTCTGTTTAGTGGCTACATGAGAAGCAATGTTTTTAAAAAACATTAATGGGTTTCTGAAAAACGTTTAGGCTGTGGCTACACTTGCCCCCACCTTTCGAAAAGGGGATGCTAATGAGCCACTTTGGCAGATGCTAATGAGGTGCTGCCATGAATATGCAGCACCTCATTAGCATAATGGCGGCCACACTCATTTAGAAAGTGCCTCTTTCAAAACGCATGTTGCTCATGTAGACGGGGGCCTTTTGAAAGGACCTCCCCAGATTTTGAAAGCCCCTTCTTTCCAAAATCAAATGAGAAGAAGAGGCTTTCCAAGTCTGGGGGTCCTTTCGAAAGGCCCCTGTTTAAATGGGCAGCATGCATGTTGAAAGCGGCACTTTTGAAATGCGTGTGGCTGCCATTAAGCAAATGAGGTGCAACATATTCATGGCAGCACCTCATTAGCATCTGCCAAAGTGGCTCATTAGTACCCCCTTTTCAAAAGGCAGGGGCTAGTGTAGCCACAGCCTTAGATTTATTTAACAACTGTTATTTTTATCATTAAACATAAGCTGTGTATGCTAGAAACCTCAGTGATGTGGCTGCCTTTTGTTGAACCTTTTCCCTCTATCCCCATTTCCTTCTTATTTATTTGTTATCCATTGCTTTGTGTTGTCTATTTAAATTGTTTGTTAAAAGCATTATGTGAGGAGACTATATACTCTTTCAAGACAGAGAGTGGAGACCTGGTATGATTTAAGATTGCTACAGGCGTAAGGCAAGGTTGCATGCTCTCCCCACTTTTCTGTATTGTCATTCACTTTGTGATGCTGCTGAACACACTGGTGGTGTTTGGGCAAAATATAAATTGTGAGACCTAGATTTTTCAGATAATATAGTCGTGCGGGATGCCACTTTGGGTAGAATGAAAAGAATTTTTGTTGGCATAAAACCAGAAGCTGCTGAAGGGGCATTTTCCATCAATATCTAGAAGAGTAAGATCATGGAAACATGAAAGAATGCTGTCAACAGTGACAGATGTGTGATCGACTGAGAGTATGAAGAGTTGATGACTTTATCTGTCTTTGAAGTATAGTGCCTGCTAATGGCCAGCTCACAAAGTGAAGGCAAGGATCAGAAAGGTATTTTCGGTGAAGCATTCTCCTGTGTGTCAGACATCTGGAACAGTAAGACTCCACACAGATATGCTAAAATGAGATTAAACAACATAGTTGTCTTCCCAACACTGTACCTCACAACTGTGACAGAAAGCGGAAGTACGTAACAGGAAGATGAATGCATTTCACCAGCTTTACTTAATAAATAAGTTGAGCATGGATTGGACAGATCATGTAACCAATGAAGAGGCGCTGCACCTCATGGATGAGCAGGCTGCAGACTCAATAATAAGACAGAGATGGCTGTGCCGTGACAGATGCCACATGGTGGGAAAAAAAGGTCTAGAGTGCCAGGAATGCCTTATCTCAAGCTGATTTAAATGGATCCCCTTGTCGTGGGCATTTCTTCCAATAGAGTCAGACATAGCTCAGGACAGACAGTGGGGAAATGGGTTATCTCCAATTTATGAATCTAAGTGTAACATATGCAGAGTCACTTTTAGGCATGTGATACTTGATTTTCTTTCTGGAACAGGTTGCGAAGCTCAGCGTCTGTGACAACAGATAATATTCCTGGTTCTGCTAAGCTGAGTGGGTGTGCAGGTGGGTTGGAGTGAGTCTGTGGGGTTAGAAATATATCTTAAAAACAGATCAACAAACGACGTATAAATACAAGCCCCAGAAGAAGACAATTAACAGGCAAAAATAAGCAAATGATTGATGTGAGTGTGTGGGAAGAAATTTGAGCTACATCTGAGGCAGGAGCCAGTTATCTCAGTTGCAAGTATGTAATTATGCACATAAGGGCAGAAGCTGGCACAATATCTTTCAAAAAGGAGCTGCCCTGTTCCAAGCCACATGGATAGGTGACATAACAGACAGTGGCAGCTGTTTTCCATAGAAAAACCAGCCAAGCACACTGTAGTCCTCTCGTGAAGTCACAAGCACTGCAGAAGCATAGCCAGTTCCTGTAAAAGACAAGACACATAATCTTTTCTAATGAAGCACGGACTTTAGCATGCTTTGCTCTGCATTTAGACATAATGGAATTGAGCTGGATAATGGAATGGTGAATAAGCAAAGCCATTACTTATAAATAATTCCCCCACCCTTTAATTCTTTTAGTAGTTGTATTTTTGCAATCTGAAAAAAAATGCTTCTGTTTTAGATTTGGAGCAAAGCATCAGATATAAACCTGTATCATTTTTATGTGTTTGAAGAGGCTGGCAGAAAATATTTGACCTCAAACAGTAAGGATGAGCACGGAGAGGTCAGCCTGTAGACAGAAGAAAAGAGGTTCTTTGCTTTGGATTGTTAATTACAATTTTAACACCCCACAAAATCTCTAGGAACTGTAGCCCACTAGTTAAAAAGTGCTGCATTAAAGTATTGTTGCATGGAACTTTTTGTTTGTTTTGGTGCACTAGAAAAATAAAGAGTGTTGCGTACCTTATGAATTTCAGGAGGAATACAATATGGCTGTGTTTACACTAGCTCCTTCCTTTTGGAAGGGGCATAGTAATGAGTGAGTTGGGAAGATGCTAATGATGTAATGAATATGCAGTGCCTCATTAGCATAATGACAGTTGCACGTGATTGGAAAGCACTGCTTTCAAATGACACGCTGCTCGTGTAGACGGAGGCCTTTCCAAAGGACCCCCTGGACTTTGAAAGCCACTTCCTCCTGAAAGCAAATGGGAATAAAGGGCTTTCAAAGTCCGGGGGGTCCTTTCAAAAGGCCCCTATCTACATGGGTGGCGTGCGATTCGAAAGCGGCACTTTCGAATCGTGTGCAGCCACCATTATGCTAATGAAATGCTTCATAGTTGTGGCAGTGCCTTATTAGCATCTTCCCAACTGGCTCATTACCATGCCCCTTCCCAAAGGATGGGGCTAGTGTAGGTGTAGCCTGTAACTTTTAAGTTCCATTCCACAGAACCAAGTGTTGCATTATATTATACATTCCATCTATATAGCATAATAAGAACATGGAGGCTGATTGTTAAGCATAAGTAAGGGGTTGCTGCAGGAATCTGACATGGAAATGACAATTTTCACAGCACCCTCTCTACTTATTGGCATTAAGGGTTCTCTGATTTTTTTTTAAGTGTAAACATTGTGTGTGCTCTTCACTGGCATCTAGAGATGAGTTGGGGGAAAAGACTTTAGAAACACACTGTATTTGCACAGGCTTGTCTACTGTGCATAGTTACATTGAGCATGATGACATTACTTTGTCAAAATATTCACTTTCAGGAGGTGTGTTCTAAATCACTTTAGCAGTGTCTGCAAGAGGAATCCAATATTGTTATGCTTATTGTCTGAGTAAAGGGCAGGAGCACTGTACTTATCCTAGCTGGACTGAGGGGGTCACCCTAAACTGAACCACACTTGCTAAGCAGGAGGTGAGAATGCAAACGCCTGGTGGAGACGGGAGAGGCGGGGAGGATGGTTGGTGTTCAAAGAGTTCCCTGTTGTTTTTTGATTGTCTCCTTGCTGATATTCAAAGAGCAACCTGATTGAATTATGTGAGAAGCACAGCCTCTGTTCAGTGGTTACTAGAGGTAAATCACTGACAGGCAGCTCTAGGGGCTATGCCTCAGTCATGGTGTAGGGACCAGTAGTGAAAAGAGAGAAAAGGCAGAATTTGTACAGGCTGTAATTCTAAAAACTGGGATTCTCTGGTCCAGCAACATCCATGCTCTTGCTGAACTGCAGATGTTGCAGAACCAGAGAACCGGGGACTACAGCCTGTGGCAGTGCGACCATGTCCAGGGCCTTCAGCAAGAGAGTGAGGGCTGTGTGCAGAGCCCACAGCAGTGGGAGCTGTGTCTGGGGCCAGGGCCCTCTGTGTCAGCAGAAGCATCCGGGTCAAGAGGCCTCAGCAGGGGCACAGGGCTGGAGGCCTCCATGGTAGCAGAGGTGGAAGGGGCCAGAGCCTTCAGCAGACACTTGAGGGCTGCAGCCAGGGCCAGAGCCCTCAGCAGTGGCAGAGGCAGTCAGGGCCAGAGACCTCAGTGGGGTAGAAGGGACCGTGGCTGGGCCAGACCCGTCAGCAAGGTCGGGGACTGGGGCTGGAGCCTTCAGCAGCAGAGCCACATCTAGGGCCAGAGTCCATGGATGGTGGCAGTGGGGCTGAAACTAGGGCTGACATCAGGGGATTGTAGCAGAAAGCATTAAGGCCAGAAGTAGGGAGGCCAGAATCAGAGTGGAGGCAGTGTGGTGCAAGGGGCAGGCAACCTCCTCTGGTCCAGCAAATCCCCTCATTCAGAACCAGTCAGGTTGCTGGACCAGGGTGCTGGACATGGGAGGTCCAACCTGTATTGACAGTGAGATTTTCTGCTACTCAGTGAAATGACTAAGAGCTGAAACCATGAGAGTACTGGGTTAAGCAGTAGAACATCAGATCATGACAATGCAGAAGTGGCAGTGAACGTCCAACAGTAACAGCAGAGAAAAGCTACAAAGGGAAACATCCAGAGATATTGCTTGATGCACCCCTTCTTAACTGAACACAGCTGTGAACTCTTGGGTTTTGCTGACCAAGGACAGCCCGCTGTAAGGCTGTGCAATAGAAAGAAAAAGCAGTGAAGTGTAAAAGGATATTCATTTGTTGAACTTTCCCACTGCAAAGTTAAGTAGGATATGTCCCATTCTTGAGAACATCAAAGGTGTTTGACACATGGGACACGTCCTACTTCCTTAATTTGCTTCATCTGCTGGTCCTACTAGTGACAGGTAACCACCTCATCCCTTCCCCCATTTTTTCTTCCTCCTTCCTTCAACCCCTTTCCCCTATATAAACCCTGGATTCTACGTAGCTGTGGCCACACTTGGCCAAAACTTCAAAATGGCCATTTCGAAGGTAACTAATGAGGCGCTGAATTAAATATTAAGTGCCTCATTAGCATTAGGGTGCTTCCAGCCACAGCACTTCAAAAGTGCCACTTTCGAACGCATGGCTTGGCACTGCTACACGGGGGATCCTTTTTGAAAGGACCCCACACCTTTCGAAATCCCCTTATTCCCCTCCAATGAGAGGAATAAGGGGATTTTGAAATGCGCAGGGTCCTTTCGAAAAGGACCCCCGTGTAGCCGCGCTGAGCCATGCACATTCAAAAGTGGCACTTTCGAAGAACCGCAGCCGGAAGCGTCCTAATGCTAATGAGGCACTGAATATTCAGTTCAGCACCTCATTAGTAATCTTCAAAATGGCCATTTGTATGGCCATTTTGAAGTTTTAGCCAGGTGTGGCTACAGCCAATGTACGTACTACAATCATCTGATCATATGTGTCTTACACAAGAAAGCTCATGACTTAGTAAATTTGTTATTCTTTAAGGTGCTACAGGACTTCTTGTGAACTGTGTTGAGTGTAACACGTCCAGAGACGCCCAGCCCCTTGGCCTAGGGCGGGCGGCAGCAAAAGGGGGTTAGAGCACCAGCCCGTACTCAGTTTGGGCGGTCAGCGGCTCACCGCTACAACGCCATACCGGCCCCAGCCCTCAATCTAGGGCAGGGCAGCAGTTCACAAGAGTTGTATAGCTCTGGGCCCAGCCCTCAGTCCAGGGCAGGGCAGCAGTTTACAGGTAATAGTACAGTTCTAGGCCCGGCCCTCAGTCCAGGGGCAGGGCAGCAGTTCCCAAGTACTAGCACAGTTCTGGGCCCAGCCCTCAGTCCAGGGCAGGGCAGCAACACAAGGGTTAAACACAAGCCCAGCCCTCAGTTTGGGGCGGGGCAGCAACACAAGGTTTAAACACAAGCCCAGCCCTCAGTTTGGGGCAGGGCAGCAACCCAAGGGTTTAAGTGCAGGCTCAGCACAGGCTGGCCCTGTCACGGAGGGGGATAGGGGGTCGCAGGCCCTCCCACTCCACTGCGACCTGGCCCGGGGCCCTGGGGGGTTGCTCACACGCAACCCCGGCAGTGGGGATCCAGACCGCAACACACTGCCATTGGTTCATGAGCGTCGTTCCCCAGGCCACTTCCTACCTCACCCTCTGCTGGCGGAAGGTCCCAGTCCATCTGGTCAAGGGGTCCCCCTAGGTCGGTCTCCTCCAGGTCATCCACCTTCGGGGGCTCCGGCCAGTCGTCCATAACAATGTCATTAGGGTAGTCGGGCGGCGGTAATACCGGAGACCCTAGGCGATCCTGGGTCTGAGTGCTGTAAGGATCCACTGGGACTCTGGGGCAGCCCGCTCCTGGGGCCTCTTCCAAGGCGGGGGGGTCTCCGCCGGCGTGAAGGTCCTGGTAGGTCTGGGAAGTCCGGGTAGTCCCCTTGGGGCATATGGACCCGGGATTGCTTGGAGCCTCTGGGGGCTTGCTCCTCCGGCCTGGCTGGGCAGCAGCAGGCCCTCTCCCTTTGGTGCCGAGGAGCTCATGCAGGCACGTCCTCCCTGCCCGGAGGCCCAGGCCCAAATGGGTCCTGAGTCCTGCCTTTGGCTCTTCTAGCCCTTGGCCCCGCCCTCTGAGGGGCGGGCCTCTGGTCTCCTGGCTCCGGCCCCGCCCACCAGGGCCTCTGCATAGTCTCCCCGGCCTCCGGGTCTGCAGGAGGCCATACTGACTCACTACATGAGTAAAACACATCACTTGACACAGCCAGTTATGTCAAAGGTGTTCTAAGCAACTGATATAGTGTATAGTATAGTGTAAATCATAGGCCCTGGTTCTCATGGGAGACTTTAATCATCCAGACATTTGTTGGGAGACCAATACAGCAGCACACAGACAATCCAGGAAGTTTTTGGAGAATGTTGGGGATAACTTCTTGGTACAAGTGCTGAAGGAACTGACCGGGGCCGTGCGCAACTTGACATGCTGCTCACAAACAGGGAAGAACTAGTAGAAGAAATAGAAGTGGGAGGGAACCTGGGCTGCAGCGACCATGAGATCGTAGATTTCAGAATCCGGACGAAAGGAAGAAAGGTGAGCAGTAACATACAGACCCTTGATTTCAGAAAAGCAGACTGACTCCCTAAGAGACTGGATGAGCAGGATCCCTTGGGAAACGAAGATGAAGGGGAAAAGAGTTGAAGAGAACTGGGAGTATTTTAAAGAAGTCTTACTGAAGGCACAGGAACAAACAATCCCACTGCATAGTAAGAAATGCAAAAGTGGTGGGCAACCGGCTTGGCTTAACAGGGAAATCCTTAGTCAGATTAAATTAAAAAAGGATGCATACAAGAAATGGAAACATGGACAGTTGACTAAGGAGGAGTATAAACATATGGCTGGAGAATGCCGGGCAGTAATCAGGAAAGCGAAAGCACAATTGGAACTGCAGCTGGCAAGGGATGTGAAGAGTAACAAGAAGAGTTTCTACAGGCATGTGAACAATAAACAGGTTATCAGAGAAGGTGTGGGGCTATTACTGGATGAGGGAGGAAACCTAGTGACAGATGATGCAGGAAAAGCTGAAGTACTCAATGCTTTTTTTGCCTCAGTCTTCACGGACAAAGTCAACTTCCCCATGACGGTTCTAGATGATGCAGTATGGGAAGGGGGAGGGCAGCCATCTGTGGGGAAGGAACAAGTTCTGAGCTATCTAGAAAATCTAGATGTGCACAAGTCCATGAGTCTGGATTTAATGCACCTCAGGGAACTGAGGGAATTGGCACAGGTCATTGCTGAAACTTTGGCCATTATTCTTGAACACTCTTGGAGACTGGGGGAGATACCGGATGACTGGAAGAAGGCAAATGTAGTGCCCACCTTTAAAAGAGGAAAGAAGGACAATCCAGGGAACTATAGACTGTCAGCCTTACCTCAATCCCTGGGAAAATAATGGAGGGAATCCTCAAGGAATCCATTTTGAAGCACTTGGAAGAGGGGAAAGTGATCAAAAGTAGCCAACATGGATTCACCAGGGGCAAGTCCTGCCTGACCAGTCTGATTAGCTTCTATGACAAGGTAGCAAGCTCTGTGGAGATGGGGAAGTCAGTGGATGTGATATACCTTGACATCAGCAAGGCTTTTGATAAGGTCTCCCACAACATTCTTGCCCATAAATTAAGGAAATATGGATTGGATCCTTGGACTATAAGATGGTAGAAAGCTGGCTTGATGGTCGGGCCCAACAGGTGGTGGTCAATGGCTCAATATCTGGATGGCGGTCTGTTTCAAGCAGAGTGCCGCAAGGCTTGGATCAGGGGCTGGTGTTATTCAACATCTTTATTAATGACCTGGATGAGGGACTGGGTTGCACCCTGAGCAAGTTTGCGAATGACACAAAACTAGGGGGAGAGGTAGATACGTTGGAGGGTAGAGGGAGAATCCAGCGTGACCTGGATGAATTGGAGGACTGGGCCAAGAAAAATCTGATGCAGGTCAATAAGGAGAAGTGTAGAGTCCTGCACCTGGGGCAGAAGAATCCCAAACATTGTTACAGGCTGGGGACTGACTGGCTCAGCAGCAGCACGATGGAAAGGGACCTAGGGGTTATGGTGGATGAAAGGCTGGATATGAGTAAACAGTGTGCCCTTGTAGCCAAGAAAGCTAACCACATACTGGGGTGCATTAGGAGGAGCATTTCGAGCAGATCTAGAGAAGTAGTTATTCCTCTTTATTCGGCACTCATGGGGCCACGTCTGGAATATTGTGTCCAGTTTTGGGCCCCCCAGTATAAAAAGGATGTGGATTTGCTGGAGCAGGTTCAGCGAAGGGCAACAAAAATGATTAAGGGGCTGGAGCACAAGACCTATGAGGATAGGCTGAGGGATTTGGGCTTGTTTAGTTTACAGGAGAGAAGATTTAGAGGTGATTTAATAGCAGCCTTCAACTTCCTGAAGGGGAGCTCTAAAAAGGAGGGTGAGAAACTGTTCTCAGTGGTGTCAGATGGCAGAACAAGGAGTAATGGTCTGAAGTTGAAGAGGGAAAGGTGTAGGTTAGATATTAGGAAAAACTACTTCACCAGGTGGGTGGTGAAGCATTGGAATGCGTTGCCTAGAGAGGTGGAGGATTCTCCATCCCTTGAGGTTTTTAAGTCCCGGCTGGACAAGGTCCTGGCTGGGATGACTTAGTGGGGGTTGATCCTGCCTGAAGCAGGGGGCTGGACTAGATGACCTCCTGAGGTCCCTTCCAGCCCTGTGATTCTGTGCACATCTCATGTCCTGAATTATATAGGTACACCAGATCCCAGGAGCTGAAGTGTCAGAGAGAAATTCCACATTTAGTTACAAATAAAAATGTACATAAGTTCCTAGATTTATACTGCCATATTATTTGGTATTTAGTTCTCTCCACTGCTGTAATTTTGTGAAGGAGGCATTACTTTTCATAAATTTAAGCTGTGATTCAACCTCTTGATTAAGTTAAAAACTCAGCTTTAAATATGGTGTGTGTTTATTGTATATAGGATGGGCAGAATTCAATTTAATATACAATTGATAAGTTTTTACTAATGCTTAAATAAACATTGATATATCTTTACATTTTGTGGAAAATTACGGAAGTTGTCAGACAATGGCTAACTAATGACAGAGCCTGAGATTGTAAAGCTTTATAACCTTTATAGTAGAAGCTGTCCAAAATTATATGTCAAAATGTTGACAGTAAATACCTGTAAATTCTATGTTCTCAAGCTGTATTTTTCTTATTTTGCTTACCTGTAAGGTTTTATTACTGCCAAGGAACATATTTTGTTGGTTGGTGCCCAGTGAAATCTACATTTACCAGTAACAATCTAGTCCTTCCAAACCTAATTATAGGTGAGAGTAGTCGCATTGCTTTCAATTCAGCCTGGAATCATCCATCATACTTGAGAGATGTCTTGTAGGTGTACCAAGACTAAATGAATGTAAATTTGGGAACAAAAAGATTCTAAGAAAAGAAATGGGAATTCCCGTAGAATACATTCCTCAGATCAGTTAAATACAGTAGTAGTCAGGCAGGCCCACAGTGAACATTTATATGCGTTTTTCTTGCTGACTGTAGAGATTACACTGATGAGGCAGCATCTGAGGGAAGCAGCATTTCACTTTGTTGTATGCCATGGGATTTGGTACCATGAAGAATTGTGAGAAACATGATGGGTCCAATAGTGACCCTGCAGGTAAATTTTGTCCTGTTGCGAATAAATAAAATCACACAGAGGAGAAAATTACTCAAACAAGTGTAATCATTACACAAGATAGATTTCATTTTATCAAATCCATATGAAAATTTACCCATGAGTGTGATTTTATTTAGGTTTGTCCTCTTTTTAAGGAACAGGAAGTATTTGCTTCAGATTACAAGCATGTTTTTACAGCCCTTGGAGGTGCAGAAAGCAAATACACTTCTTGTGACCACAGTAGTAAGAGTTAAATGTGAAAAAAGTATTTCCTGCCTTACAGAGAATTTGAGTCAGCTGCCATTTACCAGCTGAAGCAAGTAGACTGTCAACAGAAGTATGGAAGATAAATAGAAAACCAATCTAAAAATCTGAAAGACCTATTAAAGCTCTCTCACTGACCATCTCAGTTCTACAACTGTGTATCACATCTACTGCTAAAAGGACAGCCACAGCTTTACTGCTCATATCTGTCAGTTCTAGTAACAGAGAGGAAGCCGTGCTAATCTATACACTATCAAAACAAAAAGCAGTCAAGTAGCGCTTTAAAGAGTAGCAAAATAGTTTATTAGGTGAGCTTTCATGGGACAGACCCACTTCTTCAGACCATAGCCAGACCAGAACAGACTCAATATTTAAGGCACAGAGAACCAAAAACAGTAAGCAAGGAGGACAAATCAGAAAAAGATAATCAAGGTGAGCAAATCAGAGAGTGGAGGGGTGGGAGGGAAGGTCAAGAATTAGATTGAGCCAAGTATGCAGATGAGCCCCTGTAGTGACTCAGAAAGTTCCCATCACAATTTAAATCATGTGTTAATGTGCCAAATTTGAATATAAAAGCCAGCTCGGCTGCTTCTCTTTCCAGAACTGTGCGATAATTCTTCTTCAGTAACACACATACCTTTAGGCCATTGACAGAATGCCCCATTCCATTAAAATGTTGACTAACTGGTTTGTGGATCTGGAGTGTTTAGTGGAGAAGCAGCCTAAGTGTTTTTGTTTGCTTACTGTTTTCACTTCAGTGTGGGGTGTGTATGTGTGTGTGTATCAGAGTGGTAGCCATGTTAGTCTGTGTCCATAAAAACAAGGAGAAGTCCTGTGGCACTTTGTACACTAACAGATATTTTGAAGCATAAGATTTCATGGGCAGAGATCTGCTTTGTCAGATGCATGTGTGTATAGTTTTCAGGAGGAAAAAAAGTAATTGAAAAGAAAAGAAAGAGAGGCAAAAATAAAAATAAATATTATCCCTTGTATGCTGTAGGAGGTTATTTAAACACAGCCATTTTTTCTGTAGCCAGTACAGAAAGCATGTTAATTTATCCTAACCTTTTAAGAGGAAAAAGTTATTTTAAATTTGTCATCATTGCAACTGACTTTTTGATCCACTCAAATTTTAAGGAAAAGTTGCCGACCATGGAAATTCTCTGCCCCACAGTTGAATTTTTTGCCAAAAGCTATAATAATTAGTTCCAATTGTTTTAAGGGTCACATAAGCAAAAGTCACTTTAATGGTGACTCAAGATTACAAGAGAAAAAGCTAAACATGAGAAAACGGTATCAAAGCTATTTCCCTAGGTACTTTGAGTTGCAAAATGATACTCTACATTTGTACTCTGCTTAGGGTTGTAACAATATGTTTATTCAAATTGTTGAGTAGTTTTGATCTGTTTAATCAAAAGTATTTCAAGGAGTAAAATGAAATGCCTCTCTCCTGTAGCCTACCGCTGTAATTAACATCAGCAGAGTCTGTCCGTTTAATAGCAAGGAGGCCTCTGTGAGGGTGTTCTCTGAACTTTTATTAGGGCTGGCTAGAACCTAGAATTTCCGTTTCATGGGACATTCCAAACTTTCAACAACAAAGTTGCTCATTGGAACATTTTGTAATTGTGAAGTACCCTGAGCAATGGGGTGGGGTGTCCAAATATTTTGTTTTGAAAAACTGGAATGACATTCATTTAGAATTTTTCAAAATTAAATTGATGGGACTTCCTCAAGCTTCCCAGAGCTCTGGCTGAGGGTTGCCAGGTGTCCTGTTTTCAACCAGGTGTTAACAGATGCTGGCAGATCCAGTCAGCACTACCAAGAGGTTCATTAAAAGCCTGGTCAGCAGTAGAGCAGGGGCCCAAGGCTAAGACAGGTTTCCTACACAGCCCTATGGGGCTCCTGGAAGAGGCTGTCAAGTCCCTGTAGCTCCAAGCTCAGGGCAAATCCACTCACTGTCTGTGCATGAATTGAAATGTTGCTTATTGGGTTCACCGTATTTCGCACACTTCATACAAATAATCTCAGCCTTACATGAGTTTGCTTTCCTTAACGGGGAGGTCAGGAAAATGAGTTTCTCTTGTTATTTAAAAGTCATTTGAGTTAGTGAGAGAGATTTCAGATACAGAAAAATGTTTGCTTTTCTTGCAGAAGAATCCCTAGAGGGCTAAGTCTGGAGAAGAAATCTCTGTAAAATTCTTCCTTGTGGAGTTTCCCCACATTGTTTCCTTCGCTCCCTGTCAGAAGACTTGGGTACTGTAGGTTCTCCAAATGTAGTAATGTCCTGTGCTGCTTATACCTAGGGCCCCCAGCATCCATGGGCAGTTGCCAGCTACAGTAACCCCAGTCTCTTGGCCTCCCACCTCTTGCTCTGCCTCCTGACCTCAGGGATCCCACCTTCCTTGCCTTTGCCTCATACTCTAAAGCTCCAGCTAGCCGTGCCACTCCATCCACCTGCTCCCCTGGCAGCCTACCTGCCCTGACCCTGCCCTGCTCCCCCCAACATCTCCAACCCTTCAGCTGTGAGCACAGCTCCCCCTGTGGTGTGGCTGCCCCCCTTCCTGACAGAAGATGGAGGGTGATGGTGCTTGGGCTGTGTAAGTCGTAAAAAACCCTAAGAATGGTCCTGCAGGAAGGGATTCACTTCATAATCATTTTGGACCATTGCAAAATATCCTCCCAAAGACTAGACAGTAGTCCAGCACAGTGGACTGTGGGCTGGAGAATCAGGACTCATGAGGCTGCTGAAGCCCTACAGAGGAAAGATGGACCATACATAGAATCAGTTAAGAACATGGAAGTGCAGAAAGCAAGCCAGGACTCCAGTACAATGTACACAGATGAGCAGGGCTGGATTCAACCATCAAATAGCCACTCCAAGCCATGTCACAAGGCAACCATCCAAGCTCCACTCTGACCCAGGGGTGGTACATGGTGATGTGCAAGGGATCACTTGCACCCCCAGCGCATGCCCCCCCTCATCATCAGCGCCACATTTCACCATTTCTGGTGAGCGTGGAGGAGGTCCCATCCCTCCTCTAGAGCAGCATATGATGGATTATGTAGTAATAATCTGTAGATCTAGCAGGTCCTACAACATAACAGTTGCTAAAAGGAACACATAGCAACCTGCATGTAATGTGGAGGAAAAAGCACAGTTGGCAGCAGGAAGGGTTTGGAAGAAGCAGGGGGGGCTAGGCTTGTGAGTACTGGGCTGGACTGATAGCTGCAACTGTAACTAGTATTCCAAAGTCTCCAGAAACGATTTTATTAGTAAAGAGCCAGACCAGGTTTCACTTAGTATTCTTGGAGTACTCAGTATGTGGTACATGAAACAGTAAGGGCAGAGCTGCAAAGGCATCTGATCCCACCTTCTGCATAGGAAGACCACTTGAACACTAACAGAGTAACTATACCAAATATTTTAACAACTAAAAACAGTATTCTCCACTTGATACTTACATGTAATCCAGACATCACTGCTAATGGGTGTTGCCAGAGAATATTAAGATCATAAGAGCCACCACTCTGGGAAATGCTAATTGTCCATTTAGCCCAGTATCTTGACTCCTATGCTACAGCTAGACTAGAGCAATCCATTGACAGAAGTTTCCGTTGGAAGATATCTTCTAACTAAATTTCTGTCAACAGATTGCAGCCAGATACCAAAGCAGATCGCTGTTTCAATCATCTCTGTCGACAGATAGTGGCCAGACTGCTCAGCCACTCTCTTGACAGAATGGGCCCCAGAACTCCATCATGCTATGTCAAATGGCCAGCAATCCCTTCTGGGAGTGCCAGTGAGGCGCACCCTTAAAGGGCATCTCCCGATGCCCATTCTCTGCCCATGCTGAGGCTTGCCTCCCTCCATGGGAGACAGCACAGTTTCTACAACAGGGCTCCCTCACTTTTTGAGAGGGACACAGCACTTTCTGTATAGCTATGGTGCCAGAGCAGCCCCCTGGCTTGCACTTCCCCACCCAGAGGTGCTACAGCATCTGCTGCACATCCACATGGCTGTCCTTCTCGTCCTCAGGGAAGGTGACCCTGGCACCACCTTCAACGAGCACACCCTTGCTACCATACGGGGCCACTTGTACTTACCTCCTCCCCCAGATGCTCAGGCAGATCTGGAGGCACAGCACCAATTCTCATTGGTGGGATGTTTCATCATGGGTCAGTGGGATTACCATCACTGGCTCCAGAACTGCTGTCTGCAAAATGAAAAAGGACACCTTTCTGGAACTCTGAGGCCCGCTATCCCTGTGGAGAGGCAGGTCGCTCTCTCTCTATGGAAACTCGCCACTCCCAACAGTTACTGTTCCTTTGGGAACCAGTTTGGCATGGGAACGTCCACCCTCAGGACCATCCTCATGGCAGTAAGGCACACTTGGGATGCAGGCCCTGCATGGGGTAGGGGATGTTTCCTGTCCAAGGTGGGACCTCGGGGAGAAGGGTTGGAGGTATGGGAGGGAAGCCCCACCCCCAGGGGACGGTACCATCCCACCTTCACACAGACATGCTGCTGGGGAGGCAGCCTCACATGGGGCCACCCAGTGAGCTTGGGTAGGAGGGCAAGGAAGCGGGGCATGGGAGGCAACTGGGCCAAGGGGCTTCCTCCATCAGTCCCTCATGTGTATGTTTGGTCCCCTCCCCTTGCAGATCACACAGCAATCAACAGACTTCTGCTTTAGAGGGTCATCCATGGGGCAGACATGGATGGGGCCATAGCTGGATTCACCAACCAGGGGTTCCCCAACTACTTTGGGGTGACCAATGGGACCATCATCCCCATCCATGCCCTGGACCACAGTGCGGCCAAGTTAATCAATCAAAAAGGATATTTCTCCATCATGATGCAGGCCATGGTTAACCACCATGGGCAGTTCCTTGACATTTAGGTTGGGTGGTCAGGCCAGCCACATGACACACAGGTGTTCCACAACTCTGGCCTGTGCCAGATGATGGAGACAGGCACCTTCATCCCCTGTTGGGAGCTGGCAGTCGGGGATGTGCACATGTCACTCTGCATTGTGGGGAAGGCTGCCTACTCCCTCATGCCCTGGCTTATGAAGCCACACACTGGGCAGCTGGACCTGAATCAAGTACTCTTCAATGCCCAACTCACCTAGGCCTGAATGCAGACTGAGAGCACCTTTGGTCACCTGAAGGAATGCTTCAGGTGGCTCCTCACCTGCCTGGACATAGGGGAGCCCAATGCCCCCCACGTAGTGGTGGCATGTTGTACCCTCCACAACATTGTGGAGGGGAGGGAGAAGCCTTCCTCCTGGGGTTCGGCAGCAGATGCTGGCAGTGGCTATGAGCAGCTGGGCACACCTCCAATCTGTGAAGCCCATAGGGATGGGCTGCAGATCCATGAGGCCCTAAGGGAGAGCTTCTCCTGCAGCCATGAAAGACCCTCCTGAGGGCACCCCCAGCAGGGACCTCAGGCCTGCAGCTCAACCCCATCTCCACCACAACCCCTCCCTTCACCCTCTCACCACTTGCTGACTCCTTCTCAATAAAGAGGGACAAAAGGGGGGTGGTCAAATAACATTACTTCTTCAGCAAAGAAACTTTTTAAAAAATAAACAGTATAATAAAAAACTATTTACATACAGTGTGAAAACAGTGAACTGCCTGGTGACACTTGCAGCATGCCCCATCTGCGCCCACCCTCCACGCCCTAGGATGTGTGATGCATGGGTTAATTGCCCATGTGACTCTCCAACAGCTCTGGGGATGCTGTGGAGATGGTCTGACTGGAGGGGCCTGAGTCCAGGGCGATGACCAGGGTACTACCTCTGGCCTTGAACCCTGTGTCCACCTGTGGTTCCAGTTGGGGGTGGGTCATGGATGCTGCTGGTCCTCCTGGGGCTCTGGCTGCAGGTGCGGAGGTGTAGCCTCCTCTCCTGTGTTGACAGGGGACATTGGTGGGGAGATGTCACCTCCTCCCAGAGCTTGTGCAGCTCCCAATATTAAGGACAGGTGGTGGGTCCTACACCTGATCTCCACATGGTGTTTTGGGCCCGGGTGTAACCCTGGCAGAGCTCTTTAATTTTCACACCCACTTGTTCCATGGTGCGGGTGGGGTGGCCCTATGCTGTCAGGATGGTGGCCAGCCAGGTATATGTGAGGGCAATCCTCCACTTTGCTGAGTGGTCAAGGAGGGTATCTTCCTCAGCCCACAAGCCCAGTAAGTCCTGGACCTCAGGCCCAGTCCAGGAGGGGGCCCAACATTTCATGCCCAGGGATGGCTCCTGGGATGCCTCCATCTGTTTCCTAGAGGGCCCCGTGGGTTTGCAGGGTGCCTGGTTCTCAGCCATCTTTCAGGAATCAGCAGGAAGGAGTGGCTGTGAGGGTATGGGGACAAGCAGCTTGTGGCTCTGCTGCTTCCACACTCTCAGCTTCCGGCCATGGGGTTTCTGGGGCTCGCTGCAACTTTAAGAATGTCCAGAGGCAGGATCCATAGAGCGCTAATTGCTGTGGACAGGACAATCCCCAGGGCAGCTGTGTGGCACCCTCTAGGCCTTTTCTAGTGACAGAGGGCCCCCTGGAATGTCCAGACTAGCTTGTTGCCAACAGAGCACTGTCAAGAGAGGTGTTCTGTCTCCTGGGGGAATGGCAGAATGCTTTCAACAAAAGTGCTGTGTTCTGTCAATTTGCTGTTGACAGAACACCTTGGTAATGGGGATGCTGCATGGGTTTTGTCAACAAAACTATCTAGTGTAGATGTAGCCCAAAGTGGAGAGTACAAGAACTTCAGGGGAATGTACAAATCAAAGCAGTTGGAGGTATCCATGCTTTTCTTCTCTTATCTCCTCCTTTGTCTTCCATTTAAGATTTGCTCTTAAGATAAAGAAATATGCCACAAAACATGGGGACTGTTGAAATCAGATTTAAACCATGCTGTAAATTAACTATAAAGTAGTACTGGGAACATCCGTAACAGGAAAATATTCCATCACTGTTGCTTAACTGAAATCCTTAGAGAATTTCTATGTTTTTTTCTCACTTCTCTTTACATAAGAGCCAGGGTTTTTAGCATCACATGGTTTAACAGGAATTCTCATAACTGAAGTACTTAAAGAAACATTGGCTTTTGAAATGCCGTAAGTATAATACATTCTCTTTTTAGTCAAATTGTTTATACACTATCTTCTCACAGTGAATGTCATTGTGACTTAAAAAAAATAAGAGCTTGATTGAGCAAGGAGCTCCACACAAATGAATTTCTGCACCCACACAGATCTCCACCCTCGAAAGCGTGTTATACAGGAACTCAATGTGCCTACACTGAAGAGCGATTAAGAAGACAATGAAACAGATACAAGCTGAAGAATAGGGTGAAGTATACAAAGGTTTCTTGAGAGAATCTATTCTCACAGGATACCTTGCTCAATTTGGTAGGCAGGATAATTTGATAGTTTAGATTCATTATAGATAACCAGATTAACTTTTAGGTGCCCATTAAAACACACCTTCTGAATACTTCCAATTTTTCACTTACTGAAAAGTTCTATAGAAACACATAGGCATGAAGCTAATAGAGTTTTATAGACATTACTGTAAAACTATTTCCTGCTAAGTTTTAAATCATCCTGCAGAACTAAAGCAAGTGTATAATTTTCAACTAAATCCTATAGGATGTTTTAAAAATACACATCTGGACTGATCCTTGGCAGAGTGCCCATTCAGGGACCATGTTGGAAGCACCAGCATTCAGCTCCAGTTGCCCGCCCTCATAGGCAGCACCTAGCCCCCTCTCATGAGAAGACCATGAGCATAGGTCTGTAGAATCTGGAGGAGCAGGGTTGACCGTGCAGCCAATGGCTCAAGAGAAATTGGTTCCCCTTTCAAAGTGCTGTTTCCCTCCAGCCGTGGGCTGCACAATCACCCCCTATTCCTCCTCCAGAGTCCTTCTGCCATCACTTTCATCGCTATCATACCTGTGCCTCTTGCCTGCTTCTCTGAGGCTGTGGCTAGTTGTTTGTTTGTACATGCAGATATTCTTAGGTCTGACATTTGTAACTCAGGGATGGCCTACATGTTCAATGACACTTTTCTCTGAACTGGTTTATGGGCACATCTACACTTAGTGGGAGATCAACCTGGCCAGGGTCAATCTTTCAGGGTTTGATTCACGTACCTAGTGGAGACATGTGAAATCAAACTACCAGGGTTCAACAGTCAACCCTTGTACTCCTCTTTCTCATGAGGAATAAGGGAAGTTGATGGGAAAGATTTTCCAGTCAACCTCCCTCAGTGAGGACAAACCGATAAGTCAATAGTAGATATGTCGATTTCAGCTGTGCAACTGCCCTACCTGGAAATGCGTATCTAGGATCAACTTCAAGGTCTAGTGTAGACCTGCCCAAACTCTTTGCAATAAAATGCACAGAAAACTTCATGCTTTCGAAGAATCCACAGAATTAAAATCAGGCCATTAAACCTTTTCCCCCTTTAGCCTGAATTTTAACCAAAGAGATCTGCAAATGCTTGTGCAGCTCACACATTTTTGTAAAAAGGTATATGGGTTTAAATACAATTGGCAAGGTCATAAAAAGGATTGCAGGAACATTTTACAATCTTCACAGTTTGACTGACTTAAGCCTTTGGATACAACTTCATCAGGACCCGATCTTCTATGCACCTACATCTTCAAATATCTGAGGCAGATTAATATTATATAGAGTTAGAAGAATTCTCTGGAAGGAAACTTCAGAAATAATGTATGATGGCCAAATATCTTTGCCTTGAAAAAATATGGTATATCTGGCTATATTCCTCTTTTCCCATTTTTCATATTTTAATTGTTGATCCCGTAGAGTCACTGGAATACTGTGGTACATCATCCCCTTGCAAGTGTCTAGTAGTGTGCTTTGTACATCATGATCTTAGAGAAAAAATGGTAGCCACTCCAAGCCTTAACTTTTATAAGCTCCAACACTGTTGGGTCTCATTCAGCATTCTACAAACTACCTACAAAGTCACACTCCTCCCAGGATCCCCCACACCTTCCTTCTGTGACTCCCTCATCAACCATCCTTCCAGCCGTCTAGAACCTTCCCCATTCTGCTGTCAGAGTCTGTGTAGACTAGCGAATCACTCATTTCTGATTTACCACACTCCCCTCCTCTGACCATTGTCTACCATAGGAGCATAGGCCCACATTAGACGTGGATGAAATACAGTTTTAAATTGAATTGAGATGTTAGCAAGAGTGATAAAGTCAAAGCATGTAAGCAAAAAAAAATTTAAATTGTGAGAAATAAGGGTAATGTGTATTAAGTTTGTAGTGATCTTTGAAATACCAGTGCTATTATATTTAAGGCTTGGTCTAAGAAAATAGAAATAAAGAAAACATAATTAATGGGAGTAGTCTATATTTTGCTTTTCCAAGGAACACACTGTCTTCCTCCTGATCATTAAAACAATAGTTTCCTATATTTTGTAGCACTAATTGCTTTGCAGGATGTGTTGACTTTTGCCACATATGTACTAGAAGTTCACCAGCATCTTATTTTACTCAAATTGTCTATTCTATGGTCCTTTGAATGGCAATTTTTGCATTAATGAATTGCTGAGTAACTTCTCATATCAACAAATGCACAATGCAAGTAATATTTGTTAAACAAGATCAACCTGGAATCTTTCTGCACTGGTACAGATCACTTAACAAATGTCTAATAAAATCTGTCATGATTTTCAAAGTGGGCTAAATAGAATTTTACATAAGTTGAGCTCTGTTAATTTCTATTTATTTCCCAGGGGGAATTCTTTAAAAGAAAGCTCCGATGCCAGTAGTACTGCAGTCACTTGTATTGGGAAAAAATTGCTTAGAGTTTGATTTGCTGCTAGTCAACAAGATTCATGTTTGCACTAATTCTACATTGTAAATTAATTTTGTGTCTTCATAAATTATATATCAGCCCCATGATCCGGTGCTTCTTTGATTGTGCAGAGGTTGAAGTTTTCTGAAGTTCTGTAAAAGGTCTGCGCCTGTTGACAGTACAGTAAACCCTCGATATGATGAGCTAATCAGGGGAAGTTTGTCTGCTATTACTGAAAGTCTGTTACACGTGAAGGTTTACCTGCCCACCCACCCCTGCTAGGCTCTCCGAGCCCCAGTCCCAGCCTTCCACTCCACTGAAAAAAAAAACAGAACAAACAAACAAAAAAACCCAAACCTGCCACTCACCAATAGAGCATGGAGGCAACAGACTAGATTCCTTAAACCAGTCTCTCCCTTTCTAGCAGGGCCCTTCCTGCCCCTCACCTCCTCCTACAGCTTCTAGCACACAACTGAATTGCTGAAAGGGGCTGGTGGGGATTTTTTAATCTGTTCCATCTGGTCCCTGGTTGGCTCCAAGTGTTCCATTCAACCTGTCTCAGCTGGTTCTAGGTTCCTGGATGCTTTCAGGTGTTTTAATTTACATGGGTGCACCTTGTTTGCTTACCAGGGAAATAAGTACTTGTTTTACCTGAGGCTAACAGATCCATTTTCTGCTATATTTTTGTAGCCATCTGGCCTGACTCCACCACAGCATGTTGAAACACCAGATGCTTGTTCTGATTTGTTCATTTTGACAGAACTGGGTTGCCACTCCTTTTGGATGTGCTTTTCAAGAGCGTGTCCAGGCAACGTCTTTTAGAATCATTACCTGGCAACGAACTTATGAGTGGGAAGGAGCACGAACCAGCATCACCATCCTGGAACCATCTGAAACCCAATGGTTCACTATTGGACTCTCTTTTTCATGCTCCTAAAAGAAGGTCTAATTCAACTAGACGTGGAGAGGGAATCAGACAACATCAGGCTAACTCCAGGATGAGGGAGAAGAGAAAAGTGGCTTAAAATCTTTGCTTCCCCTACTGTTATCTTCACCAAGTTATTAAATCTTTAAATTGTAGTCCCTTTTCACTTGCTACAAGTCTGTGGAGCAGGATGGGAGGAGGCAAGGCAGAAGCAGAACTTGGAAGCAGAAAGACCACAGAGGGGTGAAGAGAGGTGTGAAGCTATGATAAGAACTATGTTATGAGAAAGGATGTAAAGGGGAGTCTAAAACAGGGCTTTCAAAATATAATGAAAGTTGCAGTCTTCTCTGTGTTGCCTTTGCCACAACCCTACCATATAGTTCTGGAGACACAAAATCAAACAAAAAAGCTGTTACTAGTATGAATATCATCATGCTTGGGTCTTTATTTTTGACAGCATATGAATAGAGTAATAAATTATGAGCACAGTTGAATGGCATCTTAAATCAATATGCATATATTTATACTTGTGGTTTTTTAAGCCAAACATCTATTTTGGAAAACAGAACTGACAAATACCTGTGTAAATATAAATATGTAATTTCTTGAAACTGTTGCCAAATTATGTATTTATCTTAAAATTTACAAAAATATCACCCTATCTTTATTAATTATATTTCACTTGTAAAAATGCATACTAACCAACTAACTAAAGCACAATAAAAATGGAATATCAAACTATATATGCCCAGGGCAAATATAAACCCTGGAAGGATGACAGTTTAATTATTTCTTATTGACTTACTGGGATTTTAAAATTAGCACATTATATTGGAATACAGTTCTTGGAGAGTTTCCCAAATATATTATCATTCTTTTATATGTTGTAGGTTAGAAAACTGTTGTTGGGAGTTAATGGTGACAGAGAACACTTTTTTTGACAAAAGATAAAAAATAGGGTGGGTTAATATCTGAAGTACAAAAAAATATTATTTTGAAAGAAAATACCTATAAATAAAATGTAGTTCAATACTGACTGAAAAGGAATACGCCTCAAATTGACATTGGATATTTAAACAATTTTTGCCCCTGTGACTTTTGCAAGAAGCATTCCCTTTGGTTGATTTTGTAGCTACAGGAAGCAAGACAGGCTTCCTAATGCAAAAATCCATCTCTCTCTCTGTCTATATATATAAAATGCTGTCAGAGTGCTTTTCTTCAGTTCAAACCCAGCTCCCTTCTACCTATGCAAATGGATGTTAAAGCATTTTTTAAATCTTTGGGGATATTTCCAGCTGTCCTGTTTTGAATTATCTGTTGCGGTAAGACCAACTTTAAGTAAGGATCCAATATTCAAAGGTATTCATCTGCACTGATTCCCATTGACGTCTTGATTCTTTATTGACTTCTGTGGGACTGGGTAGGTTTAAGAGTCTGAGCCGGTAGATTATGTTGTATGCAATGTATTTGCTGGCTGATTGGTGTGACAGTAGTGATGCAGATGCTACAGTGGTTTGTGATAATGAGGTAACAGCTTGCAAGAAACTCTTATCTTAGAAGTCATTCTACATCCCTATTCTCTCATATTGTTATGAACTTTGCTCGATGAATGAAAGAAGATCACAGATACAGTGAAATGAGGTTTCTCCATAGAACAGGTGGGTTTAGTCCAAGATACAACGAGGAGCTCAGCCATATGGAAGAACCTTGGAGTAGAATTTCTAGTCCTCTGGATTGAGAGGAGCCAGGTGAGGTGGCTTGGGCGTCTGATAAGGATGCCCCAAAGGAGGCTTCCATTGGAATTCTACCAGGCATTCCTCACCAAGAAGAGGCTCCAAAGCCAACCTAGAAAACTCTGGAAGATTATATCTCCTGACTGGCTGGGGAACATTGGGGAATTACCCAGGAGGAGCTGGAGTCTGTTGCAGAGGAAATGGTAGTCTGGTGCTCCCTATTCTCCATGTTGCTGCTACAACCCCCCCTAGGAAAAGAAGCATAAAGGAAAAAGAAGAAAGAAGAAGACAACATATATGCCATTGCAAGGTAAATTGTCACCCTGCTGTTTTTAGAGTACTGTGGACATCATTTTACAACGTGCCTGAGCAATAGTCATTCTGATTTTTCAGAGGAATAACAAATTGTCATTTCATATGAATGAAGGTAGCTTTTTGCTACCCAGTCCCATGCTCTCTCCCCCTGCTCTGTCCCACTCTTCTTCCCCCACCTCCCCATCTTCCCTTACATGTCCTCTCCCCTTCTGCCCTGTCCCTTCCCCGCCCCCCACAAGGGTCACTCAGCCTTGTATGTCTGAGGATTCTGGCCATGCAGGGTGCCTACACCTGTAGAAGTATCATGACCAGATCTTTCTAAAAGTGTAGAAGAAAGGAGGTGGCATCGAGCAGCAGAGACACCATGAGCAGGAGAAGCAGCTTTGAACTCCTTCTGCATCTGGCCCAGGCTTCTCTTTGGGGGCCAATGTCTGCCCACCCCAAACCATGCCCACGGACTCTGGCCTAAGCTTATAGACTTAATCCTGGGGTGGGCGTGAGGAGTGAGCAGACAAACAACACTGATCCTGATCCTGTGTTGCCCTATTTTTGCAACCCTGCCAGCTCTGTGCTATGTCTGGCTGCCCCCACACCCTGCCCCTAGTTACATCTCTGCTTGGGATTGGGAAACTGCAAGAAGCAGATAGCCTTTGGTGGCGAGGCTGAGATCCAAGAAAAAAGGTGAGGGGCTGGGTTCTTTTGTAAACTAAACTATGTGGACTCCCCCTGACTGTTGTAGTTGAAGTCTGGATTTCTACGTAAAATGCTTCCGCAACTGTGCTTAGACTGACATTATATGCAAAAATGACAAATGAGACACAATCTCACATATGCTGAACACTATGCTGTCCAGAGTCTCAAAAATAAACCAGAAATTTTAATCAAACCAGCTGACAAAGGGGGTGCTGTTGTCATCATGAATAAGTCAGACTATGAACAGGAGACAGCCAGACAACTCTCCAACACCACATTTTACAGACCTCTCTCCTCTCATCCCACTTTGCAATTCCAAAAGAAATTACAACAACTACTTAAGGAACTCCCTGCTGCTACTCAGGACCTTATTCACTCAGACACACCATCTGAGCCCCAACCTCTTCAAACTCTATGCTACCAACACTCCCAGCTATCTCCATGATACCACTGACTTCCTGAGGAAATTACAAAACATTGGAAAAGTTTCTGACAACACCATCCGTGCCACCATGGATGTAGAGGCTCTGTACACTAATATGCCACATGAAGATAGATTACAAGCAATCAGGAACACCATCCCTGATGTCACCACAGCCAATCTGGTGTCTGATCTCTGTAACTTTGTTCTCACCCACAATTATTTCTGATTTGGGGACAATTTATACCTCCAGATTAGTGGAACTGCTATGGGCACCCGCATGGCCCAACAATATGCTAATATATTTATGGCTGACCTGGAACAACAATTCCTCAGCTCTCGTCCCCTATTACTCCTCCTCTACTTACGATACATTGATGACATCTTTATGATTTGGACCCATGGTATAGAGACTCTAGAAGAAACCACAGAGACTTTAACAATCTGCACCCCACCATCAACTTATGCCTCAACTACTCCACATGAGAGATACATTTCCTGGACACTACAGTACAAATCAAGGATGGTCTGATTAGTACCACACTGTACCAGAAACCTACTGATAGCTATACTTACCTACACACTTCTACCTTTCATCCTGCATACACAACTAGATCCATGGTTTACAGTCAAGCCTTTAGGTAAAATTGCATTTGCTCTGATCCTACTGACAGAGACCAAAACTACAAGATCTTTACCAAATATTCATAAACCTGAATTACCCACCAGGAGAAACAAAAAAACCAAATCAACAGGGCCAAATGAATACCCAGAGACCAGCTACTGTAAGATAGGCCCCAAAAAGCCAAAAACAGAACACCACTGGCCATTACCTACGGTCCCGAACTTAACCCTCTGCAACACATTGTTAAAGACCTGCAACCTATCCTTAATCAGGATGCCACACTCCAGAAGTCCCTAGGTGACAGGCCTGTTCTCTCCTACAGACAACCTACCAACCTTATGAGGATTCTCACCAATAGCCACAGTCTATACCATAAGAACACCAGTCCTGGGACTTTTCCTTGCAACAAGGCCCATTGCCCACATATTTATTCTGGAGATACCAGCACTAGACCTAACCAGGTTATTCACAGCATCACGGGCACATTCATGTTCCTCAACTAACATCATATATCCCATCATGCGCCAACAATGCCCAGATGCTTTGTATATTGGTCAGACTTCAAACTCTCTTAGACAAAGAATTAATGGGCACAAAACAGACACAAAAACACTCCTGTCAGTCAACACTTTAATGGAGTGGCCACTCTGTTAACAACCTGAAAGTTTGCATCTTACTGAAGAGCAATTTTCACAACAGTTTGGAAAGAGAGGCTACCGAACTCTCTTTTTTATTCAAATTCGACACATTAACACGTGGTTTGAACCAGGATGGGCTTTTTCTAGGTCATTATAGTGGCTCTTATGCATACTTGGCTTTATCTAATTCTTGATTCCCTGCCCCTTCTTCCCCTCTACTTTCTGATGTGCTCACCCTGATAAGATTTTTCTGATTTGTCAACCTTCATTACTATTTTTGGTTCTCTGTGCTTTAAATATTGAGTCTGTTCTGCTATGGCTATGATCTGAGGAAGTGGGTCTGTCCCACAAAAGCTCATCACCTAATAAATTATTTTATTAGTCTTTAAAGTGCTACTGGACTGCTTTTTTGTTTTGATACTATATAGACTAGCATGGCTATCTCTCTGTTACCACTAAACTTTGATGTGCCATCTGTTTTGACAACAGAACTCTTGCCTGTGGATGATAAGATATAAGATAAGTATTCAGATTTGGACAGTTGTGAATGTTCATATTTTGAGTTGCTCCAGTTTGGAATAAAGAGACCACAATACAGCAAAGCTTCTCAGACTAAGTAAATCTGTAACTTTATAAGAGGTCAATTTGAGGGTTAACTACGATTCCTCATAAATCTAAACACAACTCTTAGAACCACAGCAAATGCTATGCAAACCAAAAAGAAAAAACAATTAATTGTATCAAACATACAGATTTCTTCACTACTAAAACATACACAAGCCATACACATACACAAGCCATACACATACACGAAAGCTCACCTAATAAATTATTTTGCTAGTCTTTAAAGTGCTACTTGACTGCTTTTTGTTTTGATACACAAGCCATGTTGATCCGATGCTTTTAGCATAAGCACCACTGATTTGTTATTAATGTAACCACATTGTCCTAAGCTGAAGAAAGAGCAAGTGCCCAGATACTGTGAATAGACTGGTATCTCCCCATGCTTATCTTCTTGCTGCAGTTAGTGAAAGAAAGCCTGTGAGCATCAGTGCTCAGGGCAGAGAGTTTTATGCTCCCTCTGGTATTGCTAGCTGGCTGACCTACATGAAGAGTTTGGCATCTTTTTCCTTTGTGCGTGGGAGTGTAATTGGCCCCCACCCTTGGAGATACTCCACTGGCCATAGTCTGGTTGTTTGTGAACTTTTCCCTTTGTTTACTTGCTAGTTCCAGACTAACTGGAGTCTGTGGACAGCTGTTCCATTCTTTTGGCAAAAACAAACCAAAACTGACTATTACTGTTTAAATGAAACAATGACAGAAGCGTGGATTACAGCTGCATGTGCTGTCAGGCTGGTGAGAGCCCTGCCATGTCATACTTGTTTGTAGGACAGTGTGCATATACTGTAATAAACTTCTTGCAGTTCTATTCAATAGAAAAATCTGACCTTTTGCACAGTGATGACTCTGAAAGGTTGAAGATCACCTTTTCCTTCCAGCCTGGTAACTTAGTAAGAACTTGGCTTTACTGCAGATTCCATTTGCTGCTGTATGGATCCCTGAAGAGCCTGATCTATTTGGCAACACAATTTACCTGAAGATTTCCCTGTGTGTGGAGCTCTCTCCCTTTTTCAGAAGAGGCACACACTGTCCCTACATGACTATGAAAGCTTGTTTTTTTGCTTTTTTGCATAAAAGTTAATCAGTTCTGTAGCTACAAAAGCTCATTTGCTCATTATCCTTTAGAAACAGAACCCTGGTTTTATGTATCTCCTAGCCTTTTCTCTGTCAAGTGTAACTCCTAACCAGTTCCATGACTGATAGGATCTGAAAAAACCACCTGCTGTATTTATACCTGAAGAGTCATTGAACGCATTTAGGTAAGTAGTTCAAATGATAATGTCACAGTGGATTAAATTCACCAAAGACAGCCAACTCAGAGCCCACTAAAATAAGGCTTAAAGGAAGCTTAATGGTGCATAGGTCTTTGCTGACTCTGAGCTCCATGAAGAGGGTGAATTTCACGCATTGAGGGCAGCCAGGTGTGTTACAGCTATGCACTATTGTAAGAGGCATAGGGGGTTCAAAAGTAGCACAAGTTTGATTTACGAATCACCAAGAGGGTCTTAGTGATGCAAGTTACAGTTCTGTGGCCAAAATTGTGTAATAAGTCCTGGGAAAGAGGGTCCTTGATGTACCAAAGATTATTATATACATAAATGCATATACATCAAGTGTAGTTGTACCATAACTGAATTTGGTCCACCATTTTATTTGAACAAGTGTCATATTGCAGTTACTGGAAGTAAACATGTGACTAAATGGATCCCACGTACAGCTTTTGTGGTCTGCTCCTGTAAAAAGAACTTTCCTGTTTTGGGGATAGTGTATCCCCAACTTTCTCATCCCACTTTATGAGTCAGATAAAGTGTGAGTGTTCCCAGTTTTTGTGCTTTATTTCCTGAACATGGCAAAGGACTGAAATACAGGCTCACAGCTAAGCGTCAGATGAAATCTTTTGACTTTAGTGGGACTGCTGATCTGTTAAAATTAAGCATATTTTTATTTTTGTTCACATTAAGCTTTCCCTTCAAACGACTTCTTTCTTTCTTCTTGTTGGTAATATATCCATTGTGCATAAGAATCTCCCTTGCTTTGAGACTTGAATTTTGAGTCCATTCTTTGTGAAAAGAAAATATGAAGGAAATGGTGGTATCTGAGGTTACAGTTATTTAATAGAGCCACAAAAGTAATAGAATCAGAAACTAATATGACAAAGGTTAACTGTTCAAGTTAGCAAGTTAATAAATCCTATACAGATAGGCTCTGTCACTATGAGCTATTTTAAAAGAATATTGCAGAAATTTATAATATTCTATATTAACAGCCTTCATATAAAACACCACAGTTACTAATATTTTATAACGTCAGCTTTTATGCTTATACTCACTAAGTTTAGTAATGACATTGAAAGCAGATGGATAATAAAAATAATAAAAAGACTGATGGGCAGGCACACAGATGGGGACAGCTGTGAAATATGTTTTTACTGTACTTTCATTAGCAATGGATTAGAGCTGAACAAACAACTCAGTTGAATTTTATTTCTTTTCTATTTGTGAATTATTCAATAGCCAGATCGCAGGCATGTGAAGAACAACAGTGAAGCTATAGATAGGACAAGTATATATGTGAATATCAGACTGAAATGTATAAGTTAGGTCCACACCCTTATAAAATCTCAGAGCGGGTTCCAGCTATCTCAGTTTCTGTCTTGAGAACTGGAGATATGATTCAAGCCAGAATTTTGAGCCCTGAACTGTACCTGCTATTCATTTGAGATGGGAAAATAGATCTTATGATTAGCACAAAGCCCTTCAAACCTACCCACTAGATAAACATTCAACATCACTTCTACTGTGCCTAAAAGATTCACCAAGATTGCCCAACTCATATTTATTCTTTTCTTTTAAAGAATGTACTGCAGCCGCTTCTGGGTGTCGCATTGCAGGAAAGATGTGAATAAATTGGAGCAGGTCCAAAGAAAGGCATAAAAAATATTAAAAGTCTAGAAAGCATGACCCAGGAGGGAGGACTGAAAGAATTGGGTTTGTTTAGTCTGGAAAAGAGAAGACTGAGAAGAGACATAATAGCCTCTTTCAAGTACCTACAAGGTTGTTAGAAGCAGGAGGGAGAAATTTGTTTTCTTTACTATCTGATGAAACTATTGGAAAAAAGAAACTTGCCAATGGGAACTGAGAGTTTATACTGGGTGTGAGGGCAGTCAATGAGAACTGACCAATGGAGGATGAGAGATTGTGCTGAGGGCAGGAGTAGTACGTGAAGCCTCTTCCCTGTACCCAGCACAGAGAGGCACGTGGAGCAGCCAGGCACATGGAGCAGCCTGGAGCAATGGCAGACAGGGAGCCTCCCTGAAGGTCTTGTTGGACTGCTGGCCAGAAGCTGCCTAGGTAAGCTTGCCTCTGATACCCCACCTGCTCCTGCAATCCAACTGTCTTCCCCAGGTCACCACTGAAACCCTCTGCTCCCCACCACTCCAGGTCACAACTCCCTCCCAGATCCAGCACCCCAATTCTCTGCCCCAAGTCACAACCTCATTCTTCACCCAAACTCCCTCTCAGACCCCACACTCTTGCCTGTTCCCTAATTTCCTACCCAAAACTCTCTTCTGCACCCATCTTCCATTTCAGACCCACACCCCATCCACTGAAAAGTGCAGAACCTGATCACTTACCAATATCTTGGAGTGTCCCCCATTGAAACTTATTGCCCACCCCTGGTCTAGATGATGCTCGGTCCTGCCATGAGCACAGGGGACTGGACTTGATGATCTCTTGAGGTTCTTTCCAGTTCTGGGATGATACTGGTTATCTATGATATGTATCTTGTGAACTGTGTAAACTGATACTTGTAATTTCCCATAACACAAGCTTCACCCCAGATGTTCCTTTTTAACTTGTATCTTGCAATCTTTATCTGAAACATTAGCTTTAATCATTTGTTTGTTATTCTATGATTCTAGATGCAGCTTGCAAGTTTCCTTGAAAATTGCCAAAGGCTCAAATAATCTGGCAGACTCCATATATTTACTGTACCATTGTTGTTATGATGAATATATGCTCAGTTACAATGACAGTCATGGATACTGATGCCTTCTATGTACGCATAAAGATGGAGCAAGGACACCGCAAGTAACAGCAGCAGGCTCACCTGCCCCACACTGATGTACTTCAACAATGTCCTGGAGGTACCACCTCTAAACCTGAAAAATATGTTAAGTCTGTACTCAATGTTCACTTTTCTCCTGTGATGGTTACCAGGCAACCAGACTGGGATGATTGTTTTGTGATGTGGAAAGTTATCTCTCCAAAACCAGCTTGTTTCACAAAAGCAACTGAACAGTCATCAGACAGCAAAAACAGCCTGTTACTATCAGCCTAGGATAAATGTAGATCAGCTGCCCAGACAAGAGAAGACACATATCTAGTCTGCTATGTACCTCACTCACGTCTGTTTAGTTTGAAAGAGTTCCTAGTAAAATTTAATAGTCATACCAAAAGCAATTTTCCAGGGGAATTTGAAGATTGAAGTAATAATTACAGCTGGCATACAACTTATTAATGCAGTAACTTGTGTTCCAGTTTCATACCTTGTGCATTTCCCTTCATGTACAGTTGAAACTCTGAATTATCTGATTGTATGTCTTGCAATTAGTCAAACACCGTCTTCGGCAAGACACAGTTATTGATTACAGAACCACGTTTTGTGCGTCAGCAGCAATGGTCTGTTGCTGAGTGCTTTAATCATTTTAAAAACTGCAAGAAATCCTGTGATATAAGGTGCCACAGGACTTCTTGTTCTTTTTGCAGATACCAATTAACACGGCTACCCCTCTGATACTTAATCATTTTAAGTTTGCTGTATTCCAGTTCTTTATTGTTAAAATTACCTAAAAAGTCAGTTTCTAGTTTATGGTTTGTATATAATGCTACTACCCTGTAGTTAATCCATTAGGCATGTCCTCTAGACCTTGTAGTGGCTTCCTGACATGTTTTGAAATTATTTCCAAAAATTAGTGTTGACTTTTAGAATACTTATTGGTTTGGAACATTTTTAGACTAATAATTTGCATTCTCCCAAGAGATCAGAGTAATTTATTCAGATCTTCATCTAGTGGCCATTGTTAATTATAAATATCACTTTATGACATTTGGACAGGGATGTATTTGCCTACTATTCCACTTGTGACAGGATGTACTCACCCCTTCTGGAAGGGCAAGGGTTGCATTTATTGTGGGCTAAGGGAGCTATACCTTCACACCCTAATGACCATGCACCAAATGCAGCAATAGTGTAACAGAGAGCAGCAGCCCAGCTAAGTATGGGTTGTAGGCTGTTGAGGGGATGTCTGCTGTAGGCTCCTGCCTCCAAGAAACAGAAATCTCTTAATGTGGGAGTCAAAGCTGCTGAGACCCCAAAATATGTCCAGATACCTGCAAACACCCCTAGGGACATCAAAGCCACCAGAACCAGTTCAGACAGAGGACTCTGGGAATCCCAAAGTCACTAAGACCAGGGATGCAGGTGTCATGGTAGCAAGTATCCCAGGGGAGGAACTAGCCATTGTCCCAAGCATAGTCAGCCTGTTGCAGTTGGATCCCCACTAACTCAGTGATGAACTCAGTTGCCACTGCCAGAGCCCTAGGCTAGGAACCAGTTGAGGACGGAGGACCCAGGTCTCACTACTCCAGTTACCTCCCACTTGGTGGCCAAGCCTTTTGCCAGCCACCAGGCCTTGCTGCCCAGCAAACTGGAGTAGTCATATTGACTCTGGTTGCTAAAGCCACACTATCCTGTGAACCAGAGAATTCCATGGACTCTGGCCACTAAGCCTTGCTGTCCTGCACACCTGGGAAAGTTCTATTGATCTGGCCACTGAAGCTCAGAGTCCTGTGAACCAGGATAACTCTAGACTTTGGGGATTAGGCTAGGCTGTCTTGTGGAGAAGGGCAACCCCCATTGACTTAGGCCATGGAGACCTACTGCTCTGCAGGTCAGGGTGATTAGAGTCACTAGGCCTTATAGCTCTGGGGATCAGGATTTCTCTATTAAGTTTAGCTCTTAAATCTCACCAGCTAGAGACAGAAGGCTGCTCAAAGGATGGGGTGCACTCATCCTACAGCAGATAGGGTTCCCCAACCCATCACTGTTCCATTCTTTTTTAAATGAGTTATTTATCTCAGACCTGATTTGTGAAGTTGATAAGAAATGAACTTCATAAATCTGCCTTTCATTGGTTATTTATGAGTTATGCAAAGAAATTATGGCCCATATCCAACTCCTTCTGTACTCAATGGAGAGATCACATGCAAAGCAATGGATGTTGGATCAGAACCAGTGAGAGCACATTAGTGCATCAATAGCAGAAAAGCAAAGCAAAAGGACTTGCAGTGCATATTTACTCAAATATAGGAGAAAATACTGTACAATGCATTAAGCAAGTGTGACAAAATCCCTTGTCAGCCTCTGTGGGTCCCTACGCTTCCTGGCGGAGCTGTGCTGCCTAGAGACTCACGGAGGCCCCCCTTTTGCCCAGGCCCTTCCAAAGGCAGGGGTCTCCGCTTAGCTAGCCATCCTCATCATAGGCAGGACCAGTACAGGGAGAAAAATACCAGTCCCCTTGCAGGCCCACGTCTGCCCCAGTAAAGTGATCCTTTGGGGAAAGGGTGGGGGGAGTCCAGACCCACCCTGTACCCTGGACTCTGGCCCAGGGTCCCTATGAGAACAAGAGGCAACCGGCAGGACCTTTACCCCTGCCCCAAAGTAGTAGCCTCACCCTGGGCCACTTCGCCCACCACTTCCCCGTGGTACCTTTTCGCTGTGCACCTGCTCCTGCTCCTCTGGTGCACCTCGAAAATCTTTTCCCCCCTGCTACCAGATGGGGAGCCTTTTATAGGGAGCACAGGGCCTATCTGAACAATGAAGGTATGGGCCTAGACAGGGAACAGAAATGCATTGGCCCACCACCCAATATACTGTCCTTCTAGAAGGCTCCGGAAGCTTTCAGGTAAGGGTCTACCACTGGGTTTACCACACTGTCCATCATTAGATCTCCAGACACTTCTGGAAAGGAGATAAGTAACTATCCTTGTTTTAGAGAAAGGGAAACTGAGGTACAGAAAGACAAGTGTCGTTCCTACACATGCCACTTTCCCCAAAAGCGGCATGCTAACAAATAGCCCCAAATATGCTAATGAGGTGTCATGTCGCTGTCTGGTCATTCATAAAGCTGTTTTCCAAAGCCTCCCTGATTAGCAGTACCCTTCCTGAGTGCCCTAGTGTCTGGCTGCTCATAAGTAGTAGCTGGGTGATCTGCCTCAGTTCTGCAGCCTGGCATGGAATTTTGCCCTTACTCACACATAAATTGTGGAGCAGACAGCAGGCTGCCACTACTATGGAAATGTTGCTTTTGTTGAGGTCTAACTGAGTTACAAGGGTCCTGAACCTAGCTTTTAAATGGCCAAAGACACATTCTACTACCATTCTGTATTTTCTCAGCCTGTAGTTGAACTGCTTCTTACTGTGGTCCAGGTTGCCTGTGTATGGCTTTATGAGCCAAGGGAACAAGGGGTAAGCATGCTGGGTCTTCCAAGGTCACTAATAGCATGTCCACAACTCCAATGGTAATTTACTGGTCTGTGAAGAAAGTTCCATTCTGTAGCTTTCTGAACAGACCAGAGTTCCTAACAATGCAGACGTCATGCACCCTTCCTCACCATCCCCATATTGATGTCAATGAATAGCCCCTGTGATCCACAATGACTGCAACGCTATCCAGAAGTACCCCTTGCAGTTTATGTACTTTGCGGCAAGGTAGTCTGGTCCCAAGATAGGGATGTGTGTGCCATCTATTGTCCCAATGCAGTTAGGGAGCCCCATTACTGCAAAACAATCCACTACGCCCTGCACATTTCCCGGAGTCACAGTACTTCATAGCAGAAGGGTACTGATTGCTTTGGCTACCTGGATGACAGCAGCCCCCTACTGTAGATTTTGCCTACTCCAGATTGATTGCCCATTGTAACTGTCTGGCATGTCAAGCTTCCACAGAGCGATTGCCACTCACTTCTGAACTGACAGAACAGGTCTCATGCTGTGTTTCAGGGCAGGGGGAAAGTAATTTGCATAGTTTCGTAAAAGTGGCCTTACACATGCAGAAGTTTTGCAGCCACTGCTGATAATCCCATATTTGCAGAGCAATGCAGTCCCACCAGTCTGAACTTGTTTCATGGCATAGCTCAGTGGTTTGAGCATTGGCCTGCTAAACCCAGCCTTGTGAGCTCAGTCCTTGAGGAGGCCATTTAGGGATGGGGGCAAATAGATGTCAGGGATAGTGCTTGATCTTGCCAAGGGGGCAGGGGATTGGACTAGATGACCTCCCAAGGTCCCGTCTAGGAGATGTGTATCTCCAATTATACATATATACACCAGAACCAGTGCTCCACTGTGTACAAAGCATTGAGTGCAGTGAACATCTCCATGTTCTTCCTCTTCTGTGTTTCATATTCATGAATGTTCGTGCCTCCTCAGAATCTTCATCATTCTGAAGGCTGCTTTGGTGCTGCACATACTGCAGCACAATGCATGAGGTACTCACAATATTTGCCACAACAGTTTGAAGTCAAAGAGGGTCCATGCTAGCCTTGCAATGGGGTATGCTCAGCTTCCCCATGAAAAAAGGGCATGAAAACATTATTTGCCATTGTTTTCCAAAGGGAGGGAGAAGAGATAAGTGCTTTATGGGAGGCAAGAGGAACTTTCTTGTCCTGTCAGACACAAGGGCTATGTCTACACTAGCCCAAAACTTTGAAATGGCCATGCAAATAGCCATTTCAAAGATTACTAATGAAGCGCTGAAATACATATTCAGTGCCTCATTAGCATGCTGGCCGCTGTGGCACTTCGAAATTGCTGTGGCTCGATGCCACGCAGCTTGTCCAGACGGGGGTCCTTTTCAAAAGGACCCACCAACTTTGAAAGCTCCTTATTCCTATCAGCAGATGGTAATAAGGGGATTTCGAAGTTCCCGGCGTCCTTTCGAAAAGGGTCCCCATCTGGACGAGCTGTGTGGAAGCGAGCTGTGGCAATTTCAAAGTGCTACAGCCGCCCGCATGCTAATGAGGTGCCAAATATGTATTTCAGTGCTTCATTAGTAATCTTTGAAATGGCCATTTCGAAGTTTTGGGCTAGTGTAGACGCAGCCAAGGAGATTAACCCACAATGCAAGGGGGCAGCAGGAACTGTGGGATAGGTAACCGCAGTGCATTGCTGTCAAAGTTGAAGCTGCCCAATCCAATGGCAAGGCATTCCATTGACTTCATGTGCCAGTGTGTACATGCCCCCTCAACTTTACAAAATTGGGTGCTACAAAATGGACCTTAACAAATTTGACCTACTCACCTAGTGGGTGCAAACCCCAAAGCTCCTGAATTGTTTGATACACATATTACTAAATTAGTGAAGGCAGAGGAAGCTGGACTGCACAACTGGAGCTACTGAAACAAACAATGGAAGCTGCTCACCCTAAAATCTAGATTACTGCCATTCATCATTTTACCGCACATTATAAGCAGTAGTGCATCCTGTGCCAGATGTCGTGTATTCAGTTTTTGTTTTCAGGCACCGTTTTTCTTTATCCTGAGTTTTTAGACTATCTGGAGTCAGCACAATTCAGCTTACTAAAACTTTTCACAACGAAAGTTTTTACTCACCACCTGACATTCGTACTTACTTTTCAAACATTCTTTTCATATCCATGAGTCATGCTGAATACTTTTCCCTTGGTTTCATTATTCCATATCCATGATGCAAATCAGGGAAATATGAGAGAAAAGTAGCAGTTTTCTTACAGCTTACACAAACCCTGCAAGGTTTATGCTAATGACTAAAATGTACCAACTTCCTCTCTAAAAGAAAGCTCAAATGTAGATTTCCTGGATAACAGTAAGAAACATAAACTTTGGAGTAGAGCCTGAGCAGAGCTCAGAGCTGCTTCTTCATTGAGTTAGGGGAGAAAAGTAATTTAAAACTGCTCATTTTGGTGGGCAGTTTAGTCCTTTCTCAGGCCATGTCTACATGGCAGCCTAACCTTGAAATAAGCTACGCAATTTATGCTACACAAATTGCATAGTCTATTTTGAATAGATTTCAAAATAGGCTGTTTTGGCATGTGGCACCATATGGCAAAATAAAGCACTGTTTCGAGGCACCCCTGTACCCCTCCTGCAAGAGATGCCGGAATAGCATGCCCATTATCTCAAAAACTGTTTCGAGAAAATGGGTGTGCTTCTTAGCTGTGAACAGCTATTTCAGGATACTGCCATATTCTGAGATAGTGCATGGCATGTAGACATAGCTCCAGTGTCCAGCCAGCCCCACTGAGGGAGAAGGAGTGTCATCTGATATGAGTCCATACTTTGCTCCACATTTCTCCCATAAAGCAAATATCCAGGTAACCCTGGTGAGACAACACAAGGCACACCTTAGTCCTCTGTAGTTTTCCTGAATGGCTGCATTAGAGGTCATCAGTAATTTCTAGTCTTTTTCTCGGTTACAATGTCAAACCATCAGTTTTCTCCTTTCTTTGTGAAAAGTCATTATTCGCAAAATCTAAAAGGAAATCTGTAATTAGCAACATCCATTTAGATCCTAAACATAATTTAAGTCTAATCTTGTGCTTATGGTGACATTACTTTGAATAAGTGGGCCATATGTACAAAGAGATCTAATTCAATTGAAAATAATGTTTTGTCATTCTAAGTTAGCAACATTCAACAAGAATATGAATTAGATATGCTAGCTGATCTTTAAGCCCCAGTGTTTGGTATTTATGTGATATTTTATTCTACATGTGCCAATTTAAATCGTGGACTCATACAACTCAACTGAAAAAGAGCAACTCTTGGTATATCAAAAGCATCCATATGCAAACTACAGAGATCATAATAAAACTTCATCTTAGCAAAATCCATTAGCATTTCAATTGTAGTGTGAGAAGCAAGTGGCAGAATCCTCTTTCCCAGTGTGTCTTTATTCTCAGAATTCCACTTCTCTTTGGGTATTAAAATTTAATATTCAAGGGAAAAAACATTGCTAAAGTTAAGAAGGCGGTATGTTAAGAAGGCGGTATGTTGTTCTATGTTATGTAATATAATCATCATTTTCACAGTTCAGATGTTCACAAACAGATCAAAGGAGTGCTGCCGAATTCAGAGAGAGAAGAAATCCTTATGTTCCATCTACTATAGAATTATATGTGAAACCTCAGGAAGCAGCTGTTCGGACAAATTAAAAATATACAAGAGCTGCAATGACTTGGGTGATTTTATGTTTAAACAAAAGTTGCCAAAGTGGAACAGGAATTCCCACAGACTGAGAAAACAAAAACCCTCAGAAAGCCTGAAGATGTTATCTTACATCTAAACCATGCCTCAAAGAATACACATAGCTTTTAGCCATCATAAAGACTAGTTCAGACTTCTGCAGATTTCAGTACAGAATGCAGCACTTTGTAGAGATTAGTTGTAACTGTAGATCCCCAAGCAACTGTGGGTTGTTTGTTTTGTTTACCCACCTGCCTCATGTAAAAAGGTGTACCTAATGTAACAGATCTAGAAATGTGTACATTTTATTTTCACAAAAGGCACAACCATGCATTTTAACCCAGAGGCACTGAGATCACTGATGAGAGATAGCAAAGACTTCTCTACAGCCTTATCTGAATACCTGGTGGGTTTTATCTCATTCAGTAGAGGCTCATGGCATAGCCTCTAAGGTAGTCAGGTGGGATTGAATTTGTGACCTTAGAGGCTAAAGCCATGAGCCTCTACTGCATGAGCTAAGGGCTAGTTGGGTCTTAGCTAAGGCTGTAGAGCAGACTTCACTCTCCATTAACAGTGCCTCTGGGTTATACATTTATCTTTATAATCATGATTTGTTTCCACAGTTTAATAAATACTTTATGGGGGGTAAAAACATCATCCACTGGGAAAATATAGGCTACTTGGAGAACACGTATAGAGTCTCATAACTACCTCTTTTCTTGCTCTATATTTTAATATAATTTAATTTTAATATAATTTTAATTCTTCTGATGAAGTGGGTCTTTGCCCATGAAAGCTCATGCTCCAAAATATCTGTTCATCTATAAGGTGCCACAGGATTTCACATTGTTTTTGAAGATACAGACTAACGCAGCTACCCCTCAGATAATATAATTGTGTAAACTACATGAGGTGTGGTTTTATGTATTCTTTTAAAATGAAATTAGGCTGGATGTTTAGTTCGCAGACAACAATGAATAGGCACCTATGCAGACTGAATGGGTTTCAGGGAGAAACCTCTCAGAATTACTGAACATAGGTTTGGGAATGGTTTATCCAAACATGCCCTTGTGCAATGACTTCAAAAGAGATCATGTAAAGAAAGTTGTATTTTGGGGATAGGGTAAATTGGTATTATTTTTGGGTGGGGGAATGGCCCACCTTCGAACTTCAGAACATAAGAACAGGCATACTAGGTCAGATCAAAGGTCCATCTAGCCTAGTATCTTGCCTTCTAATAGTGGCCAATGCCAGGTGCCCCAGAGGGAATGAACAGAACAGGTAATCATCAAATGGACTATTGCCAGGGGTGGACAACTTTTATCACTGGGAGCCACATGGCAATTTTTTACATGTTCCAGAGGCCGAACACAAAATTGCCCCACACCTGCCCCCTCATCTCCAGGCTTAACCCCTCCCACCCCAAACGCAGTATTTACCTACCTCAGATGATGCATGGTGCCACTGCTCCCCTCCCACTGCTCCTTTGTGGTGGCCTCCACCTCATCCTCAGCACGGCTGCATGGCTCCCTGCAGTTCTTCTACTCCCTTCCTGCACCTGCAGCTGGCGCAGCTCTCTGTCCTTCCACGCTGAAATAATACAACTAAATTTAATTGGTTTAATGGCTAGATACCTTCCACCATCCTGCCAGCCATTAAACCAATTACATTTAGTTCCATTATTTCAGCCATGGCAGGGAAGACAGCCAGAGGATAAGTCAGCGGCAGCAGCATTAGGAGCCACAAATGGCTCCTTAAAGAGACACATACAGCTCCAGAGATGCAGGTTACTAACCCCACGCCCCACTTTACTGGTTTAGATAAAATGGTGCCAGTGCCGGCTTTGCGGGCTGGATGAAAAGGCTTCTGGTCTGTGGGCCACGAGTTGGCCACCTGTTGATTCCCTGTTTCCTATTCCCAGCTTCAGGACCTCTTCTCCAGGCTAGGAACATCATCTCTGCCCCTCCTGCCTAATACCCATTGATGGACCTATCCTCCATGAATTTGTCTAGTTCTTTTTTTAATCCTGTTACAGTTTTAGTTTTCAGAACATCCTCTAGACAAGATTCATGGGTGACTGTGCATTGTATGCAAAAATATGCATTTTGGTTTTTAAATCTGCTGCCTTATTAGTTTCATTTGGTTACCCCTAGGTCTTGTGTTATCAGGAGGAGTAAATAACACTGCCTTAGTTACTTTCTCCACATTTCTCATAATTTTATCGACCTCTATCATATCCCCTTTTAGCCAAAAAGTTCAAATGTTCACACTCTTGTCAGCATTCTTGAAAAAATGTTCATACTTATTACAAGTCATAGAGTTTATGACCATGATCACATCACAGTAATTAGTTGCATTTCTTCAGTATCTCTAAGCTACAAATAAACAAGGCCTGGTAAGCTGGTGAGTCACTAATCTTATTGGCATATATACTGAGTTTTACACGTTATATTTGCTGGAATCCATGAAAGATTTATTATAACCACACCTAAACCCAAATTTCTTCAAAACGTTTACTTGGTGTCAGAGCTGAAACCAAAAGCCAAAGTTAAATATTGAATTGATTCTAAACTTGATTATTATTAAGCAATGTTTTGTATAAAATGAGCTCCTGGTTACTCATCCTCAAGAGATGATGAAACAGGCTCATGCAGGGTGTGTCATATAAAACTCTACTCTAACTGACCATGTAGCTAAATCACGTTGGCTGTGGCTACACTACTCCTCCCTTTCAGAAAGGGCATGTAAATACAGCCATTCAAAAATGCAAATGAGGGGCTGATATAAATATTCAATGCCTTATTTGCATAATGACAGCCACCCAGCCTGTCAAAAGTGGTGATTTCAAAATAAAAATAGCTGTGTAGCCAGGGTTCCTTCAAAAGAGTGCCCCAATTTCAAAAGCACCCTTCTAAAAGGGAGGGGTTGTATGGCCAAGGCCGATGTGTCCATAATTGGTGTCCACTCTCTTAAAAGGACATTGAAAGATTTAAAAGCCACAAGAATAATTTAAGATGTGGAAAACATGCTTTACAGTGAGACACTCAAGGAGATCCATCTATTTAGCTCTTCAAAGAGAAGGTTAAGACACAAGAGCTGTGTCTACAAAAAACTTTGACGTTGAGTGCCTACACACACACTACTTTGAAATTAAACTTCAAAGTAGGGCACTATTCCATTCCTAGGAGTGGAGTAAGGACTTTGAAGTTAACTTTGAAGTAGAGGGAAAATGTGTGTGGACTCTCTGCTGGCTGCTTTGATGTAGTGCCTAACTTCAAAGTTAACTTCAACGTTAGTTTCTAGTGTAGACTCACCCAGGAAGAGATGAGGATGATACTAGTAAGTTCTTTAATTTATCAGATATTGACATAGTGTTATCTAGTGGCTAGAACCTGAAATCTCAAAAGTTAAAACTGATACTAAACTGTAAATTATCATTCTTTGGGGTCAAGGACGGGATGTCTTTCTAAAAGATATAGGATTCTGGAGTCCTAAATACCAATTTCAAAAGTGATAGGAAGCTAAGCACTTTTGAATGTTTTACCCATGTTCTAGTTCAGGCACAAATTGCTGCATCATATGCCTGCATCAGTGGGATGAATCTATGGTCAGTCAGACAAGATCATTAAGTGCTCTGTTGGAATCTGTGAATAAAGATCAAAATTAGATATGGTAATTTCCCACAAATTTCATTTGTTAAATCTAAGTCCTAAAGAACTGCAACTAGATAGGACGTACAAAGACTGCCATTTTAGTACTATTCTTCACTTCACACTCAGGAGAAAATTTCTGTATTAAGAAATGGCCTGTCAGTCCCAAAAGAACTGGAATTTTAGAGGAAATTCTTGCCTTTTTCTCTCCAATAAATATGCTATTAAATAGGGTTTTGTTCTCTTTTGTACTTCCAGTTCAGCTTTAAGAAGATGTTAGAAATAACTAACATTTTTATTTCATTGAAGCCTGCGTGAGATAGATCATCAGCCTAGGCAGCAGTTCATAAATCGAGATGTACAATATCCTTCTCCACTAAGAAAGCTAAGTGAAACCAAACCAAATGTTTTTTTTTAAACAGAACTAAAAAATTGGGGAAAGATAAAGGAAAAAGGGGACCCAGCTAATGCCTTTTCCATTCAGAATGTGTGTGTGTATAAAATGAGCGATCCCTTTATCAATACATTTCCAAGCTTCACTGGGATGTTTGAAATGCATCACAAAAGTGACTTTACGCCAGCACTACCTTTCAAAGAAGATTTTGATTTTGTTTTGTTCAAAGGCTCAGATAATAAATTCAAGTGATTTTTTTTTCACTTGACCCGGATGGGCTCAATCCTAAATGGAGCAATTTGAGGCTATGCTTATCTTATGTTTGACAGACTGTTTAATCTGATGTTTGACTCCTCCTTTTCTTCTCCAGCAGTGCTAAGGGGAGATATACACCAGCACAAATGCTGGGCTCTGTCCTTTTCCTGCTGACGTCAATAGAAAAAAAATATATTGTTATGGCAACTCTGTGCTTCTCACAGGTATTCTTTATAGTCACATCTTCAGTTCGGTTCTCAGCAGGCATACGCTCATTGAACTCAGTAGAGCACCAGATAAAGATCTGGTCGCTTGTGTTCAGGTACATCTACAATATTACGTTTTTGTTTGCTGTCTGGTTGTTCACACCAGCCTCTTTCTGCATGCTCAGCCTTACTCCTCTGCATCTTTCTCTCCCTCCTTTCTCCTTTAGTGTTCCTGTTTCCTCACACCTTCCTGCCACCCCCGACCCTTTTCCTCATACTAAAGATGAAGATAAGTAAATAAACTGATAACATCAGAAGGAAAAGAAAAAATGAAGTTATCATGAGCTCATCACCCTATGATTCGTTTGGTGTTGTCCCTACTTTTACTCACCTATTTTTGATTTCTTTGCTTGTGAGCTCCTGAAGACAGCCACCATGACTTCTTGCATGTCTGAATACATCAGGTGGCAAGAGCTGGCTATTGGACTTTACTGGAACATAAATATGAATTATTTCCTCTCACCTATATTTCAAGTAAACTTGCAAGTTCAGCCTTAAGCCTTCAGAATATGTTTTAAGATGTGTCTCTCTAGTCTATACTACTCAAAATGAAAATTGCACAAACTTTGCCTTAATATTTAGCTTGATTTAGGATTTAATGAGATCTAAAACAGAAGCCAAGCTCGAAGAAAATCAGTTCTGTAGTTCTGCAGTTATGAACAGATAATATTTGAAATAGAAAAGTTTCCTTTGCACTTTTAGACCAATGGTTCCCAACCTGGAGTCCATAAGGGTGTTGCAGGGAGTCCACAAAAAAAAATAAAAGATAAATAAAAATGATCATAGACAAAACGTTTTAAATAAATTGCAAAGTTACAATTAATTATTATGTTTAAATTAAATATCTTCCAATAACATTATTAACTGCTGTCCAAAAATGTATGTTGTGCTTTCCTTTTTCGTTTAATGAAGTGTTCATAGTTGCTAGAATTGGCTTTGATGGGAGTCCAGAAACTGTTTGGGAGGGGTGACTGGGGGAATGTGAACAGTTTGAGGGGGATGATTGGGGGTCCACACTAGTGAAAAGGTTGGATCTAGACCAATTCATACAAGCAGAGCTGTGAGAATGAGCAGGGAGAGCTGGAACACTAGCATTTTCCTTATTGTAATGTGTGGAATGGGTGTGGGGTCTTTGCTTATATTTTTAAACCTGCACACCTTAAAAAAGACTGAATAGATTTTGTGAGAATGCTATTGTACTGGATGGACACTAGCAAGCAGACTGTAGAATCAAACTTAGTTTGCTCATGAAAGTAACACCTCCATCATTTTGCCTCTCTCATTGACACTCCTGTCATTAGCTATACTGTAGTCCATCAACTTGCTTCAATTATTATTACATACACTTTTTAAAAAATAACCAAACAAAACTTCATTTCTGGATGGACAAACAAAATTCCATAAAGGAATTTGCTTGAAAGTTAGAAGCAGAGAGAGAGAGAGAGAGAGAGAGAGAGAGAAACAGAATGAAGCTGCATTTCAGCTTTAACTACAGAAACTGAGCTCCTGCTAAAAATTGTATGTATGATTTGTAGTTCCACCATTTTGTATATGTCATGTAAAATAAATGAACATACACCCCCTTTGGCCATCAGAGTGTACTTCACTGTACACATGCTCCTGTTAACAGCAACACTGAGGTCCCAGCAGAAATTCTCAGCCCTCTTAGCAGTGGGTTAGGGCCATAACAATCTCAGCATGAGTACAAGAAGGCAAGTGAAGGTTTTAATGAGAAAAACAACTACCAGTGGTTCTCAAACTGGGGCTCATGACCTCCAGATGAGCTGTGGAGCTATACTGAAATTTGCACGGCTTCCCTCACTAGTTTCTCACTTTCATGAGAAAGGAAAATAGACCGAAACTATTCAGCAGCATTGTCTACTATTTTCGGAATGACCAGACTTGTGAGATTATTTCAAACTCTTTGAATTGACTTTTTTCTTTTGCTAATATTTTGATTTGCCAACCTTTGTGACCCTTTTGCTTGCTAAACGTCTGCTTCTGCAAATTCCTGGAGCTGCAGAAACGGATTCCTCTGAAAAACTAGTCAGCTACTTTCTGATAGGCTTTGGCTATTTGTATATGCATATTTTGTTGATGCTCCTGAGGGCAAGGCTTACTTCTCAATGATCCTGACAGGTTTCTGCTACTATTTTTCTCCCAGGATGCTTCAGCATCCTTTTATGCTTAGCAGATTGATTCCAGTTAGTCAGGGGTGTGGTCCACTGGCTAAGTCAAACATCCTTCCTCCTAGGGTAAATTCAAAACAAAGCAAGCCCGTTGCCTTTTCAAGACAGAGTAGTCTTTCATCCCTGCTCAGAATCAAAAGGCTTCCACAAACTGTTTGTCCTCATTGGGCAAAACTTTTAGGTCACAGGAGTTTCAGTATAGTCCTTGTCCCTGGAGTTCATAAGGTTTCCTGCACCTTAGCACAGAAGTAGCAATATTACATTACAGGCAGAATTGCAGAGGTTCCTCTCATGCCCCTCTGCTTAGAAGTCCAACTCTCAACCTTTACATTAGAGCTGTGTCTACACGTGCACGCTACTTCGAAGTAGCGGCACCAACTTCGAAATAGCGCCCATCGCGTCTACACGCGTCGGGCGCTATTTCGAAGTTAACTTCAACGTTAGGCGGCGAGACGTCGAAGTCGCTAACCTCATGAGGAGATAGGAATAGCGCCCTACTTCGACGTTCAACGTCGAAGTAGGGACCGTGTAGACGATCCGCGTCCCGCAATGTCGAAATTGCTGGGTCCTCCATGGCGGCCATCAGCTGGGGGGCTGAGAGATGCTCTCTCTCCAGCCCCTGCGGGGCTCTATGGTCACCGTGGGCAGCAGCCCTTAGCCCAGGGCTTCTGGCTGCTTCTGCGGCAGCTGGGGATCTATGCTGCAGGCACAGGGTCTGCAACCAGTTGTCAGCTCTGTGTATCTTGTGTTGTTTAGTGCAACTGTGTCTGGGAGGGGCCCTTTAAGGGAGCGGCTTGCTGTTGAGTCCGCCCTGTGACCCTGTCTGCAGCTGTGCCTGGAATCCCTATTTCGATGTGTGCTACTTTGACGTGTAGACGTTCCCTCGCTGCGCCTATTTCGATGTTGGGCTGAGCAACGTCGAAGTTGAACATCGACGTTGCCGGCCCTGGAGGACGTGTAGACGTTATTCATCGAAATAGACTATTTCGATGTTGGCTGCACGTGTAGACGTAGCCTAGGAGGGCATCTACCCTCATCCTCAGACCGCTGTGTCTCATTGATTCTTAGGTGTCCTGCATAAAGTGCTTCTCAGTATATTTAGGCTTACTCCACTAGGCTGCTCCCAATACCTTCCCCTTTTTTTTAAACAAAACCCTCTTAGGCAGCTGTCCCAATTCCCTGTCTACAAAAAGCTGCTACAGGTTAAAACTTCCAAATCTGACATTCTCTCATCTGGCAACATCCATGCTCTGACAGGACCACAGATCTTCCAGGACCAGAGAGTCCCAGCGAGTGGGAGGTGGAGGGGCCAGCCAGACCAGTGGCAGGAGCCCAGGGCAGGGCAGCTACAGCTGGGATGGCAGCAAGAATGGATAGCAGCAAGCAGGGAGTCCGGGCTAGGAGCTGCAGCAGAGAGCAGTGACCTGGGCTAGGAAGCTGCCAGCCCAGGTGGCGGGATGCTGCGGCTCGGGCTGCATAGAAAACTCTTGGCCGGGGGCTGGACAGAAAGCCACAGCTGGGGTCAGGCAGGAAGCTGCAGCCTGGGGAGAGGTGGCTGAGGCCAGGAGCCCACAGCTGGGTAGCCTGCGGCAGAAAAGAGGGGTCAGGAAGCCATAGGTGACAGCAGACAGGGGAGTCCAGGGTGCTCAGGATTCTGCGTCTGGCATTTTCTCAATACTCAGGCACAAACCCAGCTCTTGGGTACACAGAAGCAATAAATAAAATGGAAAATAAAAGCAGTTGTCAAAAACTGTGATAACAATCTTTCAATGACACCCTGGCTACGTCTACACGTGAACGCTACATTGAAATAAGCTATTTCGATGAATAACGTCTACACGTCCTCCAGGGCTGGCAATGTCGTCGTTCAACTTCAACGTTGGGCAGCACCACATCAAAATAGGCGCTGCAAGGGAACGTCTACACGCCAAAGTAGCACACATCGAAATAAGGGTGCCAGGCACAGCTGCAGACAGGGTCACAGGGCGGACTCAACAGCAAGCCGCTCCCTTAAAGGGCCCCTCCCAGACACAGTTGCACTAAACAACACAAGATCCACAGAGCCAACAACTGGTTGCAGACCCTGTGCATGCAGCATGGATCCCCAGCTGCCGCAGCAGCAGCCAGAAGCCCTGGGCTAAGGGCTGCTGCACATGATGACCATAGAGCCCCGCAGTGGCTGGAGAGAGAGCATCTCTCAACCCCTCAGCTGATGGCTGCCATGGCGGACCCCGCTATTTTGATGTTGCGGGACGCAGATCGTCTACACGTGCCCTACTTCGACGTTCAACTTCGAAGTAGGGCGCTATTCCCATCCGCTCATGGGGTTAGCGACTTCGATGTCTCGCCACCTAACGTCGAGTTCAACTTCGAAATAGCGCCCAACACGTGTAGCCGTGACGGGCGCTATTTCGAAGTTGGCGCCACTACTTTGAAGTAGCATGCACGTGTAGACGTGGCCCCTATGCCCCTGGCAAGTTGGGTTCAGTGATGCCTACGGTAACTACAAATAACAAAACAAAAGAAGCATTTCGGTAGCACTTTAAAGACTAACAATATTATTTATTAGATGATGAGCTTTCATGGGAAAGACCCACTTATCAGTTATTCCCCAGATCTGAAGAATTGGATTTTTCCCACGAAAGTTCATCACCTAATAAATAGTATTGTTAGTCTTTAAAGTTCTACAGGACTGCTTGCTTTGTTTTGTGTAAATAACAGTACTCTGGGCACTGCATAATTTCCCCACCCAACATTATAACTTTCCAGTTACCACTGTAACAGCAGGTGACATACTGCCCAGGATCCTTATTTCTTCACTCCATAGTCTCAAAAGTTTTTGCTCCTCCTCCCTCTCCAAAGGAGGAGAGGGACCAAACACAAACACAACCCACATTGAAATTGGATGTGTCTGGCCTCTGTTACTTCCTCACGTCTTCCAGGAACTCTTCCAGGAAAGCTTATGTCAGTGTGTCCATTTGAAATGCCACCTCACTTTCCAAAGAAGTGTACATATTTTCCTCACACTCACCTTCCTATGGCAAAACCTCCAGGCTATTTCAAAAATATTTCAAAAAGATTCTCAGGGTCTTTAGACACCTCAAGTTCCCTAACACAACTGTAGCTTCTGGACAGCTGTTCATCTGCAAGGGCTCAGATACTTGAGCCTATAGTACCTACTGATACATCCTCACACTTGTCTGTCCTCCTCCCATTTCCTCCCACCATGTTTCCTATTTTCCTACATACTGTGGCATCCCAACCAAGCATTTAAGGAGATGGTTCTATCTGGCACCCGTCAAGTCCACTGTTCCACTTTGAATTAGCTTCCAGACTCTTTCTGAGAGACACATAATTCTACTCTTCCTTTGCCACTATTGTCATTTCCAATCTTAACCAACCCTCAGTGAATTCAGAAGGAATTGTATTGATTCTAAAGAGAACTCTTACATTTTTATGTCCAGGAAAGATAAAGAAATAGCCCTCAATGTGCTGCTTCCCCTCTTTACTCTGAACCTTACCAGAGTTCTTCCCTAAGTTCTCCATTACTCTGAAAGCAGATGTCAATCTCCCTTGACCTTGGCAGCTGAATTGGCACTACAGGGCCTGAAGGCATAAACCTCATGCCTTTCAAAAAGAGATTCTCTGTCAAAACATCTGTTTGGCACTGATCTCTTTAGGGAAATGTATTGCAAATGAGCCACATACCTCCTCGCCCATCTTCAGTTATTTGTTCCTGTATCCCCACATAACTTACTCATACTACATCTTCCCATATCATCCTCCCGCACCAAAGTTGCCCCTGCCCTCACTACTGGGGGACTTCCTTCCTCGTTTGTTTCAAGACCTTTGCCTAAGATGCCACATGTCATCCCCCTTAATATATAAACAGTGTTTGATTGAAACCCCTTGGCTATCAATTTGCTTTCCTGGGCTAGGGGTCTCGTCTCCAAAGAAACTCCAAACAGTTTTACCTTCTCTGCTGCTGAGTTCATGCCATATAGACCATTGAAGTCCTGAAGAGCATGTAGAATTCCCTTCTTATCTCCACTTTCCTAAGTCCTCCATTCTTTAGTAATCCTTCTTTTCTACTAGGGAGACTCTTGTTTCACAACCAAGGATATTATCTGTTAGTCTAGTTGATCGTCCTTCTCCAACCCTGCTCTTTCCTCGTCTCTCTTTCTGCATCTGTGTCAGTTTGTCCCCCCAGATAACTCTTTTTGCTATTCTGGGAAAAGTTCCCTAAGGGCTGCCCAAAAACTGCTTTCAATTACCTTCCCTTTGTGTCCTTCCACAACTGCAACCCCTTCCATTGCTGTCTTCTCCCAACTCTGTCTTCTTCTTCCTCTCCCTTTGCAAGAGAGCTTTGAGGGATAGAATCAGACTTTCCCAGCAGATCACTTGGCTCTCTGCCCTGGAGCTGCAGAGAAGCTGCAGACCTTCCTTACTTAGCAACCATCTTCTCTCAGTCAGATCCACAGCTGCCATCTAAAGGGGTCAGGTATTGAGCCCATGTTTCACGGGCTCTCCTAAGGGGAACAAGCCACTCCAGTGCCACTTGCTAATACTTAATTAACTGCCAGGCAGTCAGCTAGGCAATTATCCATGGAATACTGGAGGCTTAGCAACTGGCTTTATAGGCTCAGTCATGAGATCCAGAATACAAAAGCCTGAGAGGAAGAACTCAGGGGAGCTGACGAGGTGCACACCAGCAAAGAAGATCTTGAATACCATAGAAGTTTTGAAAGAGAAGAACAATGAGTGCTGAGCCACAGACAGATCTACTCCTAGGGGACAGATCTTTCCAGGCACTGTCAGGAGCTTCAGATCAAGTGGACCTACGAGCTGCTCTGGAGGGCTACGTCTACACGTGCACCCAACTTCGAAATAGCTTATTTCGATGTTGCAACATCGAAATAGGCTATTTCGATGAATAACGTCTACACGTCCTCCAGGGCTGGCAACGTCGATGTTCAACTTCGACGTTGCTCAGCCCAACATCAAAATAGGCACAGCGAGGGAACGTCTACACGCCAAAGTAGCACACATCGAAATAAGGGAGCCAGGCACAGCTGCAGACAGGGTCACGGGGCGGACTCAACAGCAAGTCGCTCCCTTAAAGGGCCCCTCCCAGACACACTTTCATTAAACAGTGCAAGATACACAGAGCCAACAACTAGTTGCAGACCCTGTATATGCAGCACGGACCCCCAGCTGCAGCAGCAGCAGCCAGAAGCCCTGGGCTAAGGGCTGCTGCCCACGGTGACCACAGAGCCCCGCAAGGGCTGGAGAGAGAGTATCTCTCAACCCCCCAGCTGATGGCCGCCATGGAGGACCCCGCTATTTCGATGTTGCGGGACGCGGATCATCTACACGTCCCTACTTCGATGTTGAACGTCGAAGTAGGGCGCTATTCCCATCCCCTCATGGGGTTAGCGACTTCGACGTCTCGCCGCCTAACGTCGATTTCAACTTCGAAATAGCGCCCAACACGTGTAGACGTGACGGGCGCTATTTCGAAGTTACTGCCGCTACTTCGAAGTAGCGTGCACGTGTAGACGCAGCTGAGAAGAGCTAAAGTGGTTAAACCTCTGCAGAGATCCTGAGCTCACATCATGGCAGGAGGCCCTACTGCAAAGGAACGTCCCAGGCTGAGAGGGATTCTCTGCTAGTGAGCCTGGACAGATGAGGTAGATGTGTGTGTAATCAGTGAGACTGGAGTCAAGAGCCCTTCTTCCTTGGAGGGACTCTTACTGAGGGGAAACCAAGGGCAAAGAAGAATGGGCAAAGAAGAAACGCCCTGCACTAAGATAGAAGGGTGAGGAATGTGTCAAGGTGAGCCCTGTTAGCAGTATTGATGGAGTTTAGGCTGGAAGCAACTGCCACATAGACAGTACAATGAACAAGGTTTAATAAATTTCCATTTGTTCAGCTTAACCTGCATTCAGCTTCCCACTTTGTTAATGAAACATGGTGGCAGAGTCTAAGCTGTAAGGTCACTGAGTTGCAGCAACTGGCAGCATGAGCCATGGAACTCTGCCTGAGGTTCCCCAGAGCCCTGGGTTTTCCAGAAACAAATGTAGTCCAGTGATGGACCGAGTGGAAGACTGAGTTTTGGTAGTACACACATATGGCCAAATAAGAGGACTGCAACCACAGGAAAGTAAAACTGTTACTTTACCTTATTTGGGAAGCAAGGCAAAGAAATCTGAATAACTCTGATGCTCACGATTGCTTCCAACATCACATCAGTTCTAGGAGTCCCAGGGGTCCATTTATTGGTCCTGAAATCAGGATGAAACTGTGGACAGAGACAGGTGTTTTACAAGAAACTAAAACACAGGAGGGAGTGGGAGGCTGCCATAGACTCCTCTCTTACTGCTTTACACACTGGCTGCTCCATGCAATTTTGGGAAATTGACATCCTCCCTAACTCAGAACAGGATTGCGTGTGGCACTTGAAATCACCACCTGTAAAAGCATCTGCTCTGGAAAGTGTTTTCACATCAGTCACAAAGGGCATGCAGCCAAAGCCTCCAGAGACAGGATGAAAGCACTAGGAGGTACAACAACCCAGAGGTATACACAGTGAGACAACAGCAAAGGCAAGCAGATGCCCAGGATTCCATATCCTGTGAGATGACATTACGAATGGGCAAAGAAGAAATGTCCTGAACTAAGACAGCAGTGTGAAGAATGTGTCAAGGCGAGCCCTGCTAGCAGCATTGACAAGAGCAGAGGAAGATTTCAGAGAGATTTCATCAAACTTATGCATAAGTAGGCACATTCTGCAGTGGTGATGACATCATGATTCGAGTACTATAGAGCCATAGTTCCCGACTTGGGGTCCATGAACCCCTGGAGCCCCGCAAGGGTATTACAGGGGGGGCCATGTGAAAAATAAAAAAAACATAGAAAATATGTTTTAAATAAATTGCAAAGTTACAATCAATTATTATTTTTAAATGAAATATCTTCCAATAAGGTTATTAATTGCTGTCCAAAAGTCTATTTTGTGGTTTCCTTTTTCATTTAATGAAATGTGTGTAGCAGCTAGAATTGGCTTTGATGGGGGTCTCCGAATGCTTTTGGGAGAGTGACTAGGGGTCTGCACCAGTGAAAAGGTTGGGAACCGCTGCCCCGGAGCATATCAGGTTCAGGCTTTCATGACAGGAAACCAACAAGGATCAATGCCAGTTTTGTTCGTTCAGCAATGTTAACAGGAAAATGCTCTGTGTGATTTCAGCTGGATGGCTGGGCCTCCTCTTATGAGATTTACTCAAGATGAATAGGACTCAAATGTATCCATTATATAGAGCACTTACCATTTAAGGCTCGGTCTACTTGAGAGGCTTTTCCCAGCAAAACTGGGCTTTTGTTGGGAAAAACCATGGAGCATCTACATGCAGAACGTGCTTTGTTGACAAAACCCAGCGCTTCTGCCGGCAGTGTTATACCTGGACCCATTCAGGTATAACGCCTCTCTTGGGAGTGTTCTGTAAACAAAACAGTCATGTAGATGCTCCAGGGCCCTTTTGTCTACAGACAAGGCTTCTGGTTCACCTGGTAGCCCTGTTTGCAGAGCTTCCGGACAACCATTCTGTTGAAAGAGGGCTGGACAGTCTGGCTGCTCTCTGTGAACAAGAGGAGATTGCTCTTTCGATCTGCTTTTATGTGTAGGTGCAATCTGTCAACAGAAGTTTTGCAGGGAAATCCCTTCCAACAGTGACTTCTGTCAACAGAGGTTTCTTGTGTAAACTTAGTCTATTAGTATACAAGAGATAATAAAGCCCATAGGAAGAATGTGGTCTTGTGGTAACTAACCTGAAAAAATAACAAACAGTACCAAGTGAAATGTGTTGTGATGGATGGTGAGCCCTGAAGATCACTCTGTAGGGGAATAAAGTTATATAAGCCATGAATCTGATCTGGGTGCAGCCGGTCGTGTGCAAGAAGCAAAAGGCAAATCCCAAGGACAACGTTAGAAGTGGATGTGAATGCTGCTAAAGGAGATGGGTGCCTTAAGGGAGAGTTGAAGCTTGAACTAGACCCCTGGTAAAAGCCGCATGTATAATACACAGAAAAATTCCAGTGACATTAAGAAATGCAGTATGGCAGCAATTTCAAAAAGGGGATTACACTAAAATGAGGAAGCTAGTTAAACAGAGACTAAAAGGTAGAGTAACTAAACTAAAATCCCTGGAAGCTGCATGGAAACTGTTTCAAGACACCATACTAGAGGCCCAACTTAAATGTATACCCCAAATAAAAAAACACAGTAAGAGACCTGACAAAGAACCACCATGGCTTAACAGCCATGTTAAAAAGGCAGTGAGAGAGAAAAGGGCAGCTTTTAAAAAGTGGAAGTCAAATCCTAGTGAGGAAAATAGAAAGGAACATAAACACTCCCAAATTAAGTGTCATAATATAGTAAGAAAGGCCAAAAAAGATTTTGAAGAACAGCTAGCCAAAAATTCAAAAAATGATCGTAAAATGTTTTTTAAATACATTAGAAGCAGGAAACCCGCTAAAAAAGCAGTGGGGCCCTTGGACGATAAAGATATAAAAGGAGCAATCAAGGAAGACAGTGACATTGCGGAGCGATTAAATGATTTCTTTGCTTCAGTCTTCATGGCTGAGGATGTTACAGAGGTTCCTAAATCTGAGTCAGCCTTTTTAGGTGACAAATCTGAGGAACTCTGTCAGATTGAAGTGACATTAGAGGAGGTTTTGGAGTTAATTGATAAGCTGAATAGTAACAAGTCTCCACGACCAGACGGTATTCACCCAAGGGTTCTGAAAGAACTCAAATGTGAAATTGCGGAGTTATTAACAGTGGTTTGTAACCTACCCTTTAAATCCACTTTGGTACCAAATGACTGGAAGACGGCCAATATAACGCCAATATTTAAAAAAGGCTCCAGAGGAGACCCTGGCAATTATAGACCGATAAGTTTAACATCAGTACCAGGCAAATTAGTAGAAACACTAGTAAAGAATAAAATTGCAAGGCAGCAAAATGGCAAATGAAATTTAATGTGGGTAAGTGTAAGGTAATGCATGTTGGAAAAAATAACCCAAATTACACGTACAACATGATGGGGTCAAATTTAGCTACGACAGATCAGGAAAGGGATCTTGGAGTTATAGTGGATAGTTCTCTGAAGACATCCACGCAGTGTGCAGCGGCAGTACTGCATGCAGATGTGGTCTCCTCACCTCAAAAAAGATATATTGGCATTAGAAAAGGTTCAGAAAAGGGCGACTAAGATGATTAGGGGCTTGGAACGGGTCCCATATGGGGAGAGGCTAGAGAGACTGGGACTTTTCAGTTTGGAAAAGAGGCAATTGAGGGGCGATATGATAGAGGTATATAAAATCATGAATGGTGTGGAGAAAGTGAATATAGAAAAATTATTTACCTTTTCCCATAATACAAGAACTGGGGGACACCAAATGAAATTGATGGGTAGTAGGTTCAAAACTAATAAAAGGAAATTTTTCTTCACACAGCGCACAGTCAACCTGTGGAACTCCTTGCCCGAGGAGGCTGTGAAGGCCAGGACTCTATTAGGGTTTAAAAAAGAGCTTGATAAATTTTTGCAGGTTAGGTCCATAAATGGCTATTAGCCAGGGATAAAGTATGGTGCCCTGGCCTTCAGAACAAGGGCAGGAGATGGATGGCAGGAGATAAATCACTTGATCATTGTCTTCTGTTTT